>NC_039358.1:133121750-133483503 GCF_003573695.1 Papaver somniferum | reverse complement strand
TTTTTATATAATCTTCTTTTTTTTTGTTTCGATAAATGACTCACCCATTTGCTTTGAAATTTGAATAAGCATTTACTTCCCAACTTCCACACTCCCACCTGCTTTGTCCTTTATTGATTTTTTTTTTTGCAATCTTTTTTAGTCAAAGAGGCAATAGTTTGTCTTTATTGGATAATTTTTCTGCACAGTTTTTAATAGTCAGGGAGGAAACGGTTTGTCCCCTTATGGCATGGAGGTGCTGCGGCTAATGTGATGAAAAGAAATTGGTTTTGAAGGGAATATGGTCAATGTGTAAACATGTCAATAATAAGGAATTCCTTTGCAAAAGGTAATTCCCAACAATGGGACTTAAATGTGCTTTTTGTCTTCCTTTATAGTGTAACACAACCCATAGTCTGCCAATAGATGGCTAATTGGGAAATGTGAAAAAAAGAAACAAAAAAAAACTTTTTGACTAATTACAATTAGTCAAAAGCAGCTGCAAGAAAAATTGATTAATTAGGAAACATGAAAATGAACTTCTGGGAAACATGAAAATGAACTATGAGAAGTGAAGATGAGAGGCGCCGGCTATATTTAGTTGGCATTAAATAAACCTTTGGTTGTCAGATTTAAAAGCTTTGTACTCAAAATTTCTTTCTACTTTGGCTATTGCAAGTATAAGTTTCATCTCCCCCTTGCTTTTGAAAGTGTTACCCCACACGTATATCATTGTACTTCATATTCTTTGGGGGTTTAGGAATATCGAGAACCGGCGCTGGAGTTATCGGCGCATCATGAAAACAACGGAGTTTCTTGGATGATGGAGTCATTACTGGTTCAAGACATCTCCTATCCTTTGGACCGCTAGTACTCGCTGAAAAAATAAAACATTCAACATTAGTGTGACTTATTGCAGTGTGTTACATACATGTTCTTATGCTACCTCAACACCGTTATTCTCTTTTAAAGCAAGGACAGTAGTTTCACTAGTTATAGTTGTATGCGGTTTTTTTGGAGGATCTGGATCAAATATGTATTCAAAGTTGATATTCAGCAGTACACAATTCTGTTTTATATATGGGTACCATATCCCTAATATTGTTCTGTTTGGGAAAAAACCTAAGTACTGTATCTACTCATGTTTAAGATACATGGATACAGTATCCATGTGAAGTTTGTATAGTCCTATTAAAATGTCCTGCTAATCCCCTTTCCTTGTATATCTTCTTCTTCTCAAGGTTTAAATCTCTGTTGTAATCTAAACATTTGGTGGCGCCTTGTATTTCGAGAATGTGATGAATCTAGTGTTCTTGAAGTATATGGATCGGCACTCACTTTTGTTTCACTTGAATGAAGCCTAAAATAGTATCTTTTTTAAAGGTCTTCAAATTGTTAATACAAAGTACAAAGTCAGGACAAACATAATACAAAAGTACAATAATAAAAGGGAGAAATTAACATACCTTTAACACCACCATCTCCCTTGGCAGTCTCATTCTTGGACTGATAATCCTCCCCGGAAACCGACTCCAAATTGATAAGAGGGGTTAACGGAGTGTGGGGAAGCATCTTGGATCCGTTGTTATCTCCAGTTGTTGTTTTGGGAGTCACTGGACGAATATCTACTTTTACTTCTTCTCCATATTTGATTGTGAAAAGGCTTGGGACTCCAGATGCTTGGCCAACATAATAATTCAACATCTCATCACTGCCAATCTTAATCCTTTGCTTAAATGCAGTTCCTGGGACATCCATGAGGACATACACATCAAAACAAGGTCCATGCAAGAAACCCAAAGAATCCATTGCTCTTTTCTTTACATCCTCCAGAGTGTACTTATCAGGTACCCCCGCAAGATGTATCATACCTTTGTAGTCATCCTTACCTTCTTTGTGCACCCATTCACCATTGTAGTGGATGAGAACAACTTTGCTTATCATTATGGCTGTAGTTGCAGGAAATCCTACATTACACCCCTCATATGATTTCATTAATACTCAACTCATTTTTAGATTTACAATCTTAATTTTATTGATGAATCTTTGAATATTCTTACAAGAAAAGATAAAGGAATCAATAATGACCTCTGCTCTAGACTTTCTCTCTCCTATTTACTTGTTTCTTTCTCAAAAAAGATCTCCCCCTTTTCTTCCTAGTTGAACGACTATTTATAGGGAAATACATAGTGGATGACAGCTAATCTGCCCTTTATTTTCGGATATGGCTTGCGACATTCTCGCAATCTTACAAATGTTAATCTCGCAAACTCTCTAATTTTCGCAGGATCATCACATCTTTCTCATGATTTTAGCTGACGTCGTTTATTATATCATTTCTGAAATTGTTCTGCGACGCTGTTGTGTTGTGTTGTTGATAATTTCGCTGAAATATTATTGCTGCGAGATTCTGATCCTACATCTTGCCTCTTCGCATATCTTCTCTGCAAAGTAGAGAATGATGTGATAAATGCCGCAGTTGTTCCTCTCTTCATATTCTGCATTTATCACACGTATTCTTTCTTCCATCCATTTCTTGACACGTCTTCTATAACCGCTGCTTTTCAACCGCTCATGTCTTTTCGTCTTAATGGTGTTTATTTCTTCGAGTAAAAAATCTTCCTTATATATTCTTCTTACTCTTCTTTTCACTTTCTTTTTACTTTCTCTTCTCTTTTAATTCTCTCATCTCTGCAACTCTATTGTTCTTCCGTAAATTCCGCTACTGTAGTTCTTCCTTCTTCAATCTTCTTACTTTTTATTCATTCCCATACTCTATATTCAAATATGCCTCCAAGTGGCCATAAACATGAGAAAAACTTAAAAGTCGTCCAAAAAGATCTTGCAGAGAAAGGTTTCACACTTTCTACCATTCCTGGTGAAAGTGCCAAATCAATTCGTTCTATCAAACTTTTTTCTGATCAATATTGTGATGATCAATCAATCATAAATTCGCTAGGTCAAATTCTCGCAGGTCTCCCCATTCCTCTTTACGACCCAGATATCCCTCTGTTCTATGAAATTCTCGCTCATTCGGGATTTTCGCGAGCTATTTTCCAGTTGAGTGGGGATTGCATCCGTCTGATGCTAGAGTTCGCTAATCGTGGTGCTGGTAAAGGATCTCTGTACTCCAAAGAACTTAGGGATCCTAAATTCGCAGACTTAGAAATAATTGCTGAAAAATATACAGTAGTGAGCTTCTTTGAAAATTATGAATTGATTTCCATGAAGAAATAGAATACTCGTTGGGGTATTCGTTTGAAAAGGAAAGATAATATTGATGAAGCGAAAATACTTATGCAAGATATTGATTGGCATTCTGGTAAGAACACAACTCCTCGCCAATCTAAAGATGATAAATGGTGTGTTTTTCCCTTGATGCTAAGAGGGCCTTATATTGCTGGATCAAATATTCTTCCTGAGAATCTCGCTACCTATCAACCTTGGGTATTTTCTTGGCCCGAGAAGGAGAAAGAGGTATGTTTCTTCCAATTTCGCTCACTTTACATTTCTTTATTTGTCTTTATTCTTTTGTTCGCTGACACTTGCGATATTCTACAGATCCAAAAACTGAAAGATAGTTATAACAAAACTGGGAGGACTAGTACCTTGTTAGTCTTCGCTCATACACAGATGAGGTAAGAAATTTTCTCTTATGATTTTAAACAATATACTTTTGCTTCCATTTCTTATTTCTATCTGTGTGTGAAGATTATTGCTGAAATAGAAGAACCTGCCGATGTTGCGAAGACTGGTGATAAAGGCAAAGGTGCTCTTCGCAGGGGAAAAATCAACTGTCCCTCCTTCAAAGAAAAGAAAAGTCCGTTCTTCTTCTCCTTCAAATATTCCTTCTCATGAAAATTCTGAAAGTGACAAGGATGATGAGGATAATGATGACCTTGCCACAAGTGAAGATTCTCCACCTGAATCTTCTATGGCTAAACTCTCTGGCCTCTTTTCTGATTCTTTGCAAGGAATGGGAGATAGCCAATTCGCTAATACCTGCAAAGCTCTCGCTAAAATTTGCGATGTCCCTTTACTGGATGGTGATAGTTCTCTTCGCGGAGTTTCTAGATCAGTGACTCCCGACTTCTTGCATTCTCTTAAAAGTCTGGTATACTTTCATCCTTTTACTTCTTCATTGTTGTAACTCAGAATCTTTTTCTGTATTAATATTTTTTATATTTTCTCGCAGGCTGGAAAAGCTTCTTTCGCTGTTGCCTCAGATCTAGAGAGGAGACGCGAAAATCTTGAAAAGAAGAATCTTCAATTTCGCAGAAAGAATGAAGAATTGGAAGCTGAAGTCAAATGTCTTCGCGAGAAAAACAGACAACTAGAAATTGATTCTTCTTCATACAAGAACAAAATCTCTAGTCTTCAACAAGCTAATAATCAGCTCTATGGTATGTTACTTTTCTCCTTTCCCTTCATTCATTCATCCTGTTATTTTATCTTATTTAAATGATCCTTTTTGCAGACATTTATGGTATTTCTGATGAAGCTATCATTCTTCGTTCATTTCCTAATGCCTTGGATAATGATACCCTTCTTGAGCGTCTTAATAATTCTTTAGATAGTTTCTCAAATGATAGAATTTCATCTCTTTCTCTAGATGAACTTAGATCCAAATTTCGCCTCTTAGAAAATTGACCACAGATCTAGTTTAGGCTTGGCCAACCGATTTAAGCGTCTCCTCCTTAATTCTAAAGATAAAATCAATGAGTTGAGAACCAAAATTAGCGGTCTTATAGATGATAAGGATCGTATCTCTGATCAAGGTGCTAAGGCTTTGGCGAAATTCCAAGAGACTCTTCTTGAAGTTCAACTTGAACGAGATGAGGCTATCCGCAAGAACATCGAGCTCTGCGAAAGGGAAAACCAAATTCTTTCTCGTCTTCTTATAAGTAATGAGAAAGAATTTGTTTGGGCTGCGAAAATCTTAGATGATGCCAGAAAAGATTTTGGTGTAAATGTTAGTCTCCAAGTTGAGCATACAACCTTGATTAGAGATATGATTTCTGATAGAGAAGGTTATTAACTGCTCTTCTTTACTAATCTTTTGCTTCTTATGAATTTTCATCAAGTTAATAATTGATTGTCTTTTGCTCGCAGATTCTGAAAGTAGATATTGTGAAAAGATTTAGGAACTCGAAGCCGAAAAGGAGGAACTCGCAAAGAATCTTTCTTCTCGCAACGATAAGTATTCTAGATTAAAGAATCAAATCAAGATCACTGTTGCGAATTTTAAGAATGATGCTATGCATTTTCGCAATCAAACTATCCAAATGGTTTGTGACGACCATAGTATCCCTCATTCTGATTATCCTTGTCTCTTGGAAGAGATCCCACAGAATACTCCCAGTCTGATTATTTCTGATAGCGAAGTTGATGATGAAGAATCTGATGGTGATGAATATTCTGATGGTGATGAAGATTCTGACACAGACGAAGAAGGGAACAAGTCTGATGAAGATGATGAAGGATCAACTAAGAAGTAGTCTTTGTTTCTTTCTTCGATCCTCTGTAATACTTGTACATTTATTCCTTCTTTCTGTATATTTGTATTTCTTTCATTTTGACCTGCATTCATTAAAACAATTCTTCCTTGCAATACAGTTGATCAATATAATCATTAATTTTTGAATTTTTGTGTAAATCTATCATATGGAGACAAATAATATTTTCTAGTTTCAGTCATTCCCATACTTTCCTCTGTTATTTGTATCCAAATGAGAGATTTTATAAAAAAAAATTATTTTATGGCTCAATTTCGCAGTTAATTATGTATCATTTCGCAATCTTATGCGAAGTGAATTTTGATCTTTTCAAAATCTCATTCCTGTGTGGTCTTATTTTTCCTTCCTAATTAAAGGTCTTATTATGCCACCTCTTGTCATTGCGACAAAATCGCAGGACGTCCTTGCACTTTCATGCAAAAACCAATTGATCTTGCCTTAACTTTTTCTTTTGTATTGTGGCCTCTTCAGGAATGTTGCGACAATATGACAGGCCTAAATATTCTTGCGAAAATAAAGCCCCATGACATTGCCGTCGTGCGACGAAATCGCAGGACGTCTTCGCACTTTCATGCGAAAACCCATTGATCTCGTCTTATCTTTTTCTTTTGTATTATTGCCTCTTCAGGATTGTTGCACAAATATGACAAGCCTTAATACCCTTACGAATAAAAAGCCTCATGACATTTGCGTCTTAAGACACTTATCAGCTCCCTAATGGAGGGTGCCGCCCTTATCTCCCCCTTGGTTTCCCCTTCAAGGAGGCGTACTTCTACCATACAAGGTTAGATCCTCCCATCCAGTCTTAACAACAACCAGTTTTTTTCGCAGCCTCTTATCCCTTTTACCTATAGGGCTTATGGTTACTAGACTGCACCCTAAGTGGGGTTTTCTTCAGGCCGAGTGCAGTATAAGCCAAGACTTGTCAAGAATGGCAAAGTACGCTTCAAACGTCCCTGGCACTCTTGACTCAACCGTGTACCTCGGCGCCTTGATCAGATATGCACTCCTTGGGAGAGTTCTTATTACCTTAGTCGCCCAACCTAAGTCATATGCTTAAGCTGAGAATCCAAGGTGCCTCTCCCGGATGGGATTTATTGACCCCAAATCTCCATGACTCAGGTTCCGGTGGCGGTGTAGCCTTTCCCTGAGCCATGCAACAGGTACCCCCTTATATGATGTACTTTAGGTCTTACATTTTCCTCCTGCGAAATTGTATTCGCGAACTAGGGTGTACGCCATAAAGGTTCGCCCCTTTCTCTTTTGTCATTTTTCTCTGATTGTCTTCTGTAAAATTCATTATCTCTGCGAGAGTCTCGCACATCATCATATTGTATTTGCATTTCGCAATTTCAATTTTTTCATTCAATAAAATGTATTATTGAGAATTTTACTTATTGCGATAGTGTCGCAACAACTTAATCATTCATACATTTCTTGTTTTTATTACCTTTGCCATCCTCTGCTTCTTTATTATTTTCTGCTACTGCTTCCTTGGTAGTGGTATGTTCATCAATTTTATTCTGATCTAGCATTAGTTTCGCAACATTTCTTCTTCTTTTCTTTCGATTGCATCTACCATCAACCTCTCACTTCTTTGTGTCTCTTTGATTTTGTGTCGCCAATTTTCCTTCTTGTTTGCTCTTCCTTCACAAGAAACTATCTCAGTTTCGTAACATATCTTTCCTTCAACCCAATATCCCTTTATAATTCCTACACCGCTGGGGTGAGGGAATTTGATGCATTGGTGGAAAGTTGAAGCTACACCTAGAATCCCATGTAGCCAAGGTCGACCAATTAATGCATTGTAGGGTGATTCTACATCAACGACACATAATAAGATTTCAGAAGATATTCCCTTCAATGGAATTCGCATAGTAACCTCCCCTTTAGGCTTGTTAGCAGTACCATTAAAACCATATATCTTATATGTTGATGGTATAAGATCATCATCTCTTCCTCCCATAGTTTTGTAAGTATGATAAAATAAGATGTTCACAGAGCTTCCAGTGTCGACTAGAATTCTGTCAATTTCCCATGAATCTTCAGCTTCATCATCCTCATCTTCTTTCGGTTTTGGATTAATTTCTAATTTTACTACCAATGGATTATCATGCACTTCTTAACCTTCGGGAATTTCTTCTGCGGTAAAAGAAATGATCTGTTTCTGCCATTCCTCTAGTGGAGAGATTTTCGCAATATTCATAATTTCTCTTCCATCGTTATCTCTTGCGAACACTCTACTCAAAACATTGTCATGAAAATCTTCGATTGTCTTATATGAATGTACGATAGAGTGGCAGAATAGATTCTTTGCTTTTGCACCAACTTCTATGAAGAATGTTTCCTTCTTTTTCATCGTGTTTACTTTGTGATACTCTGGTGGTGGTGGCAATGGTTGAGATTGTGGGTGCCCTACCAAAAAGTGGTTTAGTTTTTCTTGATCTATCATTCTCAGAATAATTCTTTTTACATTTCTGCAATCATTTGTTGTATGTCCATGAAAATGATGATAAGAACAAAACTCATGGCTTCTGTGGTTTGGAGGTGGTTCCGTTCCCATGTTCCATGGTGTTGGTATATTCTCCATCAAAATTATAGCTTCCCATATTTTCTCCACACTTGCATTTAGAGGTGGCATCTTGATTTCTTCTCATACTACCTTGTGACCTCCTTGTCCTCTATTATAGTTTTGTCTTTGACCTCCATAAGTTTCTTGTGGTTGATCGAGTCTTTGAATCTTGTTATTTCCACCACGATTGTAGAAATTTCTTTCTCTTTCATACACCTCTTGATCTCGGCTTACCATAGCCACCAGTTTCTGTTGATTGTTACCCGTCACCTTCTCTTGTTGTACTTGCGAAGTATTCGCTACTGTGTTTATTAGCTTGGGTAATAAGCTTGCATTCGCTGTTTGTGAGCTGGTGTTCGCAACTGGGTATGATTCCATTTCATTTTGCCTTTCCTCTAGAGAAATGTATTCTTCTTGAAGTTCTCGCAATTCAGTCATTGTGATCGTATTCTTGACTCTGAAAATTTGGACATACAATAGGTTTGTTGCAAACATAGAATTGATAAATGATAGTATAAGATATCTCTCGTCTACACGGCCAGCCATTTCGCTATACATAGTTCTCCATATTTTAGTCAGGTGTTTCAAACTTTCGCCAATCCTCTGTTTTAATCCAAACACGTCTTCTATACCAGGTCGCGAAGAATTATTACTTATATATGCCCCTAGGAATGTAGTCTGCAAATGATTGAAGGATGTTATTGTATTCTTTGGTAGACCTTCGAACCATTTTAACGCCTCCCCTGTTAAGCTGGATGCGAAATACTTGCATAATACAACATCATGATTTTCCCATTGCAACATGCACCTCACGTAGGCTTTAATGTGTTGAATTGCACAAGTTGTTCCATCAAAAATGCTGGTTAATGCAGGTAAATTGCATTTCGGTGGTATTCCTCCTAATTTTACTTCCCTTGTAAATGGAGTTTTCGCAGCTTCTTCTATAGCTTCATCCAATTGTCTTCTGCCTACTTCTCCTCTATTATTTAGCATTCCTCTCATTTCTTCTAACTCTTTCAAGATTTGTTTATTTACACCTGAATTTTGATCCATTGGTCTTTTTAATTTCGCCTCTCTTCTTCTGCGTTCATGTCTTTCTTCTCTCGCGAAATTTTGCATTTCTTCTGCATTATCCTCATCTCGTCTTCTTCTGCGAGTTTCTTCTTCATCTCTAACTTGAATTCGCAAATGATTATGTCTCTCATTTTCCCCTTCATGATTTTGTTCATTTCTTATTAATTCCATTCGCTGTCTTTCAGCCATCTTCTTTATTCTATCGTACTCTTCATTGATATTACCGTTATTCCGGTTTTGCGTACGCCTTCTTTCTCAATTATTGTGATTGTTCCGGCGAATTGTCTGTTAAAGCTCTTGTTCTTCCATTTCCGCTCTCAATCTTTCACGTTCGCAAATTAAACATGCTTGTTAAGAATAATGTCTTTCAATTTCTTCTTCAATCGTCTGTTGATTTCTTTGAGTTTCTCTTTCATGTAAAATTCTTCTTCCTTCCTATCGATTTCCTTTGCCATCTTGGTCATTTCTTCCCCGACGTTGTCCGTTCTCTTGATTTCTACCATTTTGCCCATCATCAAAAGTTTCATTTTGTGGAACGTAACGATCATCAGTTCTTTCTCTATTTTCGCGATATTCTTCATTAGGATTTGATATTTCTTCTTGAATATTGTTTCCAGCATTAATTGTGGGTGAGTTTCGCCTCATTTCTCTTCTAGTCGATCTTGAATATGATTTTGTAATACTTCTCGATCTTCTACTCTGTAGTCTCATATTTTCCATCCTCAATTCGTGATTTTGCCTTGTTAGATTTGCACGTTCTTCTGCCTCAGCTCTTCTTTCTTCATGTATTCTTCGTCTCAACGTTTCTAACGCTCCAATTTCCTCATCTCCATGAATTATTCCTTCATATGCTTCTTGATTTCTCTCAACCTGTCTATGGTTTCTGGTTTGTTGCTATTCTTCTACTTCTTCTGCGGAATTTGGCTGCCAAGTGTGTATACTCACCCTATCATAATCTATATTCCTTCCTTGTACTAGTGTTTTTTGAACTGGTGGTTGAATTTGATTTTCTCCATTATTTCTCATTCTAGTAGATTCTCCTATCTCACTTCTTTCTCTTCCAGCAATTCTCTTGCTTCTTCTAACAGTATGGTTGTTCTGATGTATTTCTTCTCCTAGTCATTTCTTCAATGTTAACAAATTGCAAGAAATTATGTAAAATTCTTAATCAATCACTCCAAATTTTCACAAATCTCAATATTAATCTTCAATTTTTTCTAGAATAATCTTTGTTGTGGTCC
Organism: Papaver somniferum; assembly: GCF_003573695.1. Lineage (NCBI taxonomy): Eukaryota > Viridiplantae > Streptophyta > Magnoliopsida > Ranunculales > Papaveraceae > Papaver > Papaver somniferum. The sequence continues at coordinate 133,473,121 of NC_039358.1, read as the reverse complement.
ATGTTTCTAGCGCCATTATGTAGTTGCAGGAAATCCTACACCACACCCCTCATATGATTTCATTAATACTCAACTCATTTTTAGATTTACAATCTTAATTTTATTGATGAATCTTTGAATATTCTTACAAGAAAAGATAAAGGAATCCAGAATGACCTCTTCTCTAGACTTTCTCTCTCCTATTTACTTGTTTCTTTCTCAAAAAAGATCTTCCCCTTTTCTTCCCAGTTAAGCGACTATTTATAGGTAAATACATAGTGGATGACAGCTAATCTGCCCTTTATTTTCGGATATGGCTTGCGACATTATCGCAATCTTACAAATGTTAATCTCGCAAACTCTCTAATTTTCGCATGATCATCACATCTTTCTCATGATTTTAGCTGACGTCGTTTATTATATCATTTCTGAAATTGTTCTGCGACGCTGTTTGTGTTGTGTTGTTGATAATTTCGCTGAAATATTATTGATGCAAGATTCTGATCCTACAATGGCGATGACAAATTAGGGTTCTAAAAGCAACTGCATTTCACAAAACATAAATATAAACTTCTTAAGCAAAAAGTGAATTACCAATCAATTCCTAAATGAACAACGAAATCACACAACTTAACCCTTGATTACAAATACTGATGATCTACAAGATTGCATGCCTATTTCAACCAACTATTTCACTGTAAACCTAAGGCCAAAATAAAGATCATCCTGTTTCATGAACCCTAGACAAATTAAGTAACCAAAACACAAAATTAAAGATAACCCATACATTATTTCACTGTAAATTGTATAAATAAACATGGATTTAAATCCACAATGTACATATTTAAAAACCCTAACTTTGAGTTTGAAATTGAAATTAAAGAATTAAACTCACATATTGAACACTATATAGATCCTTCCTTCCCAATCTCAGTTGGATGATTAGCTTTCATGGTGTAGCAGCAGCAGCCATGAAAAAAAAAAGAAGATGAAATCAGGAAGAAGAAGATGAACCGCTAAAAGAAAAAAAGTGGGTTATATAAGGAAACAGAGGTGTAACAGGGTGTAAGGAAGGTGAAGCGTTAGGGTCCCGACAACTGGGTCCAGACCCTATACAAAAAGGTCCACACTTAGTTCATCCTACTTGGCACCTACACGGCACCTAGGTGGTCGAGTTGAGAAAGATCCTGACCCTGGTAGTAAAAGGTCCCTACTTCCTTCATCCTACTTGGCACCTACATGGCGCCTAGGTAGTCAAGTTAGAAAGGTCCTTAGTCTAGAAAGACAGGGTCTAGACCATAAATGCGCAGGTTCCAGACCCTATCTTATTTAATTCAATTAAACAAAATTATTTTATTACTAACCCAAGAGTCCAGTAAAATGTCCTGGACCTTGACAATAGAATATTAACAAAAATTATCTTATTTTAATATTTTTATTTTTAATAGAAGATTAATGTGGGGTCCACAAAGGTCCCTTTCGGTGTCCGAACCCCCTTAAGTGGACCCTAAATACTTAAATACCATTAAAAAAAGTGATTTATAAATTTTTAATTCATATAATAAGATTTTTTTAAGTGAAAACTACTATACCCCCTACTATATGGGTTCAACATATAGAAGCCCCACTAAATGGATCCTTCACTATCAACTCCATACATTAAGAAAATGATATTACTAGGCCCAAAATATCAATTTTTCTTCAGATCTGGCCCATAATTTTATATTATGTATTTTGACATTAACAAAATTACTCTTTCCTATTTATACAAGAGGAATATCAGAAGATATTTTCATTTCTCAATTCTTTTTCTCTCTCTTCTCCATTCATTTCATTCTCTCTCGGCTCCGGCGAATTATTAATCGATTTTTCATCATTTTAAGCTCAGATTCCTTCAAATTCGTTCATCAACAGTGAAATATCGAGAAGAATTCATTACCGGAAATCATCAGATTTGTTTGACGATCGAGGGGATCTGTTTTGAATGAGTTCTTTGATTGTGGTAAAAAAGATCGAGAAAATCATTAGCAGTGAAAGATCGAGAAGACTTCATCTCCAGAAATGATGAACATGTACATTTGTTCTGTTACAATCATTTCAATTCGATCTTTTCTAGGGTTTTATTTCTCAGAGCTCCAACATTTTTTTTTGTTTCAATTGATTAATAGATTCGATTAACAGCTTAATCAACCGATCGATTTGATCTAAGTCATTTAATCTGTATTTCTCAGTTGATTCAAAGACATCTCATGTATTTGATAGAATTGTTCTTGTTTGCAATCGATGATTTGTTTTTCATATGCTCTTTTAGATCTGGAAAATTGATAATAAATTTGTTATTAGAAGAAGAAGATGTGTTTGAAGCGACGGCAAATCTGAATTTTACTCTCTCCATTTTTGAACTTTGATGTAGTTATTTAGAGCAGTTTTATCTCGATTTCGTTATTTTTGTCAAAACTGTAGAAGAGATGAAGAAATGGGTTTCTGCAGGGTTTGTTAGTGTGGTTGTGTGTAGAAGATACATAAATGGAGTTGTTGGTTCTGATGGTGCTTAGTTGGTCTTGTAGATGATTGCAGAAGGCTGGTGCTGGTTGTTGATAGCTTCATTTACAGGGATTGCGAATTTTAGATGAATGTTTAGGCTTGAGTGAATGAATGGCAGAGTTGAGCTGCAACTTCAATTGAGGTGAAGCTAAAATTATTGTTGTGTCTATCTAATGGTTGTGTTACTAGTGGTATGGAGGAAAGATAATGGATGTATATACTGAACATTTTGTGATGGAAAGTGCAGAATGCGCTCAACAAATTCCGGACATGGAGGAGGTTTCATGGATCAAAGGAGTAGAACTTTCTAAGACTCCTGTGGAACTCAAAAGCAATGATTGGGCTCTCAAAAAATTTGCCTTGGATTGGTGGTAGAATGATTTCTGTACATCATCTTCTTTCAGGTATAGCTTAGAATTTTTTTGGTGGATTTGCATAATCTATTATGAGTTACTCTTTTCTAGTTCTGCTCTGACATCTTGTTTGTTTGCAGCTGACTCGGCGTCTGGATCTGAGTCAACCTATGACTCGGGCCGAGTCAGCACTCAGACCGTTTGTTTTGCATTTTGAGTCAGATCTGACTCGACCTATGACTCAGACATAACCCCTGACTCGGACCCATTTGAGTCAGGTAACAAAATACCCCTGACTCACGTTTTTTGAGTCAGGTGAGTCAGATCTAACTCAAAACAAACATATTGAGTCAGATCCAGATGAGTCAGGTGATTTCACTCATATCCAGATGACTCAGATCCAGACGACTCAGATGAGTCAGGAGTAAACAAACATAATGTGAGTAAACTTTAATATGATTGGACAAATGATATTGCATTTACTAGTTACACATGCAAAAAAAGCATGTATATCTTCTAGTTACAGATGCATTATAATGTGTAATTTTTGGTTACACTTGCATTTTGGATGTATAACTGTTGATTACACATGCCTTGAGCAGTCTTTCAAGTTGCTAGGAGGAAGAGATCTCTGCATACATACTGTCCCGGTAATCTTTCGTTGAGTTTCTCTTTGAAATATACTGAAATCATTGTTGAATATGTGGTGTTTTAACTGTTGAGTATCTATGTACTTACTGAACATTTTTGTGCTTAGAATTAAACTAAATGTATGGCAATGTAACTGCATGATTGCCTACATAATGACGTGTATAACTGTTGAATCTGATTGGCATGGAAATAATGATGGCTGGGAGAAAGATTGTTCGATCACCGGACTCTTGAGCTTGTATCATAATTGTCTCTTCTTGATTCTTAGACCAGACTTCTATTCAATTTTTTTTTAATTAAGCTGAAATTTTGGTGTGTTTCTAGTCGTTAGTAATTTTGATTTGATGGTAAGTTAGAGAGGGTTATGTAGATAGAAAAATGGTAACTTTTAGATCTGGTGCAGGAGGCTCTAGGGATCCTTATGTTTATACGGCACTTTACTGAACGATTCTGTTTTACATATATTTACTTATGTAAGTCAACTGATTAATCTCCTTTAATTGATCGGAAAAGTGTTATTTGTTTTCACTTTTTGAGTAGTTTGTGTATTATGGGTGCATGTGTAACTCACAATTACACATGCCATATGCATATGTAACTCCAAGTTACACATGCATATGGCATGTGTAACTCCCAATTACACATGCATTTTGTATGTATACCAGCTGATTACACATTTTGTATGAGTTAGGAGGTATGATTAAGTAAGACTTGAGATGATAGAGAAAAATATGAAGATCAATTGATGTTTTGGATTGGTGTCTCAATCTGCAGGTGATGATATTATTAAGACAACAATACTAGTAATACTACCTCTCTGGTGGTGGTGGTGTTGCTGCTGTTGACAACTCTCTCTTGTATTGAAGCACAAATTACGGCTCCTATCGAAGGTAACTACTTCTACTTAACTGACACTAACTCATCTTCTTTACCATGATATACTTATGATCGTAAACAATCAAGTTATAGAGGACAGACCAAGCATCGTTTCACAAGGAAGTAAACTATTTCATGTCTCACTTTTACTAGAAGATTGTTTGGAATGTTTAATTTTGTGCTATGAAGTTATGAGTGGTGTTACAAATGCTTGCTAGTAGGAAGTAGCATATACTTTGAAAACATTGATATCTTGTTTTATGCATTCACCATAAATATTAAAGTGATACATGTATTTTTTGTATGCGTTCTTTTTTGTGTCTATTTTTTTGATGTGTAACTTTGCATTACACTTGGTATAAGGATGTGTAACTTCTGGATACACATGGCATATGCATGTGTAACTTCTGTTTACACATTCACACTGTATTTTTAATAATTTTGGGCCTAGATTTAATAATTTTGGGCCTAAATTTAAATTTTATTTAATTATGGGCTTGACAATATATAAAGGGTATATTAATTATATGTCCCTAGTTTTAATATCCTACAAATATATCCTTATACAACAATAAATATATCCCTACTTTTTAATAACCTTATCCATTTAAAATTAGATTACCTTAATACCCTCACCCATATAATATTTTCTTGTATTTCAAAATGGAAAAAATTTCTTCCTCTACTACTTCACCCGTACCACCACCACCACTAGGACCACCACACGTCCACCACCACCAAAATTCAACTACCATTCCACCACCATCGTTCAACGACCGCCACTTACCAACCACCACCACCACTAATATTCCACTACCACTCCACCACCATTGCATCACCACCACCAGTCCGCCACCAACACTGGTGCCACCACCACCGCCAACACCACCAGTCCGCCAACACCACCACTGATGAAATCACCGCCAATCCAACGCCGCTACCACCCACCGCCACCACCACTACTGGTTTAGGTATTTTGTATCAACAACAATAGTTGATCCAAAAAAAAAGGATCAACAGCATATGTTGATCCAATTTAGGGATCAACAACAGTAGTTGATCCAAAAAAAAAAGGATCAACAGTTTATGGTGATCCAATTTAGGGATCAACAACAGTAGTTGATCCAAAAAAAAAAGGATCAACAGTATAAGTTGATCCAATTTAAGGGATCAACAAAATTAGTTGATCCCCTAAATTCGATCAACAATGGAAGTTGATCCATGTAAATGGAGTCGACAACCAAAGTTTACAGAAAAAATTGACATACGAACGAGTGAACTTGGCGTGAATCGAACACGCATCATCTGACATGGAGTCAGTCATGCTACCATTGCACCACAAATTCAACATTTGGAGAATTTACATCTACAAAATGCAAACATTTAAACTACAAGCATAATGATACTAATACAAGGAAATAAGGTCAACAATAGTAATTGATCCCATATTATATGGGATCAACACCAGGAGTTGATCCATAAATGTGATCAACATCCATAGTTGATCCCATAAAAAAATTAAAATACTGACATGAAGTGTTGTTGGTAAGATATTTCTCTTACCTATTTTATCGCACAATTCGCCAGCACTGCTTTCCGATACCATACAAACATAATACAAAAGTAGAACTCACTGTAAAACTTCAAGGGTGAATAGTGCATGCCCAAGAAAAATCCCTCCAAACTTGTTGGCCTGTACATAGATAATGAAACCAGTCAGTAACGTTTACCCTAGTCACTAACAATAGAATGTTTCATAATAAGAAAACTGACCCATAATGGGCATCTCATAAACAACAACAATTGATCATCACATGTAGCTTCATAAACATCAACAACTTCAAGACCAATCTCTTCATCCGAAGCTACACACAAAACTTCAACATTTTACCCATTTTCCTTCAAAACAAATAAGAAGAATTGAGTTGTGAGGGAATGATGAGCGACAATCTAATTAAGATACTTCCAGAACATATCGGCTACACATTTCTTAGCATTCTTATGAAATCCACATACATACATCTTCAGTACATTGGGGCCTCCTAAAACAAGACAAAATATAAATTCTAAATGCATTTAACCGTATCATTTTACCATCCTTTCTAAAATAGAACCTTTGAATCGTAGGCTTACTAGTCGTAACACCTCCTCCTGGTCCTTAATTGGTTCTTCCATTTGTTTTGTCACTTGATCTTTAATTTATGACATATCAACAACACAACAATAAATGATAATGAACAAAATTTGTTCTGGAAACTAATTAAAGAAGTAGCAACATCAATATTACACGAACTGCTTGCCAAATATTCTTTTAGTGTGATATCAGAACCTAATTTTATGGTGAGTGGTCACCGAATACGAGAAGAAGATGGATAAAATTCGAAAAAAAATCTCAGACACAGAATGATAAACATATAAATTCAAATTACATCAATGGATTAGATCTTCAATAAATTAAAATTGAAAATCTCCGTTTCGAAATTACCCTAAAATGAACAACAAAAATCAAAATTACCCAAAACAGAACCTAAAAATGAAAAAGAAAATAATAGGAAGAACATGAACTCAAAAATATTACCTATTTACTTGGATGATCAATTTGTTTCTCGGCGGTGAAGGTGGCTGTGTGGGCGAAGTGGTGGTAATTGCAGAGGTGGTGGTGGTAATGTTGAGAGGAGGAAAGAGAATAGAGAGAGTTTTCTATATTAGATCTGAAAATAAAACGAAGATGTTGATGACTCTACTAATAAATATCCTCATTGGTGCTGCTGGTTGTGGTGGAGGTGATTGAGACGGTGGTGGTGATGAGAATGGTGAAGATGGTGGTGGTGCGATGGAGGCGATGAAGATTTATCTTCTGTGTTATCAGAAATAAAGAAGAAGAAAACGTATAAGGCTATATATGGAATTACTGGTATTTAGTTTTTAATAAAAAAATTCAATTATGACATTAGGGATATTTGTAAAGTCTGTTAGGGACATAATTATTATGTGATAAGGATATTTTTATAGACCATCAAAAGGAAGGATAATAATTCAATTACCACATATATAAAAGGGTATGGATGTCCTTTAATAACTTGGGGCCTAGATTTAAATTTCTTTTAATTAAGGGCCTCATATTATGGGTTATCCATGGGTTGGGCCTGAGCTTAATTTTCCCTTTTTTTAAAAAATGTTAGGGTCCGGTAAAGAGTCCAGACTCTTTCATCAGGACCCTGCGCTGAAAACCACACAGAGAAACACTTATTTTAAGTTTTGAAAGTTGGAAATAATATTAAACAACTAAGGGTCCTCTACTATCAGGGGCGTAAATGTCATATAGTGGCATTTTTGGTAGGTTTGAGGTTAGGGTGGCACTCTTGAAAACCCATTTCCAAGAGTGGCATTTTCACCAAGTCCGCCCACAATTATAATGCGGAAATCAAAGTGAAAGACGCATCAAGATTTTATTAACGAGGAAACCGCAAATGCAGAAAAACCCCGGGACCTAGTCCAGTTTTGAATACTCTCATAATTAAGCCTCTATACAAAATATAATACCAACTTCGTATAGTTGAGACCAAGCAGACTACCCCTAGCTACTTAGTTCCCTCAGTATCCTTGCGCCTTCGACTTCTAGAGTCACACACGTGAATAGCAAGTCCTTTGGATCGTATTCCAAACAGCAAAGGAAGAATCTGTTTGGTAACCACTCTAATCAATCTTGCTAAAGATATAAATGAGTCGACAAAGGCTCTTTCATTTAATCTAATAAACTCCTTTTTCTGGTTAGATCAATCTAACTTTAACTACCAAAATATCCAAGTATAAATTCACACTCAATTAATATAGATCTCAAATAGAAATATAGAGAATGCCGATATCACGCAACTAATCAATCAGATCTGTCAAAGATAAACTGATTCTAGTTGGATCCCAGCCGATCAAGGTTTGTGCACTAAATCCATAAGATACGAAAAATAATAAGAATTCTCCTTCCTCTTCAAATCTTCTTTTATCTTCAAAACCTGCACAACACCACTTAAATCTCTTGTAATCAATCACGCACAGAACAAAGTCTGTTTACAATAGATTATCACAAGATGTCTTTAGATCTAATAACAGTTCTAAAGATCACGTCGATATTTTGATCTAGTCTAAGTGAATCTTGTATCAGAAGAGAAGATTCTCAAGAATAAAAAAACTAGGTGCAATCAAAATTTCAACAACCGTTAGTCAATCAAATCAAATCGAAAACTAATAACACTGCAATTATCTAGTTTCCCACCAACGGTACTCGTAGAGCTTCTTGATCCCACATAAGTCTTTAAACGAGCGGTCGTAAGAGATTTCACCTAATTATGATACTTTCCTCTCCGAATAGACGACTCCACCAGAAACAATAAGAAATGAAGTTTGTCTGGCTCTTAGGATAGTTTGATAGAAATGCAAACTTAGGTATTTATAGACCAAGGATATTTGGACACCAAGGAATTTCCAAAACCGAAAATATTCTCAAGATATACAATGAATTGCAAAATTCGGTTTTCATAATTCCAATAAATGTTGGTCCAATATTTCCGAAATCTCTCAATAGAGAATCTCTAATTAGTAAATTCACATTACTAATTTTTATTCTCTAGAGCTATGCATTAATTGTTGGTAATTAAAGCATATAAAATCAAAAACCTTAATGAAAAGATTCTTGATTTATTTCCGCACAGGATCACCTTGAGTACCAAGGAATATCTTTGAACAATAAATGATAAGAGTTATTGCTCGTGTTCAAAGTATGTTGACATCTTTTCACTACAAATCCTTAGTTCATATTTACATGGAATTGCTTCTTGGAGTCGGTTATGCTACACTTCCAAACAAATTTAGAATTGGTTTGCCAGTATTCCAAGACTACTATGTGATTGGTTATACCAAATCACAGTGGTTAGTTGTGATCGGTCCTTCCAAGTTACATACATGGGTTCATATCGGTTATACCACTCACTATGATCGGTTATACTTAAATATGGTATCTGCTTGTGATCGGTCACAACAATCACCAGGATCGGTTACACCAATTACAAGGATCGGTCACACAACACTTATGATCGGTCACACCAATTACTAGGATCGGTCACACCAATTACAAGGATCGATCATACCATCTCATGGTGATTACTTAGGATCGGTTACACCAACTACCAGGACCGGTCATACCAAATCATAAGTCTAGGCATTGTGATCGGTTATACCAAGATACATAACCTAAGTTAAGATCCGTTCTACCAACTCACACATATTGGTCATCCAAAGATATGCAATGAATAACAAGACCAATAATCCTATTGATTTTCCTTTCGATTCACAAAATAAGTTCATGAATGTACTTCCTTTGAACAAATGTAAAACATTGTTTCCTGTGATGAAATCTTCACCATAACTCTTACACATAATCATAACATTGTATACAAGATTATGTCGATATCGTATCTGCGAAGTTCAAAAGATAAGTGTTATACTTCGTAGTCTAATTCCTTAATACTATGATCATACTATTATGATCATGTCATATCACTAGAGTATAATATATAATATACAGTATATACAGGTTCACAGTTATGTTTTCAATATAGCACGACTTGAAAGATACGTTAGGAATGAAACAAGTTCAAGTCAGTATTACTAACCTCAAGTGGAAGAATGATGTCGTCGTCGTAGTTCGTTACTTCTTGTCATTCTTCGGGCCTTCAGAGTAATACTTGTATGTCTCAGTATTCCTAGACTTTCTAGTCTAACCTAAACGAAGTTGACTCTAGTATTTAATCAAGCGACTCTAGATGAGTTTTGATACTAAAATCTGACAACCAAACTTGACATACCAACGCTTGGTGAGTTCAACCGAGCTATGCTCTAACACAATGCCTTAGAGCTAGAGGGAGATTCATCCATCAAGATTTTGATCCAGAAACATGTGCAGAGGAAGCATAATGCGTAGTTACGGAGGATGTTGTAGATTGAGCAATCAGTAAGGGTTACAGAAATGTAGTTTTTGAGTTAGATTATGATAATGTAGTCCATTCTTTACATAATGTGGATCCTTGTGTTCGTTGGAGCATTTAAGATATCATATTAAAGATAAAACATAAATTCTTTAAATAGGGATTGTAACATGGTTGCTCATGCTCTCGCAAAGAAGTTTAACGAGGAGAGTGCTTGTTTTGAGTATTATGATTGGTTTCCACCTGATGTAATTTGGTACGTTGAGCTTGATAACACCTCTGCTCAAGTTTAAAATAAATTATCTTTTGAATAAATAAAAAAAAAGAAAATACTATCTTGGATGTGAAGCTAAAGTTTAATAACAAAATAAAATATACTCCTTCCGTCCCTAATTAGATGACCTAGTTGGAGTTTGCACAATTTTTAAGATAAGGATGTTAGTAAAACTTAGAAATGATTTATTTCTTAAATTATATCACGGTTTTTCGTAAACTTTATATCGTTTAAAAACATTTAAAACACCTACGTAACGAATATAAACATAACTATCAAATTATACATATTTCTTATAGTAACAAAAATAGGTCATTTATTTATGGGACAAAACTTAAAACCAAATAGGTCATCTAATTAAGGACGGAGGGAGTAGGATTGTATAAAGACATACTCAAGATAGGAATTAGTAATAGTCTTAAATCTAGAAGAATAGCTTACTATAACTACTGTAATGACAGTCTAGTAAGTCATTATTAGTTCCTTCCCGCTAATATTGGGTACTCATTACAATTTGGGTCTGGGAAATATGAAACTTTGATCCTCCTTTTGTCAATCCAATTGAAATAAGTTGATCTATCTTCCATTAGTGCAACTTAACTCTCAGATTATCCAATCCTAACAGATGCAGCTACAGTCAGTTTCGGCGTCAATCCCTTGTTCATGGGGTACACCTCAAAAAGGTATCTCTCTCTCTCAGTTACTCTCTTTCTCCCGTCTTTCACTTGTGATTCTAACATTTATGTCTGTTTGTGGGAATCAGGTGTGTGTCTTGGTTTTCTGGAGTTAAACCCAATAAAATTCAAGGTTTGTTACTCTCCTTTGTTTTTTATTTTCTTTTAATGGGTTGAATTAATTATCTTGTGTGTTGTAGTTGTTTGATTCTGGCTCTGGAATTTGATATGATCAATATTCTTACATATATATCGAACTGTTGGTGGTAATTTTAGTTGATTACAAGGATAGTCAGGTACTGATGAACCCAACGTATTCGATGAATATCCACACTGAAGGGATTATTCCATAGCTTGGACTACTTTTACTACATAGTATATACATCCGCTAAATCTGATGCTGCCAGTGTTGTATTGCCTAACATGGTTGCTTTATTGTGGAAACAATGTTTACACCGAACTTTAATTTGTGAGTCAAGGAGATAATTTTGTTGTACTGGTCTTGCAGCCGGTGTCCGAGAATCCTTCTGATACCGATAACTTCAAATAAAAAGTTCTCCTTTCTTTCTCAGTAATTGGTGATATATGGTGTTACTGCTTCTTTGGTATTATGTCTTGAAACTTCTAACCTGGGTTTTAATTTGGTTGCAGTTTTGGCACCAAGAGCTTCGACTTAATCGACCCCCAAAAGCCGGGACCTTTTGTTGTGCTGGTGGGGCTGAGAGAGAGTATCCTATACTCAAGAGATCAGTACCATATCCTCAAAATATGGATCTCCCGCCCATATTGTCTAAGAAAAAGAAGAAACCATATCCAGTCCCCCTGAAGAAAATCCAACAGGCTGCAAGAGCTGACAAGAAACTTTTCGAGAGGGGAATAGAGAAGCCTCTTGAGCCGCCAAAGAATGGATTACTCGTTCCTGATTTGATTCCCGTTGCGTATAAGGTAGTTGAAGCCTGGAAGGTTTTGATACAAGGCCTTGCACAGCTCCTGCATGTTGTTCCTGCCCATGGCTGCAGGTACTTAGTTTAATCATGGTTTGCTTGTAACTACCTCGTCTTGATAGATGAAAAACTTGTTGGTTTGGTCCTAATAATATTGATGCTTGTGCTGTAGCATATGCTCAGAAGTCCATGTGGGTCAGACTGGTCACCGGATCCAGGACTGTCAAGGTCCAGGGAATGTTCACCGCAGAAGCCACCACACTTGGGTCAAGGCTTCCGTCAACGATGTCCTTCTCCCTATGGAAGCATACCACCAGTATGACCCCTTTGGCCGGCGCATTAAGCATGAGACCCGATTCAACTACGACAGAATTCCAGCTGTTGTAGAGCTGTGCATACAAGCAGGTGTAGAAATACCAGAATATCCTTCACGGAGAAGAACCAAACCCATTCGAATACTGGGGAAGAAGGTGATCGATTTAGGTGGATTTGTAGAGGATCCTAAGCCAAAATCCTCTGGAGATTCATCTTACCCACTCCTGCAGCTCGATACGTACATGGGCCACATTGGGCAGTTTTCTGCTCCAGCAGCGTCTGATGTACCAACGCTTGCCCAAGACACTCTTAATGCATATGAGACTGTGAGGTGGGGTGTGACGAAGTTGATGCAGAAGTACTCGGTGAAGGCATGTGGCTACTGCCCAGAGGTTCACGTGGGTCCTTGGGGTCACAATGCTAAGTTGTGCGGGGAATTCAAGCACCAATGGAGAGATGGCAAGCATGGATGGCAAGACGCAACAGTCGATGAAGTAGTCCCACCAAATTATGTATGGCATGTGCGGGACCCAACGGGACCTTCATTGCGAGGTGCACTGAAGAGGTTCTACGGTAAAGCACCTGCCGTCGTTGAAGTGTGTATACAGGCTGGCGCAAAAGTGCCAGATATATACAAGCCCATGATGAGGCTTGACATTGTGATACCAGATAGTGAGGAAGCAGGCCTAGTTGCTTAAAGACATCAAAATTCTAATGTATCATATGCTCTCCTTGAATCTCCTCAATACCACACAGAGGATGAAGGCATAATGTACTGTATATAAGCTAAGCTCATGGGTGACTAAGGTATGTGCCTAAACCCCATGAATACTGCACAATATATTGATGATGATCCAAGTAATAAAATGTGCTTAGTTGACAGTGAAAAATGGATTTCTCTGGTACTGCCCATTTGTTTCTTAGGAATAACCCCAATCCAATCTGGCGCGTCAGATGTTCCGTCTTCCTCTTAATCTATGATCCTCAAATCTATCCATTCAATTTGTGCCTCCGATCTTTCTATTCTCTTTTTAAATTAATAACAGTAGATAGATTCCTCAGCAAACAAAGTAAGTTTGAGGGGATACGATCAAAAATTTGCATCAAACCCCAGGAATATTTGTTGGCTTGTATCATGAATGAACCAATGAATGTGTTGGGTTATTTTTTTTAATGGTTGGTGGCACCATCAAGTTATGGTGGGGGACTAGGCCAATTTAATTGCTGTTTCTAGCTAAGAATTGACCAGCCAGCAGCAGTATATGCACTATATATACACAGAACACGGCAAAAGATAAACTGAAAAGAAAGCTGAGCACCATTTTCTATCCTATATGTACCTGACTAAAAATGACTGAAAAGGATATTTACTATAATATGTAGCTAACTGGAATTTCAGATGTCGGTTACTCATCGGTTGGTCAATTTCATCTGTAATATCCCAACAAAAAAAGTGTAAAGTATATTTTAGGGACACAAAATGGCTTAGAAATCAGCTATATATAGTTCCCGTTAGTTTATCTGGCTAAATTGGGACCTATAGGAATTAATTTGGGCCTATCAGTACGTGACAAAAAAGAGACATTTTGAAGTAAAATGAAAAACCCCTTAACCAATTATTTTTAATGGCAAAATTACCCCTGATTAATTAGTGTTAATTTGGATAATTAGTGATAAAATTTCGTGTTAGATGTGAAATCAATTTGTGTTAATGAATCATTTGAATACGAAAAAAATTTAAATTTAATTTTTTTTTTTGAAGAACACCAACTCAGAATCGGTTTATATTGTCATTGGTATCAACCGATTGTAACCTCAAAAACATACAGAGAGTTTTTAAAACTTGCTTCTAGCCAGAATCGGTTTATATGGATATGAAAATCAACCGATTATCCAGAATCGGTTTATATGGACATGAACATAAACCGATTGTGGGTAAAAAAAAGAAAATTTATCTGTAGCTTATGTGTTATTAAACATTAAATAAAATTAAAATTCATTTTTATACCCGAGTTAAGAATGAGTATGCCTTCATACTCGATTTCAGATCATTTAAGAAGTTGTACCCATTTTCAATTCGAATATAAGGTTATACTCGTTTTTAATTCGAGTATAAAGTTATACTCGTTTTCAATTCGAGTACAGAACTATTTTCATTTTGATTTGTAATCGAAATGAAATCGAGTATGATTTCATACTCATTTTATCATCGAGTATTAACTGGGAAAAAAAGGGTTAACCAGAATCGGTTTACACGATACATGTATAAAAACCGATTCCTGACATTGCACAACACGAATCGATTTATAAAAGTGCTCATGTAATCCGATTCTAACAAAAAAAGATACAGAAAAATTGAGAACAACAATCGGTTTACTCGACACTCATATAAAATCCGATTCTAACACTATACATCAACAATCAGTTTTTATAAGTGCTAATGTAATCCGATTCTGGTTCAAATTTCTCGAACCAGAAAACATATCAAGGACAATCGGTCTTTGTGGGTATGAACACAAACATTTTCTATTTGTAATCGGATCACATATACATTAACGTTAACCGATTCTGATAAACCAGGAAAATTTTGATTTCAAAATTTTCAATTTTTGAGCAATTTTACGTTACTAAAACCTAGTTTATAGGATTGGGTTGAGAAGAAAAGAAGAAGAATTAGTTGAAGTGGAGATGGAAATGAATTTGACTTTGATTTTAGTTTTTAATTTTATAATTTTAGTTTTATGATTTTGATTTTGAATTTTTTTTTTAAATTTTATGATTTTAGTTTTATGATTTTGATTTTAGTTTTTAATTTTATGATTAGGATTTGATGGGGACAAATTAGTAGTATTAATATTTGATAGAGGATAAAATGGTAGTTTCATCAAACTTAGACACCCCTTATCATTTTTAGAGGGGTGGATGAAAAAATCCATAGGCCCCAATTAAATGGCATAGCCCCAATTTAGCCAGGAATTAACGAATGTGCGAACCCTACAAGAATTGACAAATCCCACGCATAACGTGTGCCATGAGACATACTTCTTATCCAATAATAAATTAGTTTCAAGGGACATTTGAAGAAACCCAACCCCAAAATTCAGTCATTCATCCATTATTACCAATAAGAAAAGAACAAAACGAAGAAGATCGTGAAGGCCAACAACCAAAATGATGACTTTCTTTCATTATTGATCAAAACAAAACGAATAGAAGAATCCTCTTATTTTATATCTTTGGCTTTAAAATCTGTAAAAGTAGCACAGAAACTAGCTAATTAATTATGGGAGGAGAAGGACTATCAGACCAAGATGATGATCATGAGGTTCCACTTCTTGAACACCAACATGCATCACCACAATCGCCATCGTCTTCTTCAGAACACTTTAAGAGAACTGGTTAGTTAATTCAATGATCATTGCCGTGTTGAAAAATTTCTAGTTTCTAAGTTTTCATTGAGTTACATTGGGGTTTTAATCCATGTTTTTGGTTTTGTTCTTGTTGGATGATAAAAGGGAGTTACTGGACAGCAATAGCGCATATAATAACAGCGGTAATAGGATCAGGAGTACTTTCATTGGCATGGAGCACTGCTCAGCTTGGTTGGATAGCAGGACCCTTAGCGCTGTTCAGTCTAGCAGGGATCACACTTGTATCTGTTTCCCTCTTATCAGATTGTTACAGGTCACCTGACCCTGAATTCGGCATCATCAGGAATCGTTCCTACACCATGGCCGTCAAGTATTATCTAGGTAAGCAAACATTAAACTCATTAACCGAAATCATGCCTACCTACTCTTCTTTTTTTGAAATCCATATCTACCAAATGACTTCATTTAACTTTTTAGCTAATGACTTCACTTCCCACACTCTTCCCCTTTTTCTCTTTTCCTTTGTTCGTGACTTTCTTTTTCTCTTTGCGTCTTCGAGTTGAATCGAATCAAAATGAGTTAAAATCCAGCATAATCAAAATCTGAACTCTTGAAATTAACTTGAACACCAAGCGTTACGTATGTGCCTGTCATTTGTCATAGTTAAGAGGGGTCACCCTCTGAACTCTGAAGAGTCCCTGTAGAAAGCTAAATGAACAATGAGGCCGGCGATCAATCTGCCTACCTTATGATATTTCCAATCATTAAACGAAAATGAGACCACCAGTCGCCATTGTGCTAACTAACGGCCATTTGGTCGGGTACAACTCTAGCGGTATGAAAAAACAGCCAGATAGAACTTGTGCTTGAAAAACATTGACATGTGGAGGTTGACAAAACTTACCGTTTGGTTTGCTCCAAAGATTCTAAACGCAGTTCCCTGGAGAATGAACTCCGGGAGGTAGGGTAAGTTTTCTTTCTTTTTTCTTAAACTTAAGGGGATTCAACTCTAATAAAATTTCTTTCCAATCTGTGATAATATGTGGAGTACATTGTTCCCAACGTCAACGTGCATTCTCATTTCTCAGTACTTACTACTTGTCAACAAGTAACACAACTAACAACCAGCTGTGGAAATAAGTTGATGTTGACTTAAGCCCAACTACAGCCCATTGATGTGCCTAATGAATTGCCTGCCTCTGACTAGATATCTCCATATTCTTTTCTTGGGGAGTTTGCGTTGATCTTCTACTTTTCTCGGTTGAGGAAGGAGGAACCCTGATTTTGGGCATACCTAAATCTTTTCAGGCATATCTAATAAAGACAAAAAAACATGTGAAATAACAAAATCAGAAATCCCCTTAACCAATTTTTTTTAATGGCAAATTTGTCCTTTTAGTATTAGTGTTAATACTAATGATTAGTTAAAATAATTCTGATTAGTGATTAGTTTTAAGATTATTTAGTTATAAATTCGTGTAGATGAAAATTTTTGAGTAAGAAAAAAAAAGTTCGATTTTTTTGGAGAAGGGGAAGGGGAAAATGAGAAAAAAACTTGTATTTGATTCAATGGATGAGGAGGGTACACTTCTATCCTATGTTTAATCTCACTTTTGTAGCTTAAAATCATAAAAGTTGTGTGTTTTTTCACTAAAGTTCGGCGAGTCTGGAATATGTTCGGCTTAATATATCAGCCGAACCCACCTGGATATTGACAACTAATGAACAGTTCGGCAAGCTGAAAGTATTATTATTATGAGCCGAACCTACTTTGTAGCCCCTAGTTCGGCTTGTTTAAAAATGTCATAATGAGCCGAACCTAATCCTGTGTGCTCTGGAAGAAAAATTATCTGAGGTTCGGCTTATATTGAGAAAATCGTAAGCGCTGAACCTTTTGGTAGTACATGGTTCGGCTATTTACATAAGTATTATATAAGCCGAACCTGATCACTAATATTCCTGATAATTGTTGGGGTAAGAATTTTGTATTGGTTCGGCACATAATGTGAATATCGTAATAGCCGAACCTCGTAAATGTGCTAGGTTCAGCACATATTATGATTATCGAATACGCCGAACCCCTATGCATCTCTATCTGTGACTACGTTCGGCTTGAAATTTCATGAAATTTAGAAGCTTTTGTGAAGAACAGTTCGGCTAAAAACGCAACTCAATTTTGAGCTGAACCCAACACCGCAACCGTCATTTAATCGATGAAAAACAGCAAATAGGAGATTGGGTTTGTAAAACTTACTTTCTTATCCTCATTTCCGGAGTTGGAGATGCAGTTGGTTCAATTTCTGGTTCAATTGGTGGTTGATTTTCAGTTTCTACACCTTCATCTCCAATTGGTTCTTCTTCTTCAATTGATGGATTAGAAGACGATTTGGTTCGCCTAGTCCCTGCTTTTCTTTGTACGAGTCATTATGTGGTTGAGTTTAATCGACGATCAATTTTTTACGAATCGACAATTAATCACGGTGATGGATTTTTTTTTTCGCGGGAGGGGAAGAGTTCGGCTAGAGGAAGAAGAAGAAGAGATGTTAAGGAAAACTGATTTTAGATTTTTGTATTATGGATATATAGGTAATTGGACTACTCATAGGGTACCCCTTATAAGGTCATCCAAGATAGGACTATTGTTTTGTATGCCTAAAAAAATTTCAGTATGCCCAAAATCAAAGTTCGGAAGGTGGGGATGTCATTGAATTTATGATTTATTTGTTTTCTTATTTTCATGCTACTACACAAAGACACAAATGCAGCAGGGCCCAGTGCTAATTTAATCTTCATTATTTGACTGGCCGTTGCTAAAGATGCCGCAAGAGATCACTTTATTAAGCAAAGGATGGTGTGTTGTTGGCATAAATTTAAGCTTTTTGGTTTTTGAGATCACAATATGACATCCATAGGAGTTATTTATTTTTGTTATCCCTGGTTAACTAGTATTTAAGTGCCGGTTCGGTAGTATTGATTAGTGGTTGGCAAATGAATGATTAACAGGAAAGAAGAGTGTATTATGGTGTGGGGTAATCCAGCAGACGTACTTGTATGGCACTGGCATTGCCTATGTCATTACGGCCGCCACCAGCATGAGGTACTTATCTCCACTTTACCAGTAGCGACTGCTATCATTATAAGTGTAAATTACGGCGCACATTGGCATTAAAAAAATACTCCATCTGTCTCTAAAGAGATCATCTAGTTCAAATTTACACAATTCTTAAAATAAATTGAGGGGAGTATTTTTTATGTTTTTTTTACAATAATATCCTTACGGATAATAACCAATAACTAGTAAAAATTAAAAATGATTTATATCTCAAATTATAGCATGGATAATCGTAAACTGTATACCATTGAAAAGCATTTTAAAATAGCTACGTAACGAGTATGAACACGACTATCAAATAATACATATTTCTTATACTAACAATAATCAATTAAAAGAATAGTTGTAGAATTATCCCCTTGTTTAATAATATATGTCATCTATTAGTGGGAAATTTTTTGACAATGATTAGGTCATCTATTTAGGGACGAAAGGATTATAATTTAGGGTGCAGTGTTGCACTTTTTCATTGGTTTCTAGTTTTTCGTTTAAAAGATTGATACCGGAAACATAATAAGATAATACTCCCTTAGTGTTCTGGAAAAGAGATACTTAGTGTTCTGGCCGTTTGGCCCGTTTCGTCCTTCATGTCAAGCTTGGCCAGACAGGTTTCATATTCAACTACCCAAAAAATTTGGGCCTGTTCAGCTACCCAAAAATATTTATTTTTAAGCCTAAAGCGTGCCCCAATCCCATTCTATTAAGCAGACCAAACAGGCCAAATAGGCTTCAGGTTTCTCGTACTTTTAAAGTTCCGTAATAACTGATTTAGTTCTTGTTTATAATTTGAAAACTGAATGAACTATAGTTTAAAACAACCTTAAGTAATTAATCTTCTAAATGTAAAACAGAAATAAATTTTCTAATCCAAAATATAACCAAAACACATAGCAATCTGCTCCAACGTAGAACTAAAACCTTTAATAAAATTTAAACGGGTACCAGGCCGTGCTGTATGGGAAGCCTCCGGGCCAAGCTATTAAATCTTAGGAAAAGTCTGAATCCTCCCATTTAAGCTAACCAAACCAGGCAAGGCGGCATGTAACAGGTTTTGGGCTCATACGGATAAGGCAGACTCGGACAGATACAGTTAGGACTTAGGACGTGTATTTTTTACAACCCTTAGTGTAACACCCGAAGTTATGGTCCAGGATCAAACCCACACGGAGATCCGGACTCGAAGTGTTACGTGTCGGAAAGAGACTTATGCATATGTATTATTTTTTTAATTTAATATTATACCAAACATAATTGAAACTTTATATAACATGATCTTAAGCATATTAATCCACTAATTATCCTTAACAATTTTTCCAACCAAACATATTATTTCAAATTACATTCAAGCAATACAATAAAGCAAGAAACTCAATAATAAGCTAACTTCTTAGTTCCACTTCCAACTTCAATAAATTTGTAAGGAATGTCAATTGGGGTGAGATGACATCTCAATATAATGCACACCCATTCTCTAAAGATGTGGAAAACAAATCAATTATTAATTATCAAGGAAAACATATAACAGGAAGTGCAGTACAACTTCAATGAATCAATGATATATCTAACAATCATAATACATAATGTTGCCAACAAATCAGTGATATTGAGATTCAGCTTATGAGTTCAAAACACCAATAATATCTCCAACAAGTCATTCATTTTAATTTTAATACATATAAGATTTCCCATAAATTATGTAATTCACCTTTTAAACATGAGTTCACGGTACGAAAACTTTGGTTCGTACACCCACCTATCGTTTATCCTGCACGGTCAACCGCCATCGATGGTCAGGAACATAAGTTCCTACATGGGGATCATTACTCATTTAGATCTCGGGGATCATTACCCGTTTTACTCTCGGGGATAATAACACGCCGTTAGCATGGAACCATGTTCCATCTACGGTAAAACATGAATTCATATCCAATTTGTAGATCATTTTTACAAACAATACAATCAAATCATGGCTTGGAAACATATACCAAACAACAAGTATTTGTTTTAAGCATTTAAGGAAACACATTAACTTCATAATGTTATGTTATAGGTTTCATGGTGATAACTTGATCTGATTGTCTTCAAATTTTACAAGAGCATGCTTGAGTCAATCAACAATAACATATCCAAACTTCACAGTAAAATAACGACTAAATCAAAATATAATAATTTTATATTATCATCCCAAAAACTGGGCAGATAACATCATGTTACCAAAATATTCACAGTAAATTCATATTAATCTGAAATGGAGCAAATCCAAAGCACAATGAAAGATAAAACATTTATATAAAACTTTAGTTAAAACCTGAAATCATTTTAACATGATTAAGATTGCATAAGAACATCAAAACCACAACAAAACTAAACTGTCAAGAATTTCAAAAACTATTATCTAAAGTAAAGAAAACATTCAACGGTTAATTTGCGTTGGAAAATTCTCAAACTTTAACAAGAGATATCTAATAATTTATCTATCAATAGGAGAAGCCTGACCATCAATAGGAGATATATTCAAATAAATTACAGAAACTTAACAATACAAAGACATACAAAATAAACACCAAAAGAGAAAGGGTTTCGCATTCTACCTCGATTCCATTGGTCCTCTACTGATTTCTTAGTCTTCTCCTCTAAAAGAAACCCTAGCTTCATCTACTTTTTCTCCTTAGCTTTTAGTTTTCTCCTGTTTAAAATTCCTTTCTTAAACTTTTAGTTATAAAAACCTTAATAATACTAATGTTAATATTTTTAATTTTTTATAATTGTCTTTTTAATTTCTATTCATTTTATTTACTTATTAGAAAAAATTAGGTGACTCTATTTCCATCTAACTTGTAGATTTTCTAATCCAAACAACCCAGCTAGACTAAGGCAAACGAGACAACCTATATAACAAGATAAGGCGGGTATAACCCGACCCGGAACGGTAAATAAAAATACCGGGTATTACATTTAGTACTGTCATTTTCCAGAATCGCAGATAGTTAACAGTTTAATGGCTTTAGAAGAGATAATAAAAAATTAGTCAAATGAGATAGACCAACGAGAAGGTAAAATTTAGAGAATGCACAAATTTACACTCTCAGATACTACTACGATTTGTACGTACCAATTAATCAAAATCTTAATTGTAGTATATAGTAACTTAGCACGCAA
This sequence comes from Papaver somniferum, assembly GCF_003573695.1. Taxonomy (NCBI): domain Eukaryota; kingdom Viridiplantae; phylum Streptophyta; class Magnoliopsida; order Ranunculales; family Papaveraceae; genus Papaver; species Papaver somniferum. Next base: position 133,450,891 of record NC_039358.1, on the reverse strand, counting down.
TATCCTAATGGGATAGGATCCAATGACATGGTTAAAATGACATTTGTTGACAATTCAACACCACTTTTTTCATCAAACTCAAACCATAATGAACTTGAATCTAATTTTTTTTGGCTTGTTCCTATCATAAACACCTACCTTCCTACCAAAAATGAGCGCATTCTGAGATACGAAACCTCACCATCTATAAATTTTAATTTCAACCGTTAATCTTCAATGATTAAAACTAGAAGTGGTTGATGGTGACCTTATACGTCTTGGAAAGCACTCATTTTTGGTAGGAAGGTAGATCTTTATAAAAGGAATATTCCATAAAAAAAATGGATTCAAACTCATTGTCGTTTGAACTGATAAGGAAAAATGGCGTCGAAATATCAACCAAATATCATTCCGACCATGTCACTGGATCTTTCCCATTATATGCATAATACACATACAAATCATCCAATTAAATGAAATAGACTAGCTGTTTCAGTAGCATGACACGAGTTGGTATGCAACACTCTAGTATCATTATAATATAGTAAAGATTGTTCTAGAAAGCTGGTTCTATGGCTATTTGTATTTTCTTGAAGATCTCAATATGGATTGTATTGTTTAGAATATGGATAATGTGTGTCCTAACATATAGCAAAGTCTAAATTTCCCTTCAAATTAAGATTTTACCGTAATATATTTTCCTCTTAAAAATTTATTCCTAAACAAAACTTTGATGCTAGTTGTATTCTTTTTTATTTATTTATTTTTTCGAGACCCACTTGCGGTTAAGTTTGATAACAATTTTCAAGACGTTATCTTATCTTCAGTACTTATGACTAGCAAATAATAAACTGCTAGCCATAATTTGGATGAAAATTTTAAGCCTAAAAATTTTCGTCACAGACTGGCCGTAACTACTAATTTCATTATTATTTTTAGAACTTGCTGCAACATTCCTGACCGCAAACAGTGTTTCCTAACCGTAAACGTAAAAAAGTCCAGAATGAAATAAAAATTTATACTTGATCTATGTATAAGTATACAATCAATGCATACTCAATCTTAAAATGATTATAAGCTTATAACCAGTTTAATATTGAAGTGAATAGAAAAGTTTTCTTCTGTTTTAAGTTTCACTCTGAAGATGATATTCTTCGTGTGAGAACAACTAGTATATGTCATCTCAAACATGGTTTCATTTATTTACTTAAATGGGTACCATACTTCAACCCGAGTAATCAAAGCCAATCTTTGGCTCAACTCTGAGTTCAATTATTTGGTTTAAGTTATGAATATTGGAGAGTCCAAACTCTCTATGAAATTTCAAGTGCTCTCGGCTCTCCTTTGAAGATTGACACAGCTACTGTCTCTCAACAATTTGGCTATCATGCACGAGTACAGATTGGAATTGATCTATCTCAACCTTTACATGAGACTGTAATTGTCGAATGTGAGGTTTTGCCTTCGTATCGTCTGTAATATACGAAAACTTACCCGCCTTTTGCAACCGCTATAGGGTGATAGGTCATGGAGTTGGTGAATGTAAAAGAAGGTTCCTTACTACCTCTTCTTAAAAGAGGTCTGAAAATCCCAAACAAAAAGAAATCATTACACAATATGTGCCACAAGGAAAGACTATAGGTAGATATCGTTGATGCAACTAAGTCAATTTCTGATTTGGTGGAAAGACATGAAGTTTCTAGAGAAGTAATTGTTGGTGACACATCCAACAAAGATGAGACAATCACTTCGGTGACATCTAATGTGCAACAAATAATTAACATTGAATTCCAGGTAACCTCTTATGTTATTGATAAGATTTCACTCGTTCCTAATAGTTTAGTAAACATTGTGATCTCTCCTTCTTCTCCTAGAAGTGATACTACAGTTAGATGGGGTTCCCCCAATCACAGCAGTGCTCAACTTTTATTTGTTGAACAAATAGAGCTTCAAGAAACTAATCAAGCCATAGAAGAATTAACAACAAAGGTTGCTAGCGAGAGAACTTCTATTACCAATCCAGGTAGTAATGTTGTTAATACCATGATTCCTGGATCTTTGAAAGGAACTCGCTGGCCATATTTATCTGAGGAGGAAGCTGAGATTCATTCATAAAAGGCAAGAAACAGAGAATGGATCTCCTCTCATAAGGCCAATAGATTTAGTATGTTATCCATGTATACAGATGATAATGAATATGATGACTATCCCACATTTTTATCATCGTTGGTATTTGTAAACATGGTGACAGAAGATACTCATTCTCCTCCATTAGATGGTTTTCACCCCGTTTTGCGTAAGAAAAAACCAAAACAAGGAATTTACTTAAAAGATCCTGATAAGAATATTAGGATGAAATGCTTTACGTGAGCTTGTAAGTGTACCTTTTGATTTTTTCAGGAGGTTCCGGTTTTATGTCCCCCTCCAGTTTCTGATTTTTTTTCTTTCTAATAAACCCGTTGCTTAAAAAAAACATCGAGTACAAACTTTTCACGTTTAAGTGCAAGTCTTAAGTTTTACCCACGCCTAAGTCGTAGTTGCTATTCCTAGTTGTATCTATATTTTTAGTAATTTTATGGCTAGCAATTGATGAACTCTTAGCCGTAAAGGTGATTGTGGCTAGAAAATTCGAAATACGACCTAGCTGTAAGATATTTTGAAACTGAAAAACTGGGAAGGAGCATACACCCATCATTAAGTATAAAAGTTAAATCAAACTGATTAATCTAATATAACCACCAATATGGGATTATTACCTAGTTTTTTGTCCATCCAAATTTCAAAGCAAGTATCAAGCTAAAACATTCCGAAAACGAAATAACCAGGGTTAGAAAGCCCTCATATAACGAAAGGAGGAATATGCATCCCGGGTTAGTGGCGGTGCACATAGTCGCACTCCAAATTAACCGAGTCCAGATTAACAACTATTATCAACTTTTAAGAATTTTGAATAGAAATTAGGTTAGTTGTAATTGAAGGGTTGCGTCCACTAATGAAACCCTTTCAAATTGAGTTGGAAACTTATCCAAGAGATGTGACTCTCTATGAATGGATTCTTTCCAAGAGATGTGACTCTTCGCAAAGAGACACTATGTCCTTTCCTAAGAGACATCAATCAAGTATATAAACCCCACTCATGTTTCATTCTAAATACAAGAAAAGCACACACCAAAATCTGATTTCACTTGCATTCATTGTTGTCATATTATTGAGAGATAAACACTATATTTGGTTTGTTGTTTCCTTGAGTTTGGAGTGCTTCTACTCGAGGAAGAAAGATCGTTTTATCCTGAAAGACGTTTCGCAAGTAAGACCCATCAACAACAAAGTGGGACGAATTTCGTGTTAAGGACAGAGTATCTAATACTCGACTCGATCTATATATAGATTCTTAGTCTTCTTATTTCTTTGGTTTCATATCTCGGATCAACGTCAAGTGCATAGAATAGAAGGAGAAGATATTTCCAACATCAGCAAAAAGATACACTTTATTTATTTTACTCCTCAATGACCCTATTTTATCCTGGCGAGATTGGGGTATACTCAAACTAATTGGGGTATACCCAACAAGACAAAATCTGGTCATTATGAAGTAAAACCAAGCCATCCCTTAACCTTGTATTTTCTAAATGGCCAATATGCCCTTGGTTAATTAACATTAAAATTCTGGTTAGGTTAATTAATTGAGTTTAGATTAAAAATTTGAAATTATGAATTCAGTAGATTAAACCTTTCATCTGTCTTATGAGTTCGATTTCGATCAAAAATTTGGTTTTGAAAATGCACAAGGCCGGCAAGGTAAGGGTTTGAATAAGGTGTCGACCGGTCTTCGGCCGGCAAGGTCCACGTTGTATAAGCTGCCGACCAGTTTTCGGCCGACAGTGCCAATTTGAATAAGCTGCCGACCAGTATTCGGCCGGCATGGTCCTCGGATGAAGAACACGCCGACTATCTTGGGAAACAATCTTACGGTCGGCATGTAAATATTTCCTACCATGCCGGCTATCGTAAAGTCGGCATGCACATAATTTATAACACTGCCGACTGACCTTTTAGCCGGCATGATAAGAATTTATAACCTTGCCGACATGTACTTATACCAAACAGAAAACAGAATATGGGTAGATATAATTCACTTTATTCATGCAATTTTGGTTACTACATTGATTGAAACATAAAAACGAATGCACTTAGCATGTGCATCAAGCCTTTGAACCCCTAGGCGACCCTAGTGGACGAGTTATAGTCTCGTGAGGGCTTACATAGAGGTATACCCACAAAACCTACACTAAAACTTCTAAAACCATCAATCTTCCTCCGACGAAGACGATACCGCATCCAAGTAGTCTGGGTTATCCTCCGGGATTCTTTCGGCCAAGAAGTGATAACTTGCATCGAACGCGAATGCTTCCCCCTTTACCTCCAAGTAGCGCGCTTTCACGACTTCGTGCTACAAAAACAAACTTACATTTGTTAGTGGTGTTTCATTGGAAGATAAAACAACATGGATCACGTAAAACAAACCACAAAAATACTCACAAATTGTGCAATGGACAAGGTGAAGGGGCGAGTGTTAAAAATACGAAATTGGAGAGCTAAAAATGCAAGTATCGCATTCTCAATGACTAGGTGCCTCTCATGCACTTTTTGAACACTTCTTGCATTTGGATTCCCAAAGTCTTGGATAAATTTGTTGTGTACCCTAGCCCAAAAGGTTGTGGAATCCACCCTTTCGGAGGATTGACGTCTAAGTTGTTTTTCCGCATACCATGCTTTTGTGATTGTCAAATCTTCATTTGAATCAAATGAAGTCATTGTTGTTTAGCTATTGGGTGAGTTAGATGGATTGTATGATGATATGAGCTTTGGATAGTATATGGAACTATTTGTAGGTTGTTTTGTAGAGAGAAGTAGTGTATTTATAGGATGGTGGCCAAATTTGGCCGTTATAGTGCCCAAGTACAAGTAATTGTACTTGCAAAAAATTTGAATTTGAATCCGCCGACGAGGTTTTTTTTCTCCAACATGCCGGTCTAATAAACATCCGGATAGGTATGAATTTTGTTACCATGCCGACCTGATAAGATTTTAGGCATCAGGAGAAAGGTTTTTCTGCCACACATAGCCGGCAGGCTCGATAACATACTACCATGCCGGCTAATAAACAGCCGGAAATGTAAGAATTTTGTTACCATGCCGACCTTATATGATTTTAGGCATCAGGAGAAGGTTTTTTTTGCCACAAATAACCGGCATGGTCGGTAACATATTACCTTGTCGGCGAGTAAACAGCCGGCTAGGTTGGAATCGTATTACCTTGCCGACCCTGGTAACTATACAATTTTCGTTGTCAGGGCCGGCAGTCTGACAATTCACAACCTTGCCGGCCCTGGGACAGTCAGCAATGTAACTTTAAAGAAGCATGTCTGCATATGTATTTAAACTTTACATAGCTAAACAAACCATTCATTCAACAACTAGAAATCCAACACTTTTTGTCCAAAATACGAAAACATATCCCATAAACCTTAAAAAAACATTTGTCCACACCATTAACTTAAACATTTGTCCACCACAACATAAAGAAATAAACCAGGAAAGCATTCATTCACCACGACCACGAACACGGCTCCGTTTTGGAACACTACCTTCACCACCACGACCACTGTTGCTACCTTCATCACCACGACCACTGCTGCTACCTTCACCACCATGAGCACCACGAGTCCTCTTTTTATCAGCCTTCATTTTGGCTTGTGCTTCCCTCCTAGCTTTTTCTCCCGCCTTTACTTGAGCCTCAAGTTGCTTGAACAATATATGGGCATCCCCATTGTCAACATTGCAAGCATAGTCAATGTGCTTGGTTTGCTCTTCAATCGACAAATGCTCTCCTCTGTCTTTCGCGCAACACAACACCCTCACAAAGGTCTTCAATTGATCCTTTTATTTTCAATTAAATAACAAACAATTAATCGAATGATTCGGTAATGCAATCAATCTTAAAATAGTAAGAGCAACTCTAAATACTTACAAAGAACTTAAGCATTGTTGTTGGGTCTTTCGATTCCATCTTCTTCTTACGAGCCAGTTCTTCAGCAGTCATTTCCCTAATCACAGTAGGACGAGCCCAACCCAAGTACCACGCCATGTATTTCTCAGTGTCTTCATGACCGGTGGTCACCTCGTCTAAAAGACTCACATCGATTTTACGGCCACGTCTGTTGTCCCAATGTTTTTTAATTGGCGCTGGATCGTAAGAGACGTTAATAGTTTTTAGGGACGTGGTGCATTCAACCATTTTCACAGTAAAGAACGACTTTTCTTCATCAAAATGAGGTTCTTCCTGGACATAACCCAATTGTCGCATTACCCGATGTGGATCGTACATTGAATATCCATCAAACGTAGTCATTAAGGGTCCATAGTATAATACAACAACTTCATCTCTCATTTGGATTAAACCTTGATTTCTAGCATCTCGATACGGATCAAATATCACCTCCTCCGCAGTCAATTTTTCGATGGCGTTTCGGAGTTTGATAAGTTGTTGCGGCATTTCCTTATCCTGAGTCCCTTAAAACTGTACCTTTGCGCTCTTGGCTTATTAACCACAAAACTCTCATCCACTTTGACGTAGGAGTTGGTTTTGAACAAAGAATGGAAGTGCTCGTATATCCAAACCTATGCAAAAAAAAAAAAAGTTTAGTAAGAATCTTATCTTACGAGAATTTTGCAAATATAAATGATTTAGACAATAAAATTACCTGGAAGAGACATGTGTTTCCGTTAACTTGCTTATGAGTGCCCTAGAACATTTTGTCAACTCATTGTTCAAGAAGGCGACCCCCGCAGTACCCCAAGAATACTCACGCATCTTATCTAAGGGATCCAATAGTTGCAAGTAACTGGCCTCGACCAAGCTTCCAGAACTGTCGGGGAAGATACATTTGCCCAGGAAGTATAGCAAATAAGATGACGCGGTAGCATTGATTCGCACCGGGTTTACCCTTCCTTCGTTATTAAAGATTTTCTTTGTCTCCCACAATTTTTCCCTCAACTTCTTCAGATTAAAATTCTTGCTTAGACGACCATCCTTCATCTCAAGAACAGACTCCGTCTCAACCTGATTCCAACCGAACAATTTCTGGCTCAATTTTTAAATATACTTGAAAAGAAACTTATTATCGAATCCCTCAGTGACTGCTTTTCCATCAACCTGGAGGCCTAGAATTTGTTGAGCATCATCGGGAGTTATCTTCATCTCACCGAATGGGAATAACATTGTATCAGTCTCTCCGTAGAACCTCTCACAGAATGCGGAAACGGTAACTTTATCATGATCAATATTCGAACTCTCCACCGTAGGCCACAACCCGGAGTTCTTGACAATCACTTTCACCTCCTCACATTCCTTGTCGAGATCCCAAGTATTAATCACCGAACACGAAGCTTGGCGCCTCATGAGACGGACGGCATGCATGTGATCCTAAATACCAAAAAAAAACAAAATGAAAAGAAATTCAAACATTTGACGCAAATTTAAGATAGTTACACACTTGAATAAAGAACAAAGACGGATTGAGATTACTTACGATAGTATTATGGATCGTACATTCCCAAGAGTCTTTGTATCCAAAAAGAACTTCTCCACCATCTCTTGGGGTCCCCCTTGGAGGCTCACCTGGTTTCAGTGTAACCATCAAGTGACGGGGAGGCATGTGAGAATCAGCTGGTTTAGTGATCACCCTCTTCCTCGTTCCGGTTTCGGTTGAAGCTGAAGCTTCGGTGGCTTGAACAATAGCTAGAGTTTTGTTCTCCATCTTCTTCTTCTTCTTCTTCTTCTTCAACAATTTCATCCTCCATATCCTTATCTTTATCTCCATTACCATCATCATCATCATTACCTCCTCCAACATTAGGCATTTCTTCATTACCATCATCATCATCATTGTTACCTCCTCCATCAGCCGGAGTGCTTTCATCAACATCATCACCTCTTCTACCAGATGGAATTGATTGGTCTTCATCTGGAGTCTCGTCTGAATCACTGGGTTCTGAAGATGGTTCAGAATCATTCGGTACACGGATCTTGAGCGTTCCCGGCACAACGTATGCCCCTCTATGTGTTGAAGTCAAGAGTTTTTCACCAACACGATGAGGTCTTGAAGGAGGACTAAGAGATTTCAGAGCTTTCTTCCTTGCCTTTTCCAACCTAAACAAGAACAATTAAGAAAAAAAATTACAGGTCGGCAGGGTCGACAGGTTTAACCAATCCGGCGTAACAATGGCCGGAAGGGTCGATTAAAACATATGTGTCGGCTAAAGTATAGCCGGCAGGGTATCATAAAAATAGCCTGCCGGTTGATGACAAATATGAACACAGTAGAACATGAATTTTTCATATTACAGGTCGGCAAGGTCCATTACCCATACATTGTCGGCCAACTAACAGCCGTCATGGTCTTATATAAATACCTTTCCGGTTTTATAAATTCTAGGCATCAGGAACCAAATACTCAAAACAAGGGGCCGACAGGGTAAAAATTGATAACATGCCGGCTTCATTAAAAACTGCCGCCGGCAAGGTCTACATTTGAATAACCTGCCGGCCCTGCTAGTAGCAGTTACAGATACTAAACAGCCGGCAAGTTCTTCAACCTAAGATCTTGCCGACCAAACCTTAACTATGAAAAGCCGGCCACCGGCGTCGCAACTGCCAATTCACATTTTCGATTTTTCTGCCCTAATTTAACATGCAAACATCAAATCGAAGTATTACAGTGAGTTTAAGTAGGCCCTTACTTTCTTAATCGCACCATTTCTTCGTTTTGAGCGGGTTCAATTTCTCCTTCTTCAACCGTTTTTTTCTTCACTTTCTTAGCAACCAAACTTGCAATTCCAGGGTTATACTCATTGGGTTTCGATTAGCATCTTTCATACGAGTAGCTTTACGTCTTGGCGGATCCATTTTTAGAGATTAATCGTAGTTTTCGAATCGACGATTTCGATGAGTTAATCGTCGAGTTTTTTTGATGGTGGTGGTGGTGGGGGTCGGTATGGTGGGGAGGAGAAGAAGAAGAGAAGAAGAAGATGAAATGAAGAGAATAAAAAATGATTTAGGTAATTAAGATTATTAATGGGTAAGGATAGTTTTGTAACTTACCCATTAGGACTCCCCCTAAAACCCTCAAAAAGAGTCCCTTTAAAATTGGGTATATCCCAATTAGTTTGAGTATACCCAATCTTGCCAGGTATTTTATCGTTTACATGGAGCCCTTCGAGGAAAACAAGCCGCCCCTAAACAGCTTGCTTGTTCTATCTACCGACTAATATGTATCCATCTATACCTACTTTCTGAATTTCTAATAGTCAAATACTACCTCCGTTCCTAATTAGATGACCTAGTTAAAATTTACCAGTAAATTTAGAAATGATTTATCTCCCAAACTATACAACGGATTTTTGTAAACTTTGTATCATCGGAAAGCATTTTAAAACACCTATCTAATGAATATAAATATGGCTATCAAATTTTACATATTTCTTATAATAATACTAATTTATCACTCCACTTATTTATGGTATAGGTCAACTAACTAATTAGGGACGGAGGAATTAGGATATACAAATTGTACATATATCACCTTTTGTCTCCTTTCCAGTAATGCCACCCACTTGCTCGTGTCTTCATTCGTGACCTTCTGTGTATTTGTCATTTTTTATTTGTTTTAAGATGCTTGCTAGTTCATATATCTTGTCGATGTTAAGTATGATTGGAGTAGGTTTTGCATCTTATTTCTTTATTATCCTCCTGAATTGTGGTGAAACTTATGCTACTTAAGTGTGACTCGAGGTCTGTATTTGTTAGTATATTCCTGAATTTGGATAAAACTTTGACAGTTTGAGGCTCATGGTCGAGCAGGGTCTGTAATACATTTGGCAAGAAAGCGATAGAAGTAATTATTTAGATTTACTTCTCATAACCACATTGATTTTCTTTCATAAGAAAAAAGTTACCGTCCCTATTATTCCCCTGTGGAGTTTCAGAATAGTAGTTAAGCTGCGTGTGTACAGTATCTTGGGAGCTGCTAACGCATGCAAATCATTCCCACCCGTACGTTCGCACTATTTAAGGCAGGTCCGTATACATTTGATTCCTGACATTTAAAGAGTTCCCTCCTTACAAGTAAATTTCTTGAAACAACAGTATACGCAACAAATTCTAGCTAATTTTCATTACTGAACGTCATCAGTTCCTAAACTAATAGTCAAAGTTAGTCTATATTCATTCCACTTGTAACCCGGCCACACATGGAAATAACGAGTATGAGTGGCCCTCTCCGGACAATAAAAGCCATCATTTCAGTTGAGTATGGGTCAGTTAGCCCGGTGTATGTAAAAAACTGCACGCTTCTCTGCTCTTCGTTCTCTCTTTCTTTCTATACCAAAATCACGAATCTTCTTCCACCTACTTGGTTCTTGTTTTACTCGAAATATCAGTCCATAATTGGAGATTGGAGCAAATTCGTCAACTGTCTACCCTCATTCCCATGTGATATTGTTGTGCACCTCCATTCTTAAATAAATGAAATACAGAGAGACAGGGATAATTAGATATATGCAGATAAAGAATCCGTGTCTGTATAGGACAGGCCTTAAAACAGTAGACTTCCAAGCAGGAAAGACAAAGGTCAATTAGGGGAATCTCAACTTTTTGCAATAATATGCATTTGGTTGAAACAAAATGACAAATATTTCCTTGTTTTGAGCTTGTTGTTAGGAGAGACCACACATCCACCGCTTGACTACTTTAGAATTTAGAGAGTGTGTGATAACAAGCCACGCTTCCTCTCTAACCATATCCCCAGTACTGATGCAGGAAAAAACCCACGCCCAAAACCTTTACTTGAAATCTAAAACAAGTCATAATTTCAGGAACTATTGCATCATCGGGATTTGACAAAACTAGACCAAGACACAGAACTGCAGCCATCATCTCATAGAAGAAATAACTTGTGAAATTAGCTTGATTGCTACACTTTTTGACCTTTGCATACATTTTGGCAACCACTTGCACAGACATAACATTCAGTACATGTTTCTCAATAATTTGAGTATCATGGTCTGTGTCTGAAAACATAGATCGAACACATTTCAAGACCAAAGTCCACAAGATAACATAAAAATATATGTTATTCAACTCTCTTGTCTCTATCTGTATCCCCTGCTCTTTATTATCTCCGGAGTGAAGTTGAGACCTTTTTGAAACTGGGTAGTGCAACGAGTGAGCTAGCACACAACATTGTTCAGAAAAGATAATGGCAGTTGATAACTCTCTGGAAATAGCAAAGAAGGATGATGATGCCTACGACGACGATGGACGTCTGAAAAGAACCGGTAACTTGGTCGCGCCATTAGTTCAAGTGAAACTAGCGTGTTTTAGTTTATATGATATCGTTTGATTAAAATGCTTTTGGGCCTGATTTTTTTGGTCTTTGGGCAACAAAATCTCTCTAATTATCAGGAACCATATGGACGTGTAACGCTCATATAATAACTGGTGTTATTGGATCCGGAGTTCTTTCTCTTGCCTGGAGTACTGCGCAATTGGGATGGATTGCAGGGCCTATTTCCTTACTGTGTTTCGCCATGGTCACATATGTTTCTGCTGCTCTTCTCTCAGATTGTTATAGGTCTCCTGATCCAGTCACTGGAACACGAAACCATACTTACATGGATGCAGTTAAAGTCAATCTAGGTACTCCATTAATTTGCTAAACAAACAATCCATACACACTTCTTAACGTTCGGGATATGAGATCACTTGGAGTTGTTTCTGTTTCTCTTTTAGTGTAGTGTGTCAGCTTTTTATAGCTTGTGATTTTCTGGTTCATTGGTATAAGTTCAGGTCGAAAGCAGACCTGGTTGTGTGGTTTTCTTCAATATCTGAGCATGTATGGAACTGGTATTGCTTACGTAATCACTACATCGATCAGTATGAGGTAAACTTGAGAATATTTGCGAGTGTGTTTTCTATGAGCAATAGTTAAATCTCAGTGTGAAATGGTAGTAAACTCAGACAAGGTTAAGTAGTTTCTTAAATTGATATGTTGATGTCCTCTGTCTAAAATTTCTGTGTTTTAAGTTTAAATAAATTTAGTTCGCAATGTTTGTGCTATTTATGGATGTTATTCATTTTTGTATGTTGATGAATGCAGAGCAATTTATAGATCGAATTGTTATCACTACAAAGGCCATGAGGCTCCATGCGATCATGGAGATGCATTTTATATGCTTCTCTTTGGAGCTAGTCAGATTGTGTTTTCGCAGATACCCAATTTCCATGACATGGAATGGCTCTCCATAGTCGCAGCAATCATGTCATTCTCGTATTCCTCAATTGGATTTGCTCTTGGCTTTGCCAAAGTAATTGGTACGTACTAGTATTATTTCTTCTTCTTGTTTGCATCATATGTCTTTGCCTAAGTTTCAACATGGGGCCTTCAAATTTTTCAGAAAATGGAACTATTCAAGGAAGCTATGGGGGAATTCCCCAAGCTACAGCAGCTAAGAAAGTATGGAAGGTCTGTCAAGCACTTGGAGACATTGCTTTTGCCTATCCATACTCCACAATTCTCCTTGAAATACAGGTGATTTTTTTATTTTTTATTTCATATAGTAGAAGCATTTCTACCTTTTATTAATCAAAGAAGGTAAATATGGACAAAAACCTTGTAAATACTGAAGGATACTCTGAGGTCACCGCCGGCAGAAAACAAAACTATGAAGAAAGCATCTAGGTCAGCGGTCTTCATCACCACCTTCTTCTATCTCTGTTGTGGATGCTTTGGATACGCAGCTTTTGGGAACCAAACTCCAGGGAACCTTTTGACTGGGTTTGGGTTCTATGAGCCGTTCTGGCTTATCGACTTTGCTAATGTTTGCATCATTGTTCATTTAGTGGGAGGATACCAGGTATTACTGTAAAATGTGCTTGGTTCTCACAACAGTGAGTTCTTATGACTTCAAATTGTTGCAAATGGGTCAATTGATGTGAGTATTATTTGTTCTACAGGTGTACAGTCAGCCCGTCTTTGCATTCATGGAAGGATGGCTAGCAGAGAAGTATCCCAACAGTGGCTTTATCAACAAATCCTACAATCTCAAAATCCCTTTGCTTCCAAGTCTCAATCTGAGTCCTCTAAGGCTATGCACTCGAACTTTTTATGTTGCTACAACAACAGGAATTGCAATGACTTTTCCATACTTCAACCAAGTTTTGGGAGTATTGGGTTCTTTGACCTTTTGGCCCTTGACTATATATTTCCCGGTGCAGATGTACTTTGTGCAACTGAAGATCGAGGCATGGACACGAAAATGGGTTATTCTTCAAACATTCAGCATTGTTTGTTTGATCATCAGTACAATTGCGTTAATTGGATCACTTGAAGGTATCGTAAGTGCCAAACTAGAGTAGGTTCCTTGATTATCTTCATTTCCAGTGAAAGAGGATGAAATATCGTATGGTGTTTCCTATAATCAACTAGGAAAGATAGAATTAATGTAATTGCGAAGTTCTTGTATGTGCAAGGGCAGTTTGTCATGAATTTTATTTCCACTTTCCAATTTTTTTTCTTTCTTTTTCACTATCAACACAGCAATTGTAATTTTAAACAATCCTATGTAATATCTCTGAATCCATGAAAATCAATAGTAACTGATGCAATCAACCTTTATTTTATTTATTGGTAGGAAGAACACTAGTGTTTTGCAGTTCTTGACAACAAAACAGTCACATGTAAATTGAAACAATTGAATTTTGTGTATGTTTTTTTAGAAAAAGAATATGAGCGCAAAAGTAAAGTTTACTGCTTTTATACATAAAAGAAAGTTGATGGATCAGATGTGTTTTTTGTGTCTCTGCAAAGGATTGATCGAGCTTCAACTACTGAACGAGGGGGCTCAATGTCTTTATCTTCCAATGCATTTCCTTGTAATCTTTGCATTTGGGAAGCAAAGGTATCGTCTAGAATCTATAAAGCATACCTTTAAACTTTAGACAGATCCAAGAACAAATTTTAGAACAAAATTACTGATATTGGAAGTACTTACCCCAAGAGCATAATATGAGCCGTTGTACCAGATTCTATTTTCCTTCCTGCTTTCCAGAAACTTCAACACATTCTAAAGCAAAACAAAAACAAAAATAAGCAGCTTAAGTTGTGGCTGGTTTCTCAGAAGAAGGAAATATGTAAGGCTTCAAGGAACATATAACGAATATGAATTTAGACTTGGTTCTTACCTGACCCATTCTATCCCAGCATCCACGGCATATGGCGACAAAAATTCTGCTTGAAAACACCTCATGCAAGTTTGATATAGAGTCCATCACTTGTGAACATAGGTTTTGCATCCTCTCCCGAACTTCAGCTTCTCCATCTGACTCCTTAGTTTCCTCCAAGATTCTTTTCAGATGTGTACTTCGACTACCCTGCATCTGAGCCAATCAACTGGATTAAGACATGATTACTCGACTTTTATTAAGAAATTGCCTTTAATTTTAAGAAGTTATGGAAAAGCTTGTCAGGGAGATAACATTGAAAGAGTAGCATTATGGTATTCCCAAATATGAGTTTAGGCATGTATCTCCCAAAATTTTTGAAAGTTCGGAGATGCAAAACAATAAGAGCAGATTAAAACCCTGGTGATACTAACATTTGTGATGAGTTTCTCTACAGTCGCTTGCATGTAAGTTTTGTACTTTGTCCTCAGCAGGACAGTAATGCCATTCATCTGCTCGCCGAAAACTGCCTTTCTTTCTTCTATCACAGGTAGATAGGATCCCCAAGGTTTTAAAATATCCTCAACTCGACAATGCAGTACATCAAGAATTCTTTTGATGGTATTCAAGAATGCTCCTAGCTGTAATATATTGAGTAACGCCACAAGAGATTGAATTAGACGTTAAAACATGCTTTTCGTATCAAAACAAAGAAAAATAAAGAAATAAGGATACTGTTTTGCAAGCAAGCCCATAAAGACTCACTTGATTAGGAACATAATATAGCGTTGTGGATTGTCTTCTTGTCAGTTTCTGCATATGCAGGCCGAGCTTCTTTGGGATGGTATCTTTCAAAGGAGTAAGGATATCAACGTATTGCTTTTCTAATGCTTTTATGACTGCTCGCTCTACATTCGCAATAGCCTGCAAAGGGAGCAACATTATAGCATTAGCACTGTAAAGGATATCAATTAGTGATGTTGGAATAAATATATGTTCAAAATCCTTACGTTTTCCAGAATCAAAGAGTATTGAGGCCATCGGGTGACCACGATTTCATACTCATTTAGAGCATCTTTTATTTTCTCGTACATGTCCTCGGCAAAAGGAGAAGTTGAGTGGTTCGTAGTTACTCCAGACCATGGCACCTGCAAAGAAAATATTTTTTGGATAAGACAGTTGTCGTCGAGTATATATATATATATATATATATATATATATATATATATATATATAGAGAGAGAGAGAGAGAGAGAGAGACCACCTTCTCCATTTTACACAGATCAAGCAAGTAAAGTTGCTTATCTTCTATCCAGACCATTATGTAGTCGTGAAACAAGTTCCTTGAATCAATACCACCATTCACTTGTCTGAAACAAATGACAGAATACTTAAATCATTAGCAAAATTCAGCTTAACAAATTTGGTAGCCCTTCCAGTTCTGGAAGCTGAGAATAGTTTCTTATGTATTATTCTTATTTGAGTTTAAACTTCAATCTTAATCTTAAATTTGAAGTAACCTGATATTCCATGAGTCAAGATCCCTTTCAAAATCAGCAGTTGCTATAAGAAGATCCGTTACATGTGGCAAGGGGCTAGATGGAGGCCAAGCAGCAAGAAAACCTCTGAGTCTTTTACACAGCTCGGTGCTGTAAACTGAAGCTGCTATGTTTGAAAGGTTTATTGAACTGCAAGAAGCACATATATGTTAGTATAGAGTAGAGTAGCATAATAAGCTGAAGCTCATTATCCATAGCTCTTTTATTCACTATCAAATATTGACTCATCAGTTTTGACATCCCTCGATTCCCTCCCAAGCTAAATGGTAGTTGGATCGCACTAAATTGTAGGAAGGTTTAGAGGAAAGATTTTTGGTGATTTTGATGCAGTAAATAAAATAAGCAAAATTTGGTGAACCTCAATGAAACTTCAAGGGTAGACTATGAGAATGAGACGAGAAGTGTACAGCTTGAACCTGAGTTTATAGGATAGAATTTGTTCATGATAATAAGCAGGCCTTACCTCGGAAGTATGTGCTGATTGTGAATTTTGATGTCTGCCTGAATCTCCTTGCTTATATTTATGCACAAATTCTTCATCTTTAGATAAGCAGTTGACATAGCCATGGGATCCATAAGCAAACCATCAACATTGCTGGACATAAACTCATCTGTCTCTACCATGTGCCTCCTACACCTTTTTGTTGCTGCTGTCTGCAAACACGTATAAATAAATGTTGGACAACAATTTCATCCCACTCGTTCTTTCTATATATGTTACACCAATAGTTAAGGTGACCTGCCTGCAAATAATTTCTCAATATTGTTTGTGCTTCTTGAGAAAGTATATCATGAATGAGAGTGTATAGTTGCACCGCGGGAGCTAAAGATGGTGCTGCAGACTCAGGTATTGGACCAAACAAGTCCGTTATACCTGTTGGAGCAAGCTCGTCTAGTGATTTATAATTTTCAAAAACATTTGCCAACAGCTTCTGAACTTGAGTTTCACAGTCCAATAATATACTTTTCTGCAAAAAGAACAAGGTGAAAATTAACAAAACTGCTATTCCATGCATGCTTCCGATATTATCTTCCAGTTATCTGGTTAAAGTTTGCATATGGGTCAAACGTTATTGTGAGTGAACAAAAAGATTAGATCATATGTCACTGTATATCTTACCTCTTGTCTGGTTAGACTTCTCTCACTCCTAGCCTTCATAACAGGCACAAGTAATTCGTACACAAGCTCCAGGCAATCCTTTGTTGGCGTAGCAACATCCATTATGTATGAAAGATATCTGAACACAAAGAAGATGAGATAATTTAGGGGGTTGTTCAAAAGATTGGCAATGAAAAAATTCTATTTAGTGGTTGACTTGTCACACAATAAAGCAAAATTGGTTATTCAAGCAAAAATCAAGAACAGAAATAAACAAAGAGAAATCACCTCAGCTTCGTGTATGAATCTGAAACTCCATAGTAGTCAGAAAATTCAGTCAACAACCACTGCCATGCTCCATCTAACCTCAGTTTCCTATGATGGAAATGTTGTGCGCGCATAGCCGATTCCAACAATAAATCATACGCAAGGGTTTCCACCACAGGACCACTCTGTAATATGACATGAGGAATAACTTTTATAGTCTTAGCATAGAAGGAAATAGATAAAAAAAAATTTGTTTAATAACTTTGTAGATTGATCTAACCTTCATAGGGTTCATCTCATCGCAAATAATTGTACTGCCTATGGAGAGTTGAACCTTCCCAACGCATTCATGACCATCATGGTAAATTGGCCACCATCGAACTCTATCACTCTGATTATTTTATAACAGAATCATCAAATCATCAAAATAATCTTGTTAGACTAAATATTTGAAAGTCAAGGAGGAATTCATACAGGAATATCATTTAATGATGACAACGGAATTGTTGCTCGCCCCTGGGTGACTTTATTCAAGTCTTGTACCTCCAGCAAAAGTGCATCCCCTTGGTTCTCTGGAAAACTGGAAAATGAGTGTACCTCAGGTTAGACACCTCTCATAAACTTGACGTATTTAAAGAAGACACAGTTCTAATCTTTTAGTTGCGGCAAATGGTCCAATACAACCATGCAAAACACTACTCTTCGATACTCCTCATCAATCTCTTAGTTGTGACGCCGGATTTATTGTTCGAGATCAGATTAGTCCTGCTTCCTTGGTGTTAGGAAACGAAATAAGGAGGGTACAAACTTACAAGACGTGATGGACGCCAGTTCCTGCCATCAAGCAAACTGGGGAATTCGGTTCAGCGTCCGTTTCATCAATTGCACTTTTCAGTTGAAATAAACATGAAAATGATTCTGCAAAAAAGACCACAGTGTTGACTGATTAAAAGCTGAATTTTAAGACAATCCCTATGAAAGCCCTGCAGCCAAATATTATTTGGTTCAAGAAATGAGGTATCCTGCATGAGAAAAGTAATTGCTTCATCATAACCAGTCGAGCTTCTTTGTTGAGATACCCCAAAATTCAAGACCAAATATTATCTGAAGGTTCAGCAAGTCTCCCAGGGTGAACTATTATTGTTTCCCCTAAAGGTTTGCTATGTATTCAATATTCATTTATGGATTGAATAACAAACAAAATTGCAACCCAAAGATAAGATTCAGGTTCCAGAATTTCGAAGACCAAACCTTCTGATGGTACTGAGAATGGAGCCAGCTTCAGTGAATTAATGCGAGTTTTCACCATGGAAGAGACCTGTCTAACATACTCTGCTCCAGCTTGCATATAGACTGCACTACGATGTGAGTATGTGATCTTCAGTTTTTTCCTTGGGACAATACGCACTTTCTTCACTGCAGTATATTTGACAAACCGACCAGCTGTTATTAGTAAACCTTATATGTAATAACCTCATACTTCGATAATATTATTGCTCAAAGTATTTTAGTCGTTTAAGATATTTGCATGTACCTTCCACACTAATTTTACCAACTACCCTCTTTGGTTTTGAGGCGCATTTTTCTTCCACGGTGTCAGCTGCTTTTCCTTCTCTGCGGTATATGTCTCGGGGTTGTAATAAAAATTTGTATAACCTATCAAGTCAAAGAAACATGTGGAAAATCACAATTAGGACCAATTCTTAAAAGGATCTACATAATATGTCAAGCCTCGTACGTAAAGAAAAACGCTACAGAGAGAGAGAGAGAGAGAGAGAGAGAGAGTTAGCATACCCAAAGGCGCTTCTAAGAAGAAGACATTCATCGCGTAGAAACTCGGGTGCCTCCGTGCAGCCTCTTGCCCAAGCATTAAGACATAATCGAACACATGCATCATAAGCTACCATGGTTTGCCAAGCATTTTGACTACTGCAAGAATGTTTATCAAAACATACTTTACCCTCCTTGACATACAAAATTTAAACAGCAAATACTACAATTCGTAAAATAAGAAAATAGCCAAGCCATTTAAGTAATTTCAAGGATCAAAAAACTCCATTAAGCACACCTGGTACTGTAACAAGATGTTTGATCCAGTGAGCTGGTTTTGCAATGGCTAAGTTGCGGTTCCACTTCTGCGGAGGTGATGCTGCATTCACCACACAAAGTTGTATAAATTAGAGAAGCAAGAAACAAATTACTTATTCCCATGGCAGTAAGAGTAATAATTTCCGTACTGTTCATTCAATGTCATTGACTCTGGCTTCGACTCTGTGAAGACTTGTTCATTTCCAGTGCATTTGTCATTTGAAAAATGCATCTCAGAGCCATTTCGTTCTACTTCCATCACGACATCGGAATCGGAGTCCACCCAATGATCATCCCCCGCTTCAAACTTATTATGCTCTTCTCCTATTTCAAAAATAGGTGGTGCGCTTGGAGTTCCTGAATCTGCTACTGCACTTCTCGGTGTTGCTTCATTTCGAGGACGACCCTGCAATTGACAGCAAACAACAACTATACATCAGAAATCTAATCATTCCCTAGAGTAAACTTGCTTTGTAAAACTCAGGTACTATACATTTGGAGTGTAGAAGTTGACTTGTTCTTGAGGTTGATCCCTACATTCTGATGCTGATTTTCTCTGGCTACTTCCCTTGATATTAAATTCACCATCTCTAAACCTCGTTACATTTCCCGGAACATTTATCCGAAGATTCTCTTTCGACCCTCTATTCATCGAAGATACATATCCTCCATCTGGTACATAAGTCGTAGACTCAAGTCCAAGATTCTTAAATGACTTTACACCAAACAATTCCCGCTCATAGCGTCGTAATGCACTTGACCTATCAGATAAATCAGTATCACTAGAACCAAATCCTTCCTCTTCATATACATCAGAGTAATTATCATCCATATCATATGAAACTGAAGCCGCCGAGCTCTCTTCATCATCATCTAAAGATAGACCTGCTGTGCTACGAGTGCTTAGTAATCCAGAGTAGAATTTCAGCGGTGGTAAATTATGAGGAGACGAAATAGTCTTGATATTGCAAAGCGAAGGAGATCTCGGAATAGGATCAAGACTCAATTTCTCTGCTAATGGAGATCGAATTTTCTGCTCCGTATCTGTGCCCTAAAAAATCAAATGTAAACCCTCAGTAACAAAAATTGTAAAATTAAAAGATCCAGAAAGCAGTAGATTTGAAGATAATCAAAAGAACAAGTTCTAAATAGGTGAATTCAAAGATATAAAAGTGAAGATTAGGTTAATACCTGTTTGATCCATTTAATAGCAGTTTCATCCAAACCATCTGTAAACATCTTTACAGGAATTTCTTCGTTTCAATAATTTTGGAGAAGAAAGCTTATTTTTGGGGGTTTATGATTTTAATCTGAATTTTGTTGTTGCGGGTTTTCTTGAGTAAGAGGGAGAGGGGAGAGAGGGGGCAATTAGAGAGGAGCGTTTATGAGTGTTGTTATCAAATACTAACGGCTAGTTTTGAACATTCGACATTTTCTACTTTTATTTTATTTTATTTGAATTTCAATGTCGACTGTCTGTCACTTGAGCGATGGAATGGAGAGAATAATTCTCCGCTGGTCATTTTAAGGCAGACAAACATGTGCACTACACCTATATCTTAGGGCACTTTATTTGCCAGGTCTTATTTTTTTCTAACTTTGACAATTGTTCTGCCCTCGGCCCGATGAAGAGGAGTCTTCTTGATCATGGCCGATATCTCCACGAGAGATTCGGTTTCGCGGTTAATGTTTTGAGAGGTGGAGGAAAATCTATTTGGGGATCATTCACTACGCTATTTGTTGGAGACTCTTGAAGGAAAAGAATGGGAAAGTTTTTGGAGATAGAAAGAAGGAGGTGACTGAGATTATTGATCTTGTTAAACAACTTGTAGTTGTATGGTCTTGTGATTCTAATACTTTTAAGTTTGTTTCCCCTAGCCTCATTTGGAGCAATTGGGAGACTCTTATGACTGTGTAACTCCCTTTGCTTTTTGTAAAGGTTTTTTTTCTTTTTAATATAACACTTTTCTTCGGAAAAAAAAAAAAGAAGAGAGATTCGGTTTTGGTCCAAAACCTAGATGGGTTTTTCAATTGTGAAAACTACAGCCATACCCATTTTTTAAATTTTTTTACACTGTCAAACCCACCGTCCCAAAAGTTCACGAGTGCACCCATTTCTTCGTGAAAAAATATTAGCAAATCCATTTTTTTAAAAATTGTGTTTTCTTCGTAAAAAGTTGTTCTTCTTTCTTCTTCTCTTTCCATGTTCCTCATCTGCTGGTGATTTTGTGAGATGAGTTTAAGAATTGGGCAAATAGAATTTGTTGATGAAGTTGTATAAACAATGAAGGAGATGATGTTATTATGAATCATGAAGGAGAAAATTAGGAATCGAAGTAATAATCAGGGAGAAACAATTTTTGATGATAAATTTGTAGCGATTTGGAGGTTATTAGAGGATAAATTGAAGGGTCCTTGATGAATTTTTGAATCTGAGAGTAGAGATTAGAGATCGGGTTTCTGTTACTGTTGTAGGTGACTGGTGCGTTAGGGTTTGAGATTGTTTCTGAAACAGAAGAAGAAATTGATGATCGTTATCTGGAATTAGAAGTTGAAGATGGTGATGATGCTGTCGAGATAAGGAGGAGAACAAAAGAAGATGTTTTGAAACTGAGATAGAAATTAGGTCGAATATGGACAGAGATGGGATGAGAAGACTAGGATAGGAGGGTTGATTTGTTGGCTGAGGTCTGGTGATGAAATTGGAGGAAGCCGGGATGAACTGGTGGTAGTATTGAGTATGTACAAGTCGAGAAGGAAGAGCTTATGGTGTGTGTGATTTTGGATGTAATATTACAGACAAGTTGTGTTTGTTGTTCATGGTGGTAACTGAAATAGAAATGATTGCAGTTGAGGGAGCAATGAGTTGATGGATCTGATGGGTGAATGGTTTGGGTACTGGTGGTAGATGATGTTGATACTTGGAGTAATTGGAGAGATGGGTTCAACTATGATGAAGATTTAGGTTGTGTATGAAGCTGAAATGGGTTGGAACAGGATGAGTTGAGGCTACTTAAGAGGGGATTTAGATGTATGTTAGGGCAGGTGGAATTGTGGTGGTACTAAGATGATGATGGTGGTTATGGTCAAGAAGATGGTTGTATGAAGCTGAGAAGTGAAAATGGGTGTGCAGGTGAATAAGAATGGTAATGGACTGAAAGGTTATTGACATGGTTTTGAAGTTGCACGACACAATGGCTTGATACTGAAATGAATGGGTTGTCTATGGTTTTGAAGCTGCAGGACACAATGGATTGATAGTGAAATGAATGGGTTGTGGTGTTTGAGCTAATGGTGTTGTTGTAGATGTTGCAATGAGTAGTCTGTGTTGTGCATACTATTAAAAACAAAATCTCACGAACCGGGGGTCATGACATTGTTGTGCATGACTTTATGGACCCTCTTGAGAAGTCCAACCGCCTCTGGAGCCAAATAACCAAAAGTATCAAAAGCAAAGGGGATAAAATCATGCCTATTGTCAACACACGCTTTCTCATGCCTCGATATCTTACCTGAGGCAGCCCTTAGCGCTGCTTGCCCAGACGTAAAGGTGCCATGTCTAATGCCTACCAACGGAGACACCCCATTAAGGTCAACACGTGCGTGTTTCCCATTAGCCCACCCACAAAATAAGAACATTTGCTGGTCTTAGTATCGACCTCCCTTCAAGTGAGTCTGTCAGGAAGTTCACAACTGCTTCCTTCTTTGCTGAAATGCCAGCCCTCCACAATACATCATACAAGATATCCCTCACATGATCATGTCTATATTTAAAACCAGGGTCTACCTTACAATGAACTGCATGTTCACCATACGAGTCCAAGCATCCTGTGATGCAAGCAGGACAACGAGAGTCCGAGGGATAAATAGGGATCATTAACCTGTATTTGAGGATAGAACGGTACTCCAAAGGTGGCATCTTCTGTCCAAGCCCCTCAATCGGAATAGCGAGAAGAAAATCTTGGGCATGCGCTGCTTGCAGACAACCAAAAACCGCTTTATGTCTCTCCGATAGCTTGTAAACTCTATCCATATCCTTAACCGCTTTACCAAAAAGAGCACTCGCTAGGGTACTTTGTGTTTTAAGGGGGGGGGCGTTGTCTTTATTGGTGAAGCTGTCAAAATCAAAATCAGGAAGAGTTACTTGTAATGTCTTCAGAGCCTTATTAAATTTTTCATCCATACCTTCCACACCACTGCTCCTCAGTATATGATCCTGTAACCCCCAAGATTGCACACGCGAAGCTAGAAAAGCATATTATGATGCCTCCTTAGCAGTGTAAAGGCCAGGACCTCCATATATAATAGGTAGTGTAGATAGCCTCCACTGTAGCTCTCCAAAGAACGAACCCCCACAAACCACAATGCCCTCTATCACTTATATCAAGCCTCTATCAAAAATATCTACCTATTCCATAATACAGTATGGGTGGCAAATACGAATCCCAAAAAGCAGCTTGGAGATACCCATACATGTTCGTAAAAGCAGCAATTCACTTTGAGGGTCGTGGAGCTTGGAAAAAACCTGCATCAAATCCACTGCTTTTTCATCTCTTCTAATGGCAAGGCTCTTCACAAAACCATCATCAAGTCTGACCGCACCTCCCAATAGTTTGACTCCCTTATCTGGTCTTGAGATTTCGACAGGAAACATCCCATCACTTATCCTTCGTCCATCACAAGAAGGCCAAAAAAAAATTGTTTCTTAATATTCAATATAAGTCCCAGCGCAGGCCCTTCCGTTTCGACAACAGCGAGTGCCTTTGCCACTTCTTTGGTGTCACCAATAACAGTGCCATCATCAAGATACCAGGCCTGTAGGGATAATATGCATTGCTCATTTATCTTAGCTATAAGCTGATGAAGTACCAGAGCAAATAACAAAGGCCCCAGAAGGGCACCTTGTTGCACCCCTGTAGATGAATAGATATAGGAGTCCCCCACATACAGCCATGCAGGTTGACCATACAAGTATTCTACCCAAGCCGATATATATGGACAAAGCTTACGTACCTCATGAAGCATAGTTATTCGGTCAACTAGGTTAAAATAATTGGTGAAGTCTACAGTTAACATAGAGAGGCTAGCATATGCATGATGTTCACTGACAAACCTATTCACAACGTGTAGGATTGCCTCAGCACCACCTGAAACACCTACTCCAAAATGGGAATCTTGTAGGTACGTTGCCATGTCTTTGCCTACCCCTTTCATTACCACTTTGGACACCAGTCTACGCCAAATTGTCCCAACAGCAATGGGACAGATACTTTTATCATGTTTAAGGAGGGGTGTTAATGGAGCCGATGCAATGAACTCCGCTAGGTTAAGAGGGCATCTCCCACCAAGCCAAAGATTAACAACCCTAGTTATGGTCGTGACCATATCGGCGGCAGCAGTGGAGCCTTCCCCACAGAATGCATCCAACAAATGTTGTGCCCAAAGGCCATCCCTTTCACACGAAGTTCCCTTAGGGAACGATTTGATACAACTTAGAATGGTACCTTCTTCGGCCACTAAAGGCGTTTCATGCAGCGTACAGGTTGGTTTCTGTAGAGGCGGCATAGTCGGATGTTTATCTTCAAGCGCTTTCCTTGTGTTCTCATTGTATGGTGCCACCCCAGACGAACTGATGGCTTTAACAGCCGCTGTGAAGTTCCCATCTGCAACCTTGCGCAAACAAGTTGAGACATTCGTGTCGAGCCTGTTGTGTTCCTCTGTGTCATCATCTATTCGAACACCCCCTGTTGCCGGCACCTTTAAAACCTCTCGGACAAGCTTTAGAGTCCCACCAGGTTCACCCCAAATTGCAAGTGCTTTGAGTATTTGTGTCTGTTGTATCGCCTTGCGATTACCAGACTTGCATTCGGATCTACCTTTAGGTCGAAAGACTCGCAAAGTGCAGCGAGGAAGCAGCAACAGCCTGGCCTAGTGTCTAACAACTCTAGGTTTTGTCGCGCCTTTCTGTAGTGTTGCTTCCAGGGCGTGGGAAAAAGCTAACCTGCACCCTCTTGGAATGCTCTTCACAGTGCATATCGGAGCTCGGAAGACTGCATCCACAGTCGCTCCATTCAATTCGAAATCACTGTCCAGCTGAACAGAATCCTCTTGCAGACCAGGCCTAGACACTCCAATAATTGTTTCAGCTACCTCTCCAGAAATCGCACATGCCTCAGGCTTAATATCAGTGTCCCCTTCATGCTTGCACGCCCTTCTCCAAGCCTGAATGCTCATGCATTCGAAACACAACCATTGCCTTAAAGTTCTCAGAGTTTCCTCTAAACTAACGAAAACATCAACATCAGTTCTTATGGCCTGTTGGAGTGCGGTCTTCATTTCCATATTGCAGAGGTGTAGTCTCTTCAGATGGGGGATCAAACATGCAAAGCCTTTACTCCCAATCCCCCCATCTGGGCACCCATGAAAATCCCTAAACGGACATAGGATAATACCCTTACCTGCGACAGTCGTTGAAGCACAAAACCAAACAGGAGAAGCGCTTACAGATAAGGCACCCGATTACAAGCAGTTTTCGTGGTGTATGACGATCCAAAAACACAAAAACAAACATACATGAACCTTATGAAGAATAAGTATGAACAAGGAACTACCTAAGAAACCATCGAATTCACCCGGAGTGTAACGACGTGGAAATCAGAAAAAAAATGAAAACCCCCCACACCACTCTAACCCATCGAGACGATGGGGGTGGAAATGGGAGTAAAGGGTGTAGTGTTTTACAGGCGGTGGTTTGTTGGTGGTGGTTTAGGTTTCAGGCGGTGGTTTTTAATCAAACACAAGACCTAAAGTTTTTTATAAAAAACTTTTTTTTTCTTTCCTTCTTTCTACTCTCATAGCAAGAGGAAATGTATAATAGAAAGCGAATATGAAGTATTTCTCACAAACCTAAGTCTTACTTTTTTGTATTTGATTGATGGATTATGATTAAATGGAAAAAATCAGGATTTTAGGATAGCTACAGAATGAAATTCGGCTGACAATTGAAACAAATTATCAGCCGAACTTTTCATTGATTTTTATTTTGAAGGTGTTGATGAACAGTTAGGCTGATAATTAAACACAAAAATGTTAGCCGAACTTCACTTTATGAAGAACGATGTCAAGTTCATTTGTCCTTTTTTTGCTCGAATCTGCAGAACCTAAGTTTGGCAATTACAGAGTTAAGTTCGGCTGATAACTTGTCAGCCGAACCTGGATATATTTTCACAAAAAGTAAGTTCGGCTGACAAGTTATTAGCCAAACCTATGTATGTTTTACAAAAACTTAAGATTTTAAAAAATTTAACTAAATTTTTTTTAATTAAGAGTTTAATTAAAAAATTTAAGTGGAGAACCATCAAATGTTCCGATGGTTCTCATGCTCCCTCTCACTACGAAGGTAGGGATCTGAACCAAAATCCACTCCAATTTAAGGAGTTCGGAAATAATTTAGGGTATCTTAGTAATTGTACGAGAGGATATTAGTAATTCTACAAATTTAAGTGTATTTTAGTAACTAAACTCTCTATAGGACACCCTATAAGAGCATCATAGGATAGGATTCTTAAAATATAGGCCTCAAAGTTACTTTGCAGGTCCCAGATTATGATTTAGGAAAGGCTAATGTTAACTTGTATATCAGGGCATACATTAAGCATTGATATTTTGTATCAAATTTTTGTTTTGGATTTCTGCACTTAGACTTTTAAGAAATTGTTTTAACAAATGTTGCATTTTTACATAAATACCCTTGGAAATGTAGGGATATTTTTATTTTTGGTTTGAGTGGACGGAAAATGCAAGTCTCTGCTTCTGTTTTACCGTCCGTTCATGACTAAATTCTCGTTCTTCCATGACTGCTTCTCCTCATCTGTAAAACTTCGGTCACCGTTTAATCATAATCATCACGGCATCAATCCTCATCACCGTTCTCAAACTCAACCAAGCTCAAACCCATAATCATCACTGCCAGTCAATCGCCACATCACCTTGCTTGGGCTCTTCTCGACTACCAATACTCCATCTTAGAATTCAAAATAAAATTACCGATTGCAATATCAATTGTTAGTTTATTATTTTTCTTCACATTTAATCACCCATAGCAGTTGAGAAAAATTAAATCTACGAATTTAGGGTTTTGAAGGTGAAAGACTGATGACCATTAATGGCGGAATGGTTGAGAATTGGAAACAGAGAAAATCTCAATCCATAATAAACACAACTTAAACCCATTACAATTATAATCTTTCAAGCTCTTATTTTCAATTTTCTTAGCTTTTTCATAATTATAAAACCTGATGATACCGATAAAGAAAAAAAAATCTTCCTCTGAAAATTGTCGCAAAAAGAAAGAAAGAAAGAAAGGGAGGGTGATAACGACATCAATGGATAGGTATTGTTTATTAAGGTGAACAGATATTTCGTTTAGAAGTTAACAGTGTAATTAAATCGGAGAAGAAGAAGAAAGCAAAGAAAAGTGAGATAGCGAAGAAAGAACTTCGTGATTGCCGATTGTTATTTAATAAAATTTAGAGGCATTAACGGAAAATAAATCTCAATTGCAGACCAGGTTAATTCAATGTTGATTGAATAATTGATTTATTCTATGCAAATTAAAGTCTATTATACTCCTGTTAACATGTATACGGGTATGCAGGTTAACACGACCACCTCTTCTTTTAAATTTTTTTTTAGCAAAGAGTCAAAGACCAATAGACTAGAACAAAGAATTTGATGACGTTGTTACTGTCTAGGCTCCGGTATTTTTCTCATTACCGTCTCAGTGTCGTCAAGTTTCTATTGTTTCGCCCTCGTTTCCTCAATACAAATACTTCATTGTGTTGTTCACACGATCAGCTCATCTTAAATAAATTGAATTCTAAAAATCGGGAACAACCTCAGGATTTAAATTGTCATGTTGATGATTTCTGTTCCAAATTTGTTTCTTCAGATATTTATGGCAATAATTCAATGATATCAGGTTTGGGTCGTGATGGAAAAGTTCAAGAGGCCAGGAATGTGTTTGATAAAATGCCATACAAAGACAATGTCTCTTATGCTTCCATGATTACTGTTTACTTGAAAAATGATGATCTAAGAAATGCTGAAAAGATCTTCCAAATAGTACCTGAAGCCGAAGCTAGTGTCGTAGTTAATTCTGCCATGATTGATGCTTATGCCAAAGCATGTCGGATGGAAGAGGCCTGTCGTGTTTTTGATGAGATGCCAGAGAGAAATGTTTACTCGTGGACGAGTTTGATATCAGGGTATATAAGAATTGGACAAATTGATGAAGCGCGAAGGCTTTTCGATCAAATGCCTGACAAAAGCGCTGTTACTTGGACCACAATGATTTTGGGTTATGCTCGGAGTGGTTTGATTATGGAATCGAGGGAATTATTTGATCAAATGCCTGAGAAAAATGTTGTTGCTTGGACTTCTATTGTAAAATCTTATGTGGAAAACAAGCAGATCGATGAAGCCCGGAAATTGTTTGATAAGATGCCATTTAGGAATTTATATTCTTGGAATATAATGATATCTGGTTATTTGGACAACAAGAGAGTTGGAGAAGCTATTGAGCTTTTTAGAGTAATGATGCCTCAAAGTAATGCAGTTACTTGGACTAGTATGGTTACAGGTTTGGCAAAAAATGGACTGATCAAAGCTGCAAGAGAGTATTTTGATCAGATGCCTAAAAAAGATGTAGCTGCATGGAATGCAATGATCACGGCATATACTGACGATGGTCTCATGATTGAGGCAAATGAGCTTTTCAATTTAATGCCAGAGAAGAATGCAGTATCTTGGAATGCTGTAATTACTGGTTACGCCAGAAATGACCCAGGCTATGAGGCGTTGAAGCACCTAGCTCTGATGCTTCGTACCTGTTATAGGCCAAATGATATTACTATAACCAGCGCCCTGACTGCTTGTGAGAGCATGCAAGAACTCATGCAAGTCCATGCCCTTGTAATACTGCTTGGGTTTGACTCTGTAACATCAATATCAAATGCATTTGTAACTATGTATTCTAGAAGTGGAGATCTTGAAGCCGCTGAAGATGTTTTCAAGGCCTTGCAGGATAAGGATATTGTGTCATGGACAGCTATGATATTGGCATATTCAAATCATGGATATGGGAAATATGCATTGCAGGTATTTGCCTGTATGTTGAGGTCTGGGACCAAGCCAAACCACATTACATTCGTGGGCGTGTTGTCCGCTTGTAGCCATGCAGGTTTTATTGAGAAAGGCCGAAGGATCTTTGACTCAATGAGAAACGGTTATGGCCTGGAACCAAAAGCGGAGCACTATTCATGCCTTGTCGACCTTCTGGGTCGAGCAGGTCACATCATTGAGGCTGTGAAAGTGGTGAACGGAATGCCACCAGAAAAGAAGGATGGAGCTCTTATAGGGACACTGCTTGGTGCATGCAATTTGCATGGGAATGTTGATGTTGCAAATCAGTTAGAGGAGAAACTTTTAGAGATGGATCCAACTGGCTCAGGAGGGTACGTGCTTTTGGCTAATCTATATGCAGGACAAGGTAAATGGGATGATTTGGCACGAGTAAGGAAGAAGATGAAGGATAAGCAGGTGAGGAAAGTAGCTGGTTTTAGTCAAATTACAGTTAAGGACAAAACTTATGCGTTCTTTGTTGGAGGTAATTCACACCCACAGGTGAAGGAAATATATGCAATGTTAAGAGAGACGCTTCTACCACCGATGAAGGATATCGCTTACTTGCATAACAACCCCTTTATTCTTGTATAGTAGTTCTGGATGCAAATATGTTAGTTGATTCAAATACATTTAGAGGGATTTTCAATTTCACTGTCTAAGACCTGGAAGTTAGAACATATGCACCACCTGTGGCATTCCCTGCGGAAGTGGTGGGAGACGAAATGGTAAAGATAAATCTCATTGATCTCCAAAGAACATTTCCAAGTATATATAAGAAGGAAGGCTGCATAACTTCTAAGACCTGTAATACTCTAAATTTCAAGGAACTGGGATTTGGCAACTTTACGAGGAAAGATATGGGGTGCGGCATTAGCAATTGGTTGTGGCAAAGGAGCTATTAAATTTTGAAACCTATTTGTTTGAGAACTAGTCCATAATAGATGCGTCGTTGGCAAGGCCATTTCTCTATCTTTTGATTCTTATCTATACTAAGATGTATAGGATTCTCAGTGGCATTTTATTTGGGGCATGATCTCAGGTGATCGGAAGTTTGGAACCAACAAAATTCATGATACTTCTGTTTAGAAACATAACTTGGCAGAAGGAAATGGGTTGACTACCTCTCCTGTTATAAAGAGGCTTCAGAAGAACTCCTTAAAGGAATACAAGGTGGGGAAGATCAGAAGTGCTTGTGGAGACTAGGTACCATCGCCATATCTTAATTAGCCTTCCTCCAACATTGCAGACGAAAAATAGGTACCATCATATATCTCAGTTTTTGTTCAATTGGTCTTTGATAGGAGGGAGGGAGTTGTTTCTTACATTCGTCATTACTTCACTGCAGCTAAAAGAGCCTCATTGGATTCCCAAAACGGAATTTTGTCGGTCAAATTATTAGGAGGTTCTTACTGTATGGAGAGGCTGCTAGCTTTTCTTTTGAGTTTTCTTAGGCAGCCTGGACGGCTTTTCTCACCGCTAAAGGCGTATCTCGGCGATTACTTTAACTGTAAGAATTCGTTGTTTATCGTTTTACTCTAGTAATCATCCTTTAGTAATTGTTTCACTTAGCAGATAAATTCCATCTCTTATAAATATTTTGATTGACCTAAAATTAGTACTGAAAATGATGAAACTTTATCAAATACTAGTATATACAGTCTTGATGGACTACCTAATTTTGGACTTCTCATGAAAATGAGTAATCATTATCAGCAGTTAAGATAGAGCTTGTTCCGATTGTATTATTTAGGAGGATGCTAAATCTCAATCACACCAAACTACCACACACGTAATCTATTAGGACCTTGGAAATACATGTTAATATTGTCTCAACTTTGTACGTTAGCATTTGTTTGACTATGTCAAAATCACCCATCAATATCACATTTTGGTTATTTAGGCAAAGTGGAGGGATAAAAGGACTGACTGAATACACCCTTTCTTGAGTGTCTTACTCAACTCAAGTCTCGGTCACAACTCACAAGGAAGGTAATCGATTCCGCTGTTCTACCATGTATGGTTTCTTAAATATGTTCTCCTATTTACTTTGAACGATTTTTTGGGACCATGATTTTTTTTGGGACCATGATTTTATTTTGGGTAAAGACACTAGAAGTAAATCTAGGTCACCCCTTATCTAGATATTTATATTAATACCTAAATTACCCTCTTGATTAATTTTGGGTGATGATTAGCTAGTGTTAATAATAGTTAGTGTAATAATTAGTGAGATGATTAAGTTAAAGATAATTAGTGAGATTAAAAAATCAGATGAGTTTTTTTTTTAAAGAAGTAGAATAATTGAGAGAGTAAAGTTAGAGAAGATGAAGAAGGAAAACATCAAAAACGATGAATTATACCAACCACAACCGGAGGAAGGGTATTTGGGTACCCAGGTATGCTTCAAACTTAGATAATGTTGGTTGAATTGCTCCAAACTTTCAATAAAATGAAATTTTTTATGTAAATTTGGGCCAGTTCGGTTAACCATATGTCAACAACATGTAACCGAACACATCTGAAAGTGTAGTTCGGTTACTATATGTCAAGAACATGTAACCGAACACACCTGAAAGTGTAGTTCGGTTACGTTTTCCAAACACGCAGGTTACCGAACTCGCTCGTTAATGGAGGTTTTGGTCGTACAGTGCAATGTTCGGTTACCTAGGATAAAATGGTAGGTAACCGAACTTTGAACTTGACAATTTATTTGAGTACATCTTGTTCGGTTAATTCGCAAACTTCAACGCAACCAAGTTCCCAACCGAACTTCAGGTTAAAAGTAACCTAGTGTTAGAAGTTCGGTTGGTTCGCAAACTTCAACATATTTTGCGAATCAACCGAACTGGGCTTATAAGTAGAGTTCGGTTACAAAGAAAACTTAATAATTTTGCGAACGAACCGAACTTATGGACTTGTATTGTTCTAATACAAGGTGTTCGGTTAAAAGTTTTTTTTGCGAATCAACCGAACTTTGAGTTCGGTTAAGAAAAAAATAATTTGTGATAACCGAACTTTTTACTGAAAAAAAAAACTCCATTAAACCTTTCTGGAACTTCCATTTTCAACTCATTTTGATGATTAGTTCTCATTTATTCAACCAAAAATGAATGACAAGTAATGGGTTTGTGAGAATATTTTTGTTAATGTTTTAAATTAAGCTATATATATAGTGGTGGTGGTGGTAATTGGAGGTGGTGGTGGTAATCGGTGGTTGTTGGTGGTGATAATTGGAGGTGGTGTTGGTGGTAATCGGCGGTGGTGGTAATTAGTGGTTGGTGGTGATAATCGGCGATGGTGGGTGGTGGTGGTGGTGGTAATCGGCGGTGGTGGAAGGTGGTGGTTATATATATATAAAGAGAGAGGTGGTTATTGTATTGGTTTTAAATTAAATTAGATTAAGGATAGGTTAGTCATTTCAATATTCTAGAACACCCCTTATAACTAAAGGGAAGGTGGCCTAATAGTCCCAAAAAAAACCATGCTCCTCAAAAAAAATCATTCTTTACTTTCCTCTCTTTTGGGTTAATAAGAAAATGCCCAAGGAATCCAGCCCAAGTTATATTCAACAAAAATGTGCAGTTTGTGTTAGGTGGATTTGGTTGATAGTTTAAACTATGTTCTAGCTAGATTAGTGACAAAATGGAATGCATATCATCATCCTAAGACTACCTGCCCCCGGTGGAGGAGGATGATTATGCACAATCTTGTTTGTCTTTATGAGTAACTGACTCATGTCGGCTGTCTTCCTTCGGCTTTTGAGGAAATGTTTCTTATTCCTTTTTTTCGTTTTTCTTACGAATACTAATCTATGTTATTGAGCTATGAAGCAAAAGAAGAAAATTATTTTAAGTTCTTTCAACTAAATAGATATAGTGAAATGAGCCATGATTCATGATGCTATGCTTCTAGTAAAATAATGAAAGGATGCTTTATTTTGTAACATCTGAATATTGAGAATTGGTCAACTAACACAAACAAAACTTCAACCAAACCCAACCCAGCATGCGTCGACAAAATTATAAAACAAAAAACGGATTCATTTCTAATTAATAAATCCTTTTTATCTGTCTTTTTGGTTGTTCCATCCAGGACTAGTTGATTAGTTGTTGGTTACGGGAGGGATGTGGATCAAAAACAGGATATAGAAGCAGAATCAAAGGAACTCACCCCCGATTTCTCTCAAATAATCCTCCCTATCATCAGCTATTCCGCATATATATATAGATGATCCAGTCCCTTTAAATGTGATACTGAAGGATTCACATGTCCTCAGAGCTTGATAGATGGTGCGGACTAACTTCTTTTGAGTATTTTATTTATATATTTTCTTGGCGCCAACTCATTTTGTTTAGTTACTTCGGGACAAGCAATGCTAAAATGATGGCAGGCCAAGTTTATGATGATGATGATGATAGTTACACTAGTTCAATCAATCGAATAAAAAAGTTACAACTCAAAATTAACGGTCCAATTTTTACTTTCAATTTCTCTTTTGCTTTTTATCATTCTTTTCTTTTCTAAATGGTTATCTTGGTTCTTTTGTTTGCTAAGCGTGGCGGTCCCCCAGTAGCCAAGGGTAGTAGAAGTTGTGTAGCTGAAGATTTGTTGGTATAAATGAGCGGCAAATACTCTGGGTTTGACCAAGAAGACTCTTTTAAGAATGTTTAAAGAAAAAGAGATCAAAAGAAGATAACACATAGATCCGTTGAGTTAATTTAAATGTAGTAGTAATTAGGATGGGTTGTTTTTCCTCAACCAGCAAGGAAACCGGAAGCTTGCACTAAAAAGAAGTGCAAATTCTGATTTGGATGGACACCAGTAGACGGTACTGCTAACATCCCCAGAAAATTGATTAGGATCAAATTCTGGACCAAGGCAACTAGCTCTTAGGCGACACATTTGGTGCTTAGAGTCCCTCCCATGGCTAATGCCGCATGGTATCTTGGGACTTGGTGGTGGAAGTACTTGTTAGGGTCAGCTGTAGCTATTTATTAGATGGTAACTTAGTATTACTACTTTAGTAACAGTAGACTCGTAGTAGTATTATTAGACTACCAATTATGTAGTACTTTCCTCTAATGTTATGTTAATAATCTAGGAATGGATATTCAATGTCTGCGTACGGATATTAGCATTAGGAAGTTAATTAGAAGCTAAAATGTCATTGTTTTTGGTGAACAAACTAGCTGAGCCTGACTTATAGTACTACTCCGACTGCTATTACTATACTTGACAAAAAAGCAAACAACACTATCACAATAAATTGTACTAGAAACACAAGTAGGACAACCTGCCTTATTTCTCAAAATAGTTAGGTAATCGTGCTTTGGCCGCTCAGCTAGTGGTGGTGATTTTGTCGAGGAGGCATTACTTACCAGTTACCACTACGTTTTTGGTTAAAGGGAATTAATTTTATTTACTTTAGCACCAAAAGCAAACAAGAGCTGGAGTGGAGACCATTCACTCACATTTCATAAACAACACACTTGGCCAAGAAAATGAGAATAATACACATGCATGAAATGCGACCAATATACCCCTTGGAGTCGGAGCACGTCACTTTCTTTGTGACTTGAAAACTCACTGGACTTCAACTGTTGGTGAAATGATGCGTGAAAGAGAAAAGCAAATTAAGACAATACATATAAACGTGCTGCAGTCAAAAGAAGAAGAAAGAATGCGTACGTGATCAAATAGTTGAACCGGATATTCATTTCTTAACTTGAGGATGTAAACCAGATGCAAGGGTATACTAATACTCTTCTCCTCTCACACTACACTTCTCTTTTGGTTCCTTTCTTTTTCTTGGAAGTTTGAAGTTTGACGGTTTGAACACTCCATCCAACTTAAAGACTTTTACTCTTATTGGGTGGGCTCGAACCCCAACCTAATCCCCCCAGTTTTTAACTTTACTAAAATAAAACAAAAACAAAATAGGAGTGAAGTATGGATACTACAATAACATGCCGAGTATTGTGTCATTATAGAGAGGATCCATAAATAAAATGAATAGAGGAATCAAACCAAACAATCATTCGGGGTGATTTTAATTTGAAAACATAACCATGTAGTGCGTATCTATTGAACATTGTATTGTGTTTTGTATGGAATGGAGAAGCAAACCCTAGTTAGCAATTCGGGATTCGGCAAACGTACGGAACGGCAAACGTACGAGTATTATACGGTTTTGTAAAATCCAGATTCGGTCCAAAATTCGGTCAACGGGACGTGATTCGTCATTAATTCGGAACGGCATACGTACGTGTATAATTCGATTTATAAATGTGAGTTCGGCTCTGAAAATTCGGTATCTATATATAACAAATAATTTGTATTTATAAGATCATAGACCAATTTTTATGCATATGTGTGAGTTATTTAAGGAAAAATAAACTCAATATGATGATATTAATAATATATACAACATTAGTTATTCAAAAGGACGTCGTATGGTGGTTTAGATGTTTTGTTAGTGAGTTTGAGATCTCTCTCACCTTCACCTTCAAATCTCTTCAGTCGTTTTTGTTTCATAAAAATTACAACACGTCTAATATTCGGTCGTGTATGTTCGGGAGGCAGTAAAGCCCAAAAAGTGGAGTCTTTGAAAAGTAAAAGCTAAAGAATTTATGGCGAATTAAGCGGACGTATCATTCGGGATACGTAAAATTCGTGAACGATTCGCGAATAATTCGGGAATGCCACATAATACGCGACTTGGGTTTGGAGTTGCAAATGTACGCGAATAAGACGATAAAATTTGTTTGTTTGTTTACTAACTAGGAAGCAAACAAACGAACAAACATCTGAATCCTTTTGTTGTTCGAAAAATTATAAAAGGAAGAAAAGAAAATAAAAGTAAAAGAAGAAGAAGATAAAGAAAAGGTTGGAAGTGAAATGTATTAAAGTATTGGAGAGAGGGAGAGAGAGGGCAGTTAAAGCTGAGTGAGAGATTAGAGAGGATGGTGATGGTATAAAATAGATAATAATGATGAGTAATAAATAGTGGGGAGAAAAGAAACCCAGGGCAAGGAAGAATAAAGCAAACAGAGAGAGGGAGTGAAAGAAAATAGAGAGAGAAGAAGAAGGGGAAAAAAAATACTGCAGAGTTGTTTTGTCCTTGTGTCCGTCTTCTCTTCTCACTTCTCACTTCTGTCTTTCTATCTCTTCTTCTTCTGCTGCTGCTCATCCACTTTCTTTACCAAACAAAGTCACAATACCACAAGGAGTAATCACATTTAGATTCATTTTCAAGAGAGACATCATAGAGAGAGAGACCAAGGAGATTGAGAGATTGAAATTAACAACACCATGGGAGTGGCTTTGACAATCAGAAAAGTTGTGAGGAAAATCAGACTCCCTTGTGGTGCTACTGGTGCTGACCTTGATGATGATCATCCAACAGCTCTTCACAAGAACGTATGCTTCTTTATCTTTCTCTTCTCATTAACCCCTAATTTTACTTTTTGCTTCGACTGATTTTTAGCTCGTTTCTTAATATCATCAATCTGAATTATGCCTAAATTTGTTCTTGTTGGAATCTTCTATGTTGGTTTTGTGTCTTATTTTCTGTATCATCCTCATTGCATTCCACTAAACTAAAGGGAACAATTCAAGGTTTTTAGTGAGTGGTTCACCCTCAGTAACTTTCCCATTTTAGACAAGAAAAATTGAAAAAATCATCCATCAAAATTTGCCTTTAAAATCTTGTTTCCAGAAATTTTCAGTTCACTCCTTGCTCTGCCCCGTCTTAGTGCAGTTAGAGTCTCTATGCTTCTCTGTTCAATTTCATTATGGATCTCTAACTTGGTTGTGTTCAAATTGACCTCCTCTGAGAAACTGTGTCGTGGTTATTGCAGATCTCCAACTCTAAACAAAAAAGTGTTTACGCAAAAGAGGAGAATCTTTCATCATCTCTAACAGAAGAGGAAACACAATCAAGCAGCGCCATCAAGGTTTCTCACTTTAACTTTCTTTTGCATTATTAAAAACCAAAAAACTAACTTGAAAAGTTAAAGAGCCAAAGACCAAACCACTATCTTGTCATTTGCCATTTGGTATCCATCAACACCACCAACCAGCTTAAGCTTTTTGAATTCTAGATGGATGCAGTGAAGTGAAATACCCCAAATTTGATTGTTCTGGTCTTTATGTCTGCGACTGTCTGGTGTCTTTGATGGGGATTCATGAGGGGCGTGGGCCCATGCTATAGATTTTGTCTTCTCAGTCCCGAGAGCTGTAGTCCACACTTCTTTCCACTCCTCGGTTCAGCTACCATCTTTTGAGTCAGGGGGAGCATTTTATTATTAAACATGATGACAAAAAAAAACAACCATGGTTCCAGTCCAGGCTGGATTTTCACGCTCACTATTCAAATCTCTATGGCCACCTATCTCAAGATCTGACTATCTTATAATATCCTTGCTCGGGAGAATATACTTTCCATTTCATACTCTCGCCACCTAGAATGTTGATCCCTTGTCCTAGATAGATTGCTTCCTTCCCCTAACCCCCTATTCCGGGGATCTCAGCAGAGTTTTTTGTTTTTCTTTCGTCTTAATATTATCTAAAGTAATTGGAAAGCTGAACATTATTGTATGTCTTATTGTCTCTAAGGAATTTAACAGGGCTCCTTAAAACTAAAAGTTTCTCCCCCCTCTGTTTGTCTGATGTTTTCAGAGCTTATGTGCAATATGCCTGGAGCCATTGAGCTGCAACAACAACTGCAGCAGTAGCAGTACGGGCAGCAGTCCTGGCCAAGCTATTTTTACAGCACAGTGTTCTCATGCATTCCACTTCACCTGCATATCCTCAAATGTCCGGCATGGCAGTGTTACCTGTCCGATATGTAGGGCTCACTGGTCTCAGCTCCCTCGCACTCTGTATACCCATTCTTCCTCTTCTTCTTCTTCATGCAGTCAACAACTGCTTCCTAATACCTGCAATAATAATCAGATTCAGGCAGATGATCCCATCCTACGAATCCTCGATGAGTCCATTGCTACTTTCCGGGTTCACAGGCGTTCCTCCCTCCGCTCTGCTCGCTATGATGATGATGACCCAGTCGAGCCACTGGATCACACAATGCCTTCACCCAATCACCCTCGTCTCCATCTTACTCTTGTCCCTTGTACTGGTCATCCTCACTCTAACTTCTCCCCTCTTCCACACCCATCTTTACAAGGTACCACCACCCCATCATACCATCAGTACGCTTGTGAGCTTTCGACCCCACCACATCATCACTTCTGCAGCTCGTTCCCAGTATCACCAGAAAACACCATGTCACCCTCTACCAGAAATAATAACCCTTACCATCATCTCAGCTTCGATAACAGCCACACAACCAACAGAGCTTACTTATCTGTGAAACTAGCACATCAACAACCTACAGACATCGTCTTAGTCGCCAGCCCTAATGGACCCCACCTTAGGCTTCTTAAGCAGTCCATGGCACTAGTCGTTTTCTCTCTGCGGTCAGTCGACCGCTTGGCTATTGTTACATACTCTTCTGCTGCTACACGCGCCTTTCCGCTGAGGCGTATGACTTCTCATGGTAAACGGACAGCCTTGCAAGTCATTGACCGTCTTTTCTATATGGGAGAGGCAGACCCAGGTGCAGGACTCAAGAAAGCAATAAAGATACTCGAAGATCGTATACATAAGAACCCAGAATCATGCATCCTCCATCTTTCTGATTCTCCTACAAGATCTTACATAGGTCACGACATAGATGTCACTACCATCCCAACACCAATCCATCGGTTTCACGTCGGCTTTGGGTTTGGCACATCATATGGATTTGTGATGCATGAATTCGAAGAATTCCTGACAAGATTGCTAGGAGGGGTGATCAGAGAAACCCAGCTGATGATTGGGGAGGATGGAGGGATTGCAATGCTGGGAGAACTAAGGGGAGGAGAAGAAAGGAGAATTCCATTAGAGTTGGGCGACAACGGATTTGTTCGTGTTGGTTATAGCTACATTGAAGGTGGGGTTGAAGAATATATAAGAACAGGAGAAATTGTGGTGAGCACGTGCGAAAAGAGGGAAGTCAGTGATGGTGGAGAAGCAGGGGGTAGAAGAGACATGAGCATTATCTCTGCAGCAAGGACAAGCAGTGCAGAAAGTTGGAATTACCATGATCCTTACATGACCAGAAGATGGGCTAAGCATTTACATGGACAAAGATTGTGACTCCTATAAAAAAGAAAAGAAAAAGATACATAATACAGATACAAGATTACTCAAGCCTCGAAGACTAGGATGTATCCTTGGCTGGACTAGCCAGGTTATGCTTTACTCATAGAATACCACCAAAGTTTTCTGGAATCTTTCCACAGAAATTTCAGTTGTTCCTTCTATATGTAACATAAGTCGTCAGAGTCGTGTATCCTTGCTAGTTTAACAGTTAGATATACTGTTGATTATAAGGATCTCATGAATTGCATAGGTAGTTCAATATTCATTCATCAAACAGTTTTGATTACTAGGTGTCATTTTAATCCCTTTTCCCCACTACCTATTGGCCAATGTGATCGCTACTGCTAATAACAGTTGCCTATGAGTCATACCTTCACAAGCTAATAACAGATGCCTATTGAGTCATACCTTCACAAGGCATGTTGGTAAAACAGAGATGGTATGACCAAAAATATAAATTGCTAGAAAACCAGAAATGAAGATTTACTATTTCTATTTAATTAATAAAAGGCTATTTCTAGTTACAACATATGAGCATCAATTTCTCAAGTAAAGCCTAATCATGGGGACAACTGACAATGAAACTTGCCTCTTGACAGCTGGTTATTAGGTGCTTTCGAACCCAAATATTCTGAAAACACCTGGAAGCAAGGAATATATAGCAGCAGTTACAGTTGAGTTCTTACAAAACTATGTTGACAATATGTACTGAAACTCGGATTGATGAGGCAAAAAAAAAAAGTTATCTACCTTCATCAGCCTGGTACTTGTTCTTGTCGTCTCCTGCATACGCCAACAAGTTATATTTGGGATTCCATTCCACGCTGTTCATTGCCGCCCGACAAGGAATTTGATGGACCGTTCGACCACTTTCTACGTTAGACTGAATGAAATAGCAGGAAAGGTGTTAATATGCTGATATCTCCTACTGCTCAAGCCAGTGTGCAAGGGGAGGCAAAACTTGGCTCATAAACTCCATAAGAGACCACCTCCAGCCCATCACAGTGGCTTAACATTTCACATAAAATATACAAGAAGTGAGGAAAATATTCGATGACACGTACAATATCAATAAATAGATCTTCACTGGCTGAAGCAATAAACTCTCCCGTGTGATTGAAGCTTATGGTTCTGACAGGCCATCTGAGGAGAAATAGAAAGGGTTAACTGCGATGGTATGTATTTAAAAAGTAGTAAAGTGGAGAGCGTTAGATTATCAGCTTCTTAGTCATATAAGATAAAACTGAACCTTAACTACGATAACGAAATATACCTTATGTTGAATACTACATAATTACTCCTGGAATTATCATATTTTACAGCATACATGTAACCAGCTTCATATATAGTACAAACATACCATGTCCTACAGCATAAACTACACCATACATGTAGCAATGAGTTCATACTTCAACTTAAGTAATCAGCACCATACTTAGTGAAGAGGTAGTAAGATAAGAATACTATTATCTTCTACCTCTATCTCCTCATGCTTGAATGATGGATAAATCAGATTTTTCTTTCAATTCCACAAGGCTGGAAGATAGTCCTTGTGTCAAGCTTGCCATGTGTCTCTCTAGCCTTTCCACATGAAATAGAGAGACACCACATTAGGTCATACGGGACACCTCAAACTACTCTCCTTAATCTAGCATTAACCATAAGCTGAGTCTTTAGTGCATGATCAAACGTAATCACACCTTATTCCGGATACTACTAATCCAGCTTAACTTGAACTGTTAAAGGATTAGCTTAAACTAATTGATTTGTTGCTAAACCACAAAACAAAAAAACAATTAAAAAAAAAAGCAGAAAACTTATATCTGTGCTGAAGGTATAAGGTCTCTGAGGACCAAATAAATCATA
Source organism: Papaver somniferum (assembly GCF_003573695.1). Lineage (NCBI taxonomy): Eukaryota > Viridiplantae > Streptophyta > Magnoliopsida > Ranunculales > Papaveraceae > Papaver > Papaver somniferum. The sequence goes on along the minus strand of NC_039358.1, from coordinate 133,409,364 downwards.
GTAAATCCAATGGAAACTTACTCAAGCTTTGTAAAGGTCCGTACACAGAGCATCTCTGAAAGATCCCAGAGGCTGACTAGAGAATCAGCGCTTCCAACAGAAAAATATCTGGCATTAATGAAAGAAGTTGAGAAGAAAAATGAGTTACTATACTTGAGAATTGTATCTAATATTAAGGCGGGGAGGAGGCAAACAGGTTTCAATATATGAAAACAATCTAGCAGCACATTATATGAGGAGAAGACGGAGAACGCAAGGGCAATGATAGTAGAAAGTTGAAATACCTTCCGTTGGGAGCAATTGCGATGCAATAGCAACCTGCTGTATGAGCTGAAAGAGTGTGTAGTGCTTTAAGAGATGGGTAAGCTAGAACCTCAACGGTACCTAAGCAGATGGTACAGATTAAACCCCAAGGATTAGAATATAAGGTAAACCAGCATGATGATATCAATGAGTCAATGACACAGACTTAAATGAAGAACATGAATTTAAATTCCTTTCAATCAGCATATCATCGTAGAAGGAAAAATTTGCTGAGCAGAGGTTGTAATAAGTAAGAAGACATTTCGGTAGCCGTTGTTAGTTCTTACCATTTCCAGTTGTAAGAAAGAGAATCTCTCCCGTAGTATTCCAAGCAATTTCATTTACCTGATTAAAACAACACAATTTCAAGAACAGATCATAAATAAGTACTACCTGCAGAGTTTTAAACATTCAATACCTCATAACCGAATTTGCGCTTGTGGATTGGCTTAAACTTACGAACATCCAGTATTGTTAGCTCATCATCCTACACCAAACGAAGGGAACTGATAATTATAATTGGAAGATCTTTCAAGATCGTTACTCAACAACAAATCGCAGAAAGACAAGGTTTACCCTATTTCCAACAGCTATATGCGTCCCATCTGGTTTATATGTAATATTAATATTTTCCCCACTGAGTTCCACCTGTTGAGAGCATTTACCACCTGCAGCATTCACACAATATTAAGTGATAACCATCGATACATTAAGAAGTAAAAACTACAAGGTCGCCACAGTGAACTACAATGTAATGTATCTATTAGATGAGACTCAGAAGCTCCAGGAAAAATCCTGAATGAAACTGTAAAAGTTTAAAAACTACTTACTACGAGCATCCCAGAGGCGAACAGTTTTATCACCAGATGCAGTCGCAATTAATTCAGCATGTTTAGGGTCCCAACATAATTGATCCACACTATCAGTGTGCCCCTTCAGTTCAATATCTTTAACCTTGCCCTGCACCCATATTTCTTCCAAATGAGTTGAAGCAAAATGAAAGGACTAAAAACAGATAAATTGTGCGAACTAATAACCCTAAACTTACAACAACAACAAAAATTGAGCTTATCGTGAGCAAAAAAAAAAAAAAGAGCCCTAAATCGAATAAGAGTGACATACATGCCCGTGAGGCTCAATGTGCCAAATTCGAGCGGTTTGATCAACAGAACCTGAAGCGAGCTTCGTGCCTAAGCAATTCCAAGCTACCGAATGGACCTAAATGAATAGCGAAAGTAATTGTTTTGATTAGAAACCTTGAAACAAACTAAAAATAGCTCCCCGGGTTAATCTAACTTTCAATTTTAATTAGGGTTTACCTTCTTCTTGTGACCTTGAAATTCTCTGCTATGAAGATTGTTTTTAAATGGTACTTGTGGTGTAATGGTTTCCTCCATTCTCCTTCTTCTTCTTCAGCTGCGAAGCTCACGTCTCCTCTGTTAAAGCTTGCCTTTTAGTTTCAGAACTCGGAAGATGACAGTCGAGATGAAGACTGGTGGTGCTAAGTATATTTTAGCCCAAGACCCTAATAATGCAACAAAATCAGCCCGTTTAATAACGGGCGGACCCATGAGATATATTATAGCCCGTTTAATTGTACCACAAAAGCCCGATAGGGCCCAATGGAGTTGATATGTGCAGGCCTGAGAATTTGGTATGTCAGGTAGTGTCTAAGTGTAATGATATACGCCTTTCTCTCCTCTTGTAATGCATGGTAGTTCCATCTTAAAATGCAGAAGTGTTATCTATTTTCTAGAGGGACGTGATTAAATACAACATGCAATCTCTTTTTGTGATTACATAGATAATTAACCCATTTTAAAGTAAGTGATCAAAATTTAACTCCCTCGTCGTCATTATCGTTTTACTAGTTTTAAGAAATCATCATTATACCGTCTTATGACTCTTATCTCTGCAACTTAAGAAATCAGAAGCCTGATATTAGTTTCTTGATCTAACAAATCATATTTATCGTCAATATTTCGTTTTACTTCTTAAAATCATATCCACATCAGATATTCCAAATGATCGACATCGATCAGAATTTCCACCACCAATGTTACTCCTAAACCCATATTCTTAACTCATTTAGAATTTAACAATTTAAAATTTGGAGGATCAAATCTTGCAGGTCATATATAAAAGTACTAAGAGATTGAATTTCTCCAAACCCCGTATTGATTCAATGGCAGTGTTAAGAAAATTAAAGAACTTAGAATCTAGTCAAAAAAGATAACCCTAAAATTGATCTATAAAAAGAAAAAAAGAAAGAAAAAAGAAATATTTTCATGGTGATTCAGTTGAATAATTTTGATAAACTAAAAATTTTGGAACTGCATATCGAGTAAATAATGAACTTCTTCGTTAATAGAGCAAGATATTTTAGCCACTTCATATGTGGTTTACGATTTTCTTTCATTCTAGATTGGGTTGTATTTGACTATAACACGGGTTGTATTTAGTCATCTCTTTCTAGAGTCATCTATTTTCTAGAAAACGAAAAACAATGCGGACTTAGAATTTTTAAGAAGCCAACTTTTAAGGAAGGGTTTTCGATGCTTGGATGCATGTAATCATACTATAAAAACACAGTACATGTGACACACAATTTTTAATATAAATACATACGATGGTAAAGCCTAAACTTTTGATATATGTTATTTTCATTAACCAATAAATTTATTTTTTTATTATCAACAATTTACTAGTAATAACAACTTTTTTTTGATACACTGTCCAAAGACCAAACGATGTATGCGTACTTAAAATCCGCACTTAACAAATGCGTAATTTCTTTTGGAGGTTGCAAAGTCCGCATACCCTTCATCTCCTTTGTTGTACTTGCCTTCACTGAGTAGCCTGTCATTCCATTTGCTTCTTTATATCTTTGAGTAAAAATGATGTCTTCAAACTCCTCCTTCAATGTTTTTATATCCCCCACCATCTCCTTCATAATCCATGGGACAGCTCCATCACGGTTACATAAAATCACGGCATAAGTTAAGTCGCTCTCCAGCTCTAGTTTCTTTATGCCCAACTCCTGCGCCAACTGCATACCATCCCTTATTACTATTGTTTCTGTAAATGTGTTTTGCATAGCAGGTCAGGAAACTATCATCGTCACCATAAATCACTCCTTTAATGCCAACATAATGGTGCTGATTTGAAGCACCGTCACAATTGATCTTACATTAACCATATTTGGAGTACGTCCAAGGGACTGCTACATCCTTGACTTTGACTTTTTCTTTCGTAAACTTGCCCATAACTTGCAGAATTCTCTTCCTTTTCTTAAAGCACCTACAAGGATTTTAGTAGGTACAAACTGAATCTTGTTAAAAATCTAGTCGTCCCTTCCTCTCCATATAGCCCAAAGAATAAATGGGAAAATGATCTGCCACTCCACCCCACCAATTTTCCTCTTAAAACTACACATATTCTTGAACATTATGCGTGAGAAAATATCAGTAACTAGTTGGAAATCAATCAAATTATTTATCTTCCTCTATAATGGCCAAACCACACTGCATCTTTTCAAAGTTATTATTAAACAAGCAACAACCGGGTAGGAGCTTGTATATTTCCGGTATAAAGACTCATTCAAGTCTATTATGGAAAAGTAGTTATAAGAAAAAGTTTATTTTCTGTGAACAGTTCAACTTCTACAAAAAATTCCAGTCAGGATTAGGCAAATCAGTGCACATCCTATTAGAGATAAGATAATAATAAGCATCTCGAACTGTTACTTCCCCACTTTTACTATGCGACCAAAAAACATGATCATCACAAGTGTTTTTACTACCAGTTGGTATATATTTTATCTGTTTAGCCACCTGCAGTGAAACTAGACTATCAATGACATTCAAACTCCAAGTTTTAGGATGCAGATAAATAATGTCTTTAACAAGCAAATTAGGCACATTCTAGCTAAAAATGTAGGCAATTGCAGTTAAATGAAGATAAGATATCCATGGTTCATTCCAAAGGTCAACACTCTTATCACCTCTAATGTTCCACCTAATACAAGAATTCCAAAGGTCAACACTCTTATCACCTCCCTTTGAGAATGCTTTTCCAACTCATGGAGATATCTGACTTACATTTGCATCTCCAAAACTCCCTGTCAGAATAAATACTTTGCTTTCAAAAGCTTGGTGACATCTGAATCAGAATGGGAAAATACCCTCCAAGCCATTTTTGCTAGAAGTGAAAGATTATTAGCCTCCATGTCCCTCACCCCTAAACCCACAGACTCAAAAGGCTTACGTACCTTACTCCACTTGACTTTATATAAACTTTTATTATCCTTGTCCTCTCCCCATGAAAAGTTTTTCTTGTACCTATTTAGTTTAGAGATAAGACCCTTTGGCAGTTTAAGCATAAACATGATACGGTTTGAGACAGGATCAAGAACATATCTAGTCAGAGTAGTTCTCCCAGCAATATTCAAAGTCTTAGATTTCCACCCTTGTAGTTTGTTGATTAATTTATCATTCATATCAAGATAAGTATTTGTTGACTAATTATTCACGTCTTACCAGTTAAAAGATTGGTAGAAGAAGTTATTGTCGTTCATTAAGAAGATCTACTAGATATATTTACTAGAACTATTCCTAAAGAGGACACATGTTCTGCTAGGATATTTAGTATTCAAACATCTATTGAGAATTCAGGTTCTGCTAGATGTTATCAAAACAAGGATATTGTTAAGCTGAGTAACTAGGGTTTTAGATTGTTTGGTCTCGTCTACACGAAGTTGCAGGTTTACTTTTTGTGGTAGTTTAATTCATTGAGTATTCAAAACTGGACTAGGTTTGAGGTTTTTCAACAAGATTGTAGTTTTCCTCATTAACAAAATTTTGGTGTGTGCTTTATTTTATTTCCGCATTACAATCGTCTTCGTATAATTAAAGTATTTTCACTCTATGTTTAATCAAAACACTTGGGTTGATCCCTATAGTTAGGTTCGGTTTCGATACCTATTCTATATACCAAGTGTATACCTTATGTTTACTATATTCTTGACAGTCCAGGTCTATATTAATTAGGTCACGCAAGGTATCTGTCATATAGGTTGATATCGAAAAGATTACGTAATGTACTTGGTACCTCGTCATTTCACCTACCTACGTTCTGGAACTTCAGATATTTATGGCATGCATACCTACCCTGAGTCAAGATTTCAGTAGTTCTAAAAACTATCTTTTGATGTTTTGAAACATTCCCAATCTCCATAGATATAAATATCACTGCTTGGCAATTTCCAAATGATCTGTTTGATACAAAAATAGTTATTGAACGATAAATTGTTTCGAATGAAGATTGCAAAGGATCTATGAACATCTATCGCTTGAATCATAGTTCGAGATGTATAACAAGACCAGCTTGACTAGAAACTTATTCTTCGCAATATTAAATCTACTAGGAGTTATACGACATAGTCTCATACAGATATAATGGTAACGATGTGAGTAAATAGAATGGTTTAGTATTCACGTACCTCTTTGTTGATGAATTTTCTCAAAATATGTTTGTTTGATCTTCAGTCTTCAATCTTCGAGTGTTATTCATTTATGCATGATACCCAACTACCATACTCCAATCCTAGTCCGAGATTGACATAAATAAACTAGATTTTAAGATATAGTTTTATGGATCTAATATTGACAACAAGCTTGAGATAACAAAACTTGCAAGTTCGACCGAGCAGTGCTCTAACAATTCTACTTAATGATACAAGAACATGTTTGTGAACGAAAATGAAATCCTTAACCAATATTTTTCATATATCTGATTTGCTTGTGTACTTTTCCATGTTCGGTTTAGTTTCCCTTAACTCATTAATACCCCACCCCCTCCCGGTTTTACATAAAAGATTGAATACAAATAACTACCTTGAGCTCTCTAGGGGAACGATCTTATTTTACCCTTGTTTCATAGTAAATCTTAAGTAGTAAGTAAATTTGACGCGCTGCGACACGCATCATCCTTCAAGATCTTGTATCTTCACCAATTGTTAAGAAATAAGGTTCGTGGATATAATTGATGATATTAACAACTTAAGTGTCCTCATCATCTCTTAGTATTCTTGAAAAGCATGAATTCATCCCAAGATATTACCAGCTTGCATCATTATATCCTTCATGGTTAAGAGCTTATACTCAGATATTTTAAATAGAGAATGGAATGAAACACTTAAAGATTGCTCAATGACCCAATCATCATACCAGGGAATTTTATTTGTCATCAGTAGCTCTGTATTGTAGTATTATTTGTCACCAGCTCCTGACACTTCAAATTGCTAGACCACATAATTTTACTAACAAACCTGTTAGAGTTATTTGGGGTTTTCTTTTTGGAATTTCCACCAAATTTATAGTGAATGAACTTTTTCTTGAGTATTTTTTCTTATTTTTCATATTTTCATACCCACTTAGTACAAATAACTATATTTACCATTCTCAACATTTTAATCGAAACTCCACTTTTATATTTAGGAAGATAAACTATATTCGATCCTACCTAACTTTTTTCTTGACTGAGCAGAAGATTTCCAAAAAATATGTCTCATGATCTTCTCTATTTTCTTCCCCACTAATGCAGGAAGCTAAAATAAAGAGAGGTGGGTAAAATAAAATTTATTTGAAATAGCCTACCTCTTTTAGTGAGATAGTTTATCTGCTACCTGCTCAACTTCCTTTGAGATTTCTGCAAAATATTATCCCCAAAACTCCACATATTTGGACTTGCTACCAAATGGAATCCCCAAGGTCAAGCACTATGGTACACAATTTTTCCTGACTATAACGAAGCCAAGCGCAAGAGAAAAACCATCCCTATGGTAACTCATCTTTGCTTGGCTTATAGTGACAAAAGCTGAGTTTTCGTCATGTATTTGAAAAACTGATATTTTAGATTTGTAATGTATATATACGTTAAAGCAGAAATACAGGAATAAATGTATTAAAAATTGAAGACGAAGGTTAGTTTCCGCACATTAAGAAAGTTGAGTTTCCGTCGTCCATCTCGTAGCTTGAATGAGGATCATATCGCTTTCCCTCACTAGCTAAGCCAAAGCTTTTGGCTACACTATATCCATGAGATGTGCCATAATGCTTTCCCTTAGTTATAATGTATCTAAAGCTAAGAAAACCTTACACCATAATTTTTGTCTTAAGTAGTTCATAGAAATTTTTACTTTAAGACAACCAAACACATCAATATAAGAAGTGGCATCTTGATCTATACTAACCTCAACAGTTATATTTTTCATAAAATTGACACTCAAACCAGAAAATCCAGAAGAATGTTCTGCAAGTTCTTAATATTCACCACACTATCGTCAACAAAAATAATTAGATTATTTACGGCATCGCCATCTAAAGAATGCTTGGACCCAGAAGTTAGGCTTAAAGAAGCATCTTTTTTTATCATTAAGGAAAGAAGAACTACAACACAATGAAAAGGATATGTGATATTGGATTACCTTGTCAGATACCCATAGTACTCTTCAGAAGCTTAAAGCATTTTCATTAACAACTATGGGGAATCCGACACTAAAAATGCACCATTTTATTCAATTTCTCCATTTGTTGTCGAAACCAAATATATTAACTTTAGTATCTAAACAAGGCCAACTAATGTTATCAAATGTTTCTGGAAATCCACCTTCACCGCCAAACCAAGTATGTTTGATCTTTGTCTTCAGTCAAAGAGTTATGAGGCTATAAGAAAGTCCTCGGTGATTTGTCTTTCATCAACATATGCTCCTTGTAAATATGAAATGATAGAAGGTATAACAAACTTTAATTTGTCATAAAGAAGCTTTGAGATAATCTTGTAGATACCTCCAACGAGACTAATGGGTTCGAAATTGTTCATTGAAACTGTACCATCACATTTTGGAAAAAGAATAATGTTATTGCAATTTAGTCTCCAATTTAGCACGTCAGTATTTTCAAATTCGTTAATCACAACCATCAATTGAGGTTTTATAGTGTCTCGTACCTCCTTGAAAATTTCCATACTACATCTATTAGGACTTGGAGATTTATTTTTGCCGAAATTCCAAATAATATTTGTTTTAAATCATCTCCATCAAAGGGCCTTTCTAGCATAATGCTCTGTAAACGAGTTTGAATAATAGTTTTTAACTTCAAAACTATCCAACTCTTTGTCATGACACATTGTCTTATTTATGATTAAAATTATTCATATATTTGGACTATGTCTATGAGAAACGTTTTCGTGGAAAAATTAGAATTCTTTTTCCCATCAGCTAGTTATTGCCTCGTAGATTTAACATGTCATTTCCTAGCCAAATTCAAAGGAGCAGATTTATGTTTCACCTTAATGACTTCTCTAGCAACGAAATCCTCTTCAGACAAATAGTTAATCTCCTCAAGGCTATCATAAATGTTAATCAAATTCTTCAAATTCTTCACTTCAGCTTGCCGGGTTTTTGTACCCCACTTTTTTATGATTTTTTTTAGAACTTGAAGTTTTTTTTTGGCCAAAATGAAGCTTGGCATGCTCACAAAAGTAACTAGCCCACCAAATTTTCATATTATGAAGAAACAGAGGATGAGAAAGAAATTAATTATCAAATTTAACTGAAAGATGAGGAGAAGTACCAACGTTGATCATGATCAGAAATCGGCCTCCCCATTATGAACTAAACCAAATTTGGGCACTTTTCCTCCCAATTTGCAGAGCATAAATTAAAACTTGTTGAATCTACTTAAAAGTGACGGATTTTGGAAATTTTTCCATGTGAGTTTTCTTCCAGACAACTGCAAGTTCACTAAATTACAAGTGTTGACAAATCTAGTGAAATTTCTTCTAATCACAAGGCACACACCATCTTTATTTGCTTCAGAAAAACCATTTTCATTTCTCTTTGTTTAATTTAAAATCGCATCGCATTCTCCCCCAAGCAACCAACAGTCATGGATGATAATAATTCTAATATCTCTTATTGCTTACCAAAATTGATCAGAGCCTGTTAAATCAGATGCAACATAAATTGAATTAAAAATCCATAAGAAATTATCTCCCAAACTTACAAGAAACAGCTCAACACATGCGACGCACATACTCCGTACTAGTTTTAATAATCACAATTCATTTGTTCAACAAAAAAAAATCGCGAGTCAATGAAAAAAACAACTTACAGTGGCCAAGAAATATTATTCAAATATATTGGATTTAGTTTATTTTTTTCAATATAAAACTAGTTCAAGACTCCACTACAATACAAAAATAAAATGTATTAACAGTGCCGATGTCATAATAGCACAGACGTACAATGGTAAAGTTATTGGATGATAGTACCAGTGCCTGAGTTCAATTTCTTCACCGATCAGAAAGTAAAAAGAAAAAAAAATATACCGACAGTGGTTTGATTATGATTAATATTAACAACTTAAATACACACATCGATTTTTCTTTCACCATTTACAATTTAAATTTTATAATCGTGGTCTTTAAAAAAAATATGTTTTAATTATTTTCAAACTAATCGTGGTCTTTAAAAAAATATGTTTTAATTATTTTCAAACAATTTGGTTTAAAGCCCAAATATTATATTAAAATTAAAACCTCAAAGAGACTTACCTACCGGCCCATGAAGTTAGCAAATGAAAAGAAAAATATCCGCCTCATGTTGATGAGTTTCGAACTCACAGATCGCTAGTATTATCATCATAGGACATCACCACTATTCAAATATTAAGGTGGACATAAAAAAGTTTTTAGTGGCTCTCGAGGGCTTTCAGGGCTGTGTTTATGGTCCGTCAAAAATGTGGCCCCCTCCATGTGCCATAGACGAGGCTTTGCTTGCTTTGTGTCTGGGTCGGCCCTATAAAATGCATGCGTGAAATTATTGCTGAGCATATACGAAAGAATATACTCCTATTAAGTTACTCCAATGGTCCAGTTTTCTCTTTGAATTTGGTTAGGTCTGCATCGGCGGGAAAGGAGAGTAAACTCTCGACTGTCAAGTATGACTATGCGAGGCCTTATGATTTGCTCCAAAGTGCTCAAAAATGAATAAAAAATTTATAATCAAAGAAAATTTGAAGTTTAAGGAATAATGATGCATTTAAATAATCATCATTATTTGACATAATAATGTGTTAACTAAACCCAATGCATTTTGTGTTGTCTTGCCTTTATCTAAAGATAAGAAAGAAGAAAAAGAGGAGTAGTTGATGTTTGCACCACTAATTAAGCTTAATTTTGATCAACATCATCAAACTTGATTTTTCAACAATAATTATCAAATGAAAAAGTAAAATAGTTTTTCCATCCAAATTTGTTGGACCACTCCACAATGTCCACATTATAGTATCTAGTGTCGTATGTATGAGGGTGCGACACATGGTTTCATATTGACAAATCCAGATGGAGACTCCCCATATAAAATCCGTGAACAAAAAAATAAGGGCAAATTAATTGACCACCTTGGAATTAATAAAAGAGAATTATCTAATTATACACGCAACATTAGCTATCCAGCATTGTCAAAGACAGGGACGGACCTATAGCCCCAATCCAATTTTTTTCTCTTTTTACTCGATCAAGGTTTCTAACCCGGACCATAAAAGGAAATTTATCCTTTTTGGATCCCTCCCCGGTCAAAGACAAATAGTTTTCTTACATCTTCCAGAGTGATAATCAGTCTAAAAATCAGGAATCATTTCACATGAAAACTGTTTTCATCAGCTAAGTTAAACATAAGCAATAGTTTTCCCTTTGGACAATCAGAGTGCGCAGGACACCATGCGGGCCTTGTACTACATGCAAGTTTTGTACTGAATGGCAGAACATGCGTAAAAAGAGAGAAATTTAGTCTTGTAGCGTTAATAATAAAAGTAAAACGAGATCCCCAAGTTGCGTCAAATTTTCATGTGTTTGATCGTGATCTTATTGGCTGATTTCATGAGTACATGGTCCCGATTGGAATTAAGTGACTGATTTTGAAGCTGAATTCAAGACCCAACTACCAAAACTTAATTATTACAGTATGTAGTAGGATGAAGATGGGTTGTGCCCTGTACTCCACGAAGATATGCAACAGACCATGCTATATTGTTACTAGTATATCATGCAATATGTTTTTTCTCTTGGATTGTGAAGCCTGTGGTTTTGGGTGTTGCCCGGTAGAGAGAAGAATCTTGGCACGGGAAAAGTAAGCATTCCTGTTGTTTTGTTTTGGTGTCACAGAAGCTGGGAAGCACCGACACACGACACGGACACGGACACGACACGACACGGACACGAGGACCGGCAATTTCTCAAAATACTAGGACACGGACACGTATATATATAAATATTTTCATTAAATTATATATGTTTGTCCCCATTCCTAACATAAAAGATTAAGCATTTACCTGTCTAAATGTTCCAGCCTTCCAGGAGAACATAGATATCCATTATCAACAAAAGGTTATATAGACATTTACTAGTCTATATATACATATCAACAAAAAATTAGAAGGCTTTGCAAAAGGGAGTAAAGTCCTTTCCGCGACATTTACTAGTCTATATATATACATATCAACAAAAAATTAGAAGGCTTCGCAAAGGGGAGTGAAGTCCTTCCCGCAACAGCGCAACTTCATGAACCAAATACTAGCCCAAAAAACAAGGATCCTCCAAGTATGATGTGAATGCCGCTACATCCAGGATCCAGCTGTAGAAATTTAAAACAAAGAATTGGCATAAATGAAAGTTGCCAGAGTTTGTAAGAGTGCAGGGCTACTTGTAGAAGGTCAGTTTAAACACAAATTTCAGGGGGAATTCACATCATAAAACAAAGAATTGGCATGATAGTAACTAAAATTTTAGAATAAAACAGATCAAGGAGATGGACAGTTACCTGGTCACCAAAAAATAACGTCAACAGTCAAATCAGGGGGTATAGCTCCTCCACATTAGCTTCATTATCATCCAATATCATGCGTTCCATCTCTGGCTCATTAAGAGAAAGATCAGCAACTTCAAGTACACCAACAGTACCCTCCATAGTATCAAAAGAATCACCTCCAATGTCCCACATTCTTGTATCCCCTAGCAAGTATTCTGGGCTTCGTCTTGATAAGAGACGAAGATTAGTATGAACAAATACCAAATCTTCACCTCTTTGTGGAGTAATTTTATTTCTCTTCACAGAATTTATGAAACTATACGTACTCCAGTTTCTCTCACTACAAGAAGATGAACAAGGTTGGCCAAGCAACATGAGTGCTTTTTGCTGAAGTAAAGGAGCATACACCCCATAAGTAACCCACCACACATAAGGATTCATACTCCATCTATCATTTATGGTATTTGCATTTGCAAATTCTTCACGGCAAGATGAAAACTTAGCATACTCAATGTTAACTTCTCTTAACTCATCCGCATCGTAATACCTCTCGAAACACTTCAATCTTTGACCTGCAATCAAAAGATCTCTATGTGGTGGAACACGCCCTGGACGTTCATCAAGCCACTGACGACTATAATACCTATGTTGTTTCAATTATGATTTTAGTATAAATTTTTTTAACATTTAACTCAACTGACCAGAAAATATAAATAAGCGATTGCATATTTTACACTGTCATACATACCTTGGGTTCAATGAATGTGCCAAAGAGTGAAGCGGTGTGCTACTTTTACTCCAACGATCTGTTAAAATCCCGTCCACCACCATATGAAATGGTGAAATATCATATTCTTGTAAGCCCTCGTGGCGATGTATAATGCTCTTTACCTCATCTATCATTCGATCCCACCTTTCATAAACCAAGTGAAGACAAGGCTCGTCTGTGTCGCATAATCTAAGCATTTCTATGATAGGTTTTGTAAAATCAATAACATACTGCAAAGTGTTCCACCAATCATCATCCAACAACTTCTCTTTTATAAACAATGCTTGATTAGGATCATCATCTTTATATGATGACCATTGATTGCAAATTACCAAGTTACGGAGTCCTTGCTTCACATCTTTAAATCTTTGAAGCATTATAATACTAGAGGCAAAACGTGTCTCTGCAAGTGTGAATAATTTTAACTCCACATGTTCATTAAACATGGCTAATCTCATGGAATGTTTAGTGATGAAGTTTCTGATCAGTACCACCTCAGCAATAATTTCACTAATCCAAGCACACCCTTCATATACTAAAACATTAGTTCGAATATCTCTCGGATGACATATATTCTTTAAAGCAAGGTTTAGTGTGTGGACTACACATGGAGTCCAAAAAATGTGTTTAAACTGACCTTCTACAAGTAGCCCTGCACTCTTACAAACTGGTGCATTGTCCGTGATTACTTGCACAACATTCTGATGCCCAACTTCCGTAATTGTCTCAATGATCAACTTAGAAATGTACTCTTTGTCCTTCACTGACCCTTGAGTGTTGACTGCTTTAATAAACATTGCACCAGCCTCTGAAACAGCCATAAAGTTCATGAGGGGTCTTCGTTGTTCGTCGGTCCATCCATCGGTCACAATACTCACACCTTTTTCTTTCCAAGTGCTCTTAATTGGTTCTAGCTCTTTCTCAACATGTTCTCTTTCCTTCCGTAAAAGAGTTGTTCTTAGTTTATTATAACCCGGCGGAATATAACCTTGAATGCTTTTACTATCTGATGTAGCCAAATTAAATGCAACTTTATAATATGGACACCTAGCAAGATGGAACGGCAAGCCAGCTGCATAAAACAACCGTGCAATTATGCTATCCATTTCTTCACGTCTGGCAGCATTATACAATTTCTCTATTGGGCTCTCAACCCCTCTTTTCTTCTTCCTAGGATCTTCAACAAGTGATGAAGAATTTGACGCAAAAGAAGAACCACTACCTGATCCACATGTTGGCAGAGGCACACTTTTAAACTTAGATGTTTTGCTCTGGCCTCAGCTTCATCACTCAATTGTTTCATTTCCTGAAGTTTATGTTCTCTGACCTTTGGACATATTCTAATTCCAGAGCCTGGAATCTTTAACAAATGTGCTTTCACTCTTGAATATGAACCCGAATATGGAACTTGACAGTGGTTACATACAAAATTCCAATTACCACCACCTTTAACTTTATCCTTCTTAGTCACATATCTCCATAGCGGAGTAGTGCTTAAAACCTCTTCGTTCATATCTGGCTATCTGCATCAAAATTAAAGAGATGATAGCCAAAATACAAGCAGAAAATTAAAAGATAAATTATAAGTATTATATATAAAGCTCAAATTCAATGAACGACCAAAAATGCCCCCAAAGGCCCCAAAAAAAACCCTAAAACCTACACAGTAGACAATACACATGATCCCCACCACTAAAATCAAAACAAAACCCAAATTCACCAAATACAGCAACAACCCAAATTCACAATAGATTGAAAATAGAACAAAAAATCAATAACTCAACAAAATCATGCAAATCAGAAGGAAGAAGGGAGAGTAAAAGAAAGAGAACATACCTTCAAATTCAATGTAAACAACTACGAGATAAGAAAGCCATAACAACTAGAAAATGATTGTAAAAAACTAAATAAGTTGATTTTCGGATGATCAACTTAGATCTGAGAAGAGAAGAGTAAAGGTGAGGGAGACTGTGGGAAGGGGTATTCTTCTGAGTTCTGAGAGTAGAAGATAGACGAGAGAGAGAGATGAGTTTTGATAAATTTTTTTTTTTTTTTGGAATTTAAGATAGAGGGTAACATATGCGTCCGACGTGCGTCCGAGTGTGTCCGATGTGTGTCCAATGTGCGTCCAACGTGCGTCAAGTGAGGACACGGATTTTGATGCGTCCGACACGCGTCGTGTGGGCGTCGTGGCCGCGTCATGTGTCCATAGTGCGTCCGACACGGACACGGAAACGAATCTGATGTGTCCGTGCTTCACAGCACAGAAGAGAACATTTACAGCTCGGCTGCTAAAAGTCCAAGAGTAGGGCATGCAGATGGATTGCACCCAGTACTAGATCTACTACCACTATTATATCTAGTGCTGGCTTTGATTGTGACTCGCCAATTTTCTTCTTCCACTCACTGCTACCTTCCCCTCTTTTTTCTTTCTTTTCTTTTATAGCTGATGACCATCCCCACTATTAACTTTGTTCCTTTCTAGCAGTTGGTCCATTAATTAAGCAGTAGTTAGTTGATGTAGCTTAATCCATCTTAATTATAACTAATCACGATGAACTAAACTCTCAACTTCCAAAACACCGGTGGGCTTCATCAAAATTACCACAAAACGTTCCTAAGTTTAATAAACTCGGTTCTGCACGGGGTTCTCAAGACTTGTTGGCTTTTTTTCTTTGATCGGCCAATGTAATAACTACACTCTGGTACTGCTGCATTGCTCTACTCGTGCCAAGTGGTTTCTCTCGCTTGCTAGATCTGTCGGTTGGTTACTTGCTTGGTTGTTGTATATATGTATGTGGCAAGTCTAGCCACACCAACAACACATATAATAAAGTCACCATTTTCATGTGTTCATTTATTACATTTGACCACCCGACTGATTAAATTGCAAAGTGTCAAAAAGGTTGTTGTTGCAATATGTAATACTCCCCCTGTTTCTAGAAAGCTGTTACTTTTTTTTTAGTCTAAAAATAGGCTAAATTGAAAAGATGAAAATAATATTTTTCCAGAAACAGAGTTAGTATCAAAATGACAGGATGTATTGTAATCTTCAGCCTAGAAACATTGGTTGTTTTCGTAACCGAAACAATTTGGTGAAGGTCAAATATAGTCAAAGAGACTATGTTTATTATTAGCAACAGCGCACACTCACAATCATTGAATCAGCAGAACAGTAATATTATATGGTTTTTTTCTTTTTTTCTTTTTTGTATCTGCAGTAAAAACCTAGGACCGTGTTAAAAGCTGTTTGTATGTATGTCCTTGATTTGTGGACAGTATCACGATTCGTAGTAGAGTCGTAAAAAGGAGTAAAATCAAGAAATCATCGCACGACAACTCTTCTCTCCAATCTCTCTACCCTAGACTCTCTCTACTACTATTAATCTATCTCCAGATCTCTATTTCAGTTTTGCATAAAACTCTTCTCTTCTCTCTTTCTTCTTCCACCGCCACCACCGCCACTGACCAACTCTAGGTTTAGTAACTAAGTAAAGAGATATACTAGGCGCCGCTCTGATTCCACAGCCGCCGCCACCACCATCGCTAACAAAGTCTACTCCTGGTTTGATTTTGGATTGGGTATAATCTAATCTGGCAAGATCCGATCAAATATGTCTTCATCAGTTGGAAGGTACATGGCTTACTCACCATCTCCTTCTTCAAGTACTACCGCTCCTCACTCTCCTCACTTCTCTGGAATTCGCTCTGCTACTACTGCTCTCGTCGAACAAGAGAAGTAATTTACGAAACCTATTCCTATGTTTTTTTTGTTTTTTATTTAATCAACTGTTTGTATTGGTTTAAGGTCATCGTATTCATGAGATGATGTGATTATACTGTTATGTTTTTGCTATTCTTATGTAATATACTTGATCTTCATAATATGTTAATGGTTTTGATTTTCGGATACTCAGTGATGTAGTTGCTCTCCTTTGCTAATTTCTGGCATTTGGGATGCCTGCAGGTACCTCTCAGAGTTATTGGCTGAGCGTCAGAAGCTGAATCCTTTTATGCCAATACTACCTAACTGTTGTCGCTTGTTGAACCAAGGTCAGTTTCCAACAACATTAGCCAATTTTATTTTGCTACATAGTGGAGCTGTCTTTATTGTTATTTGCTTAATCCTGGTTGATCCAATACCACATGTATGTTTTATCTTTTCATCAAAGAATATAAAATATTTGTGGTTTGGTATAAATTGTGTATCGTGTGGTAAAGAGTAGTGTTCAAAGGAGAATCTGTCGTCGTGCTGTAATTGCACTTCTTTGATAGAGAATAAAGTGCTAATGTTGTCTGTACAGCTTCATGATGGACGGACAATGTATACATTGGCGACATGGAGTTTCTAATGACGTACTAACATTAATAGAGTCTAATATCTAACCTACTGATTTCACCGAGTTAGTGTTATCAGAATGGGTTTTAGTACTACCTGCTTATGAGCATTCAAAGGGATCGCTGGTCGCTTGCCCTCGTTCTGGTCTTGTTAAGCTCTCACATTCGTATTTTCCAATTTGCCCAACTACCTTCAAGTATAACTGATCTACATGCTATTTAACGTGCTCTAGGTTACATATTTAACTTTATTACAGTAGAGAGTGCTAATTCTGGATCAACCCATTTAATTAACCCATGGTGTATGTCCATTTGTGGCAGATGCTGACTAATATATTAACAAAAGCTAACTAGTGTACATCTTATTCTTGAAATTGACATTTTGGAGCAGAAATAATGCGTATAACCACAATGTTGGGGAATGCATCACTTTTTGAACAAAGTGGGCTTGAACATGCTAGTCCCTTGTCATCTGGAGGATTATTTTCGAATGGAGGAGCTGATATTAGTGGATGGGCATCAGCATTTCAATCAGAAGTATGGATACTGACCATTAACATAACTCCTTTTCCATCTAATTTTACTTCTTTCAGAAGCATTCTGACTTAATTGTTTTACATCCAGTGCTAACCTTGACTTTTGTTTTTTAGTGGTGATACATCGGATATCCAATTTTTCTAAGGTTTGCAGTGTACGACTAACATCGTTGAAGGAAGAATTAGTAGATATTCACCAGTGTGGCTTAATTAACAATCAGAAAGTCGACCATCTTATTATCTTCTTTACATCGTGACCAAACACGTCATTTGTGTATCCTGTGCACCATAACGTAACTCCGGTGCCTAGTATGATCGTATTTAGAAAGGAAACAGCAAGTTCTGAGGCCCAGACAGCGAAATTTCTGTGCATTTTCGACCAGATTAGAAATTTGCCTGCTTGAGATTAGGTTCACTCTCCCCGGAGACGTCTCATAGAACTGTTTGCACACTGAAGCTTCAGATGGTTTGCTTTTGGGTTTTGAAATATTTTGCTAGAATGTTATATGATTTGAGCTTTGGTCATACGCAGGAAGCATGTTAAATGAGCCCATTCTGCATTTACTTTATGTACTTCAATGGTTTGTTTATTGCACGGAATGTTGTGATATATATGCATTCTTAGCAGCTTCGAGACACAATAATCTGCTATGCTTTTAAGTTCTGACGATTTATGGAGTTGTAATCTGCAGAGGTTAGGGTTGCTACAGCAATCATCAGCTCAAAGCTGGCTTGGATCACAAGGTAGCTCCTCGGGTCTTATAGTTAAGAAAACAATTCGGGTGGACATTCCTGTAGACAAGTACCCTACTGTATGTAACAAGCTTCTTTCTCTCTAACATGGCAAAGCCAAATCCCTCTAGGCAGTTGGCTTTCAGGAAAAAAAAAATTTAGAAAGAATTTTAAGGTTTATCTGCATTGCCTATTTTTTACAGTTCAACTTTGTGGGTCGTCTCCTTGGACCAAGGGGGAATTCTCTTAAGCGCGTGGAGGCAAATACGGATTGTCGGGTGCTGATCAGAGGGCACGGAAGCATCAAGGATCCTACTCGGGTAATAACATGATTAATTTTTTGTTTGTTGTTGGTTATGACATACGAGTGACTCAGTCATGCAAAAAAAAACATGAAATGCGCTTTTTTTTAGTAACTGTTACCTGGGCAATTTGTTGCACGTGTCATGTGGTCTGTGGTCGTTGAATAGTACGTTTCATTTGAATTACCATGAGTTTACATAATGATGTTGTGTAACCTTCTAAATTGGTACATAGAAGAACCACTTTTTCTTTTCTTTTCTTCTGGTTCTCCAATCATGAAAACGTCAACCTTGTTTTGATGTTCGATAGGAGGAGATGATGAGAGGAAAACCAGGCTTTGAGCATTTGAATGAACCTCTCCACATACTCGTGGAGGCAGAATTACCAGCTGAAATAATTGATTCACGATTGATGCAAGCCCGTGAAATCCTCGAAGAGTTGCTCAGACCAGTGGTAGATTCCTGCCCTCACAATTACTTAATTCTAGTTTATTTTTCTTTTCCCGTGCTTCATCTTTCTTTCTTCTTCTGTCTATTCAATCCAGGATGAATCTCAGGACTTTTTCAAGAAACAGCAACTCCGGGAGCTTGCGATGATCAATGGTACTCTGCGTGACGAAGGTTCACATATGTCAGGGTCTGTGTCGCCCTTCAACGACAGCCTGGGTATGAAGAGGGCAAAAACAAGGGGCTAGAGGCTCTGGGTCTGCAAATCCAAGATGGTCTTTGGGGCCTGTGGTGTGAAAACTTGTTGTGGATAGTGCCTCTACAATCTGTGTGGTGAGCACTGGGGAATCTCAATTGTCGGTGGAGCACTGGTAACTAAGGCTGTGTCGGTTACTATATGAAGTGTGTTCTCAGTATCTGCATAAGCGGCAGGAGGATGGATGCTTTGATGATAAGTAGGGAAGCTAGTGGGTGCCGCCATTTTCGTTTCTAAAGATTGCCTTCATGTTGGTTGGTCAGTATCATTGTCTGTGTCTAGTCTGTAGTATGATGTTTGTTAGGTCAGAAGTGGTGATAGCAGTTTTGATAAATGGTCCAGGGAAGAAAAAAAAGTTATGTAATGCTAGCTGTTGTCTTTATTTCAGAAGAATAGGTAACATAGACCCTTGTTTGTAGTGTCCTGGTGCCAGTGGGACTTGAATCACTTGATGCAGTGCTTTGTACTCTTTTAGGAGAAGTGTAGGTTGTATTTGAAGTTCCAGAAATTATTAGATGTCGCATTATATCAATTACTGTTTTTTTTTTCTTTTCTTGTTGCTTTTAGCAGTTTATATAATAATTTCAGCTTTCCAACTAAAGTAGAGTTGCAAAAGGGCCGACCCATCCAAACCGATCCCGCACGTACCCGGTGAAACCATGGGTTTTTACTAAAAACCTGACATAGATGGTTTTACGGGTTCGGTGTAAAAACCGACCAAACCACCCGTAATAAACCGATAGTTACAGCCATTGATGAAAATTAATCCTAGTGTCCAATTTTAAATTTTAGATTGGGTCATTTACAGATTGGTCATACTTTTGCAGAAGGTTATTATTGGGGCGTCACACTTCAATAGAGGGGTTTCATTTGGATTTTTAATGTCCAAAAAAGTGGTTATGGGATATCCTAACACATATACAAAATGTCTAGATTACCCTTTAACTAAAATAAAAACTTAAAAATCGTAGGTGATTTCACGTCCATGTTTGGATTAATTCCAACCGTAGAATTTTATTTTCATGTAGTTTTACGTCCAGGTTTGGATTAGTTCCAACCGTATAAGCTCATTTTACGTCCAGGTTTCTTTTAATCCCAAACGTAGAATCCGATTTTACGTTCAGTTTTTTTTAGTTCCAACCGAAAAAGTGATTTTACGTCCAGGTTTAAATTATTTCCAACCGTAGAAGTGATTTTACGTCCCGGTTTGGAATAATTCCAACCGTATAATTTTATTTGCATGTAGTTTTACGTCCAGGTTTGAATTAGTTCCAACCGTAGAAGCTCATTTTACGTCCAGGTTCCTTTTAATTCCAACCGTAGAATTTGATTTTATGCCTAGTTTTCTTTTAATTCCAACCGCATAAGTGATTTTACGTCCAGGTTTGGATTACTTCCAACCCTAGAAGTGATTTTACGTCCAGGTTTGGATTACTTCCAACCATAGAAGTTTATTTTACGACCAGTTTTTCTTCCCACAAAAACTTTGTCTCAGAATTCACCAAGTATACAACAAAATTCATTAATTTAATTTTTATCTAATTAAATTAAATTAAAATTAACTAAATAAGGGTTGTTTGGTCATTACAGAATTATTTTAGATAAGAGGTTTTTGATATTACTTATGGGTGACCCGTTTTTCTCCTATTAGGTGACGCCCCTCTAATGGAATGTGACCCCCAATAATAGCCTTCTTTTATAATTAGTTTGCAAAATGATCATGCTTTGTTTATTGTTTTACAAAATAGACTTTTTCCATCCGATTTAACACTTTTAAATAAAACGGTGTTATTTTTTCTGAAAATACCCTCCCGAAAATACCGTTTCTAGAAAGCGGTAGTGGTGGTGGTGGAAGCTTAAAAATCTCCGCTAAACCCCAGAGGGGAAGCGATGAACCCTTTGAGTGAATGCAGTTTAAGGATCCTGAATACGGTGTAACGCACCTGAATGTGGTTTTACGATCCTGAATGCGATGTAATGATATGTAAGCGGCGGCACCATCACCGTCAAAAAAATTATATAATGAAGGTAAAACTTAAAATTGTGTATGGAGGGATAAATAAGGACACCTAGGTAATTTCATTAACATATTTAACTCTGAGTCACCACTTAACTCTCTTCCTAACAGAAGTATGATCATTTTGTTAAGTTTGTAACATTGGGGTGCTTTTGCGAATCGGATCCTAATACTAGAACATTTTTGTACATTTTCCTAAAAAATTTAAACTTAAATTTAAGTTTGTAACAGTGGGGTGCTTTTGCGAATCGGATCCTATTTTTGAATATGCTTCTAATCCTTCATTTAAAATTCGATTTGAAACAAAGGCAAAGGATTTCTTGGGTTCTAATACTAGAACATTTTTGTACATTTTCCCATAAATTTTAAACTTAAATTTGAAAACTTAATAACTCATAGTTGTTTAACTTGTTCTTATCTTTGGTTTGGCTTTTAAGTAATTAAGAACTTAAGAAGTATATTTAAACTCTAAAGCATGTGTATTATGGGTGTACGAATGATCACTGAATATATAGCAAGTACAAATATAGACATCCCAGGTGAGTGCAACAGACCGTGGGAAAAACCGGGAGAAATCCCGTGGCACTAATAGGGGTGGGTCCCACCATCACCACTGAATATATAGCAAGTACAAATATAGACATCCCAGGTGAGTGCAACAGACCGTGGGAAAAACCGGGAGAAATCCCGTGGCACTAATAGGGGTGGGTCCCACCATCACCAGTGGGTCCCACCTCCATTAGTGCCACGGATTCCTCCCGGTTTTTCCCACGGTCAACTAATCATTTCTGCGTCGTTTTTGGCTAGAACCTGACTACATCAACCCGCATCTAAACCCAAACGACCCCAATCGGGAGGGTTAAAACCGAACTGTATAGAGTCTTGGGTTTCCAGAAGCAACTAACGAAGATACGGGCGGGTTGGTTTTAATTTATAAAATCGAGGTACTAGCGGTTTGGTCGATGGTTTTAGGTGAAACCCGAGCCGACCGATCCAAGTACAGCTCTAATCTAAAGACACCAAAAGCTACATAGATAGCGGCAACTCCACCATGATAATTAAAGACCAAAAGGTATTTCTACATGTATAACATAAGTACTTGCATGCCCTATTGAAAATGCAGTATAGATTAGTCGTGGTGATAATCATATACAGCATAGTCCTCGTATAACAAGGATCCATCCTCATTGTAGTGAAGAAGGTGGTAGCAGTTATCACAGAAATAACTAGGATTTTCTGGGGCCCACTTGTCCTCCACTGTTACTTTTGTAGCACGGTAGATCCTGCAGACAGAGCACTTCTCGAAACGGGTTTTTAGTTGGAACATAAGCACTGGGTAAGCTGCCCGGTTCTGCTCATCCTCTGGATGGATCAACCTCATGTCCCTTAATACCATGAAGTGCTTGCAATCTCCCTAAAGCACATTTGTATTGAAACAACAAACAGCATAAGCATTCACTTTTAAACAGGACCCAAGTTTGGAGAAGAAACACACAATTATTACTGCGAACCTCCAAATGCAAACCGTTGACATTCAAACAAACACAGCAACACCAGGGAAAACTTCTCTCAAGAGTTGCTGTTCTGCTTCTAAACAACTTCAGCAATCGTTATTCTTTTAAAGGTATCCATTCATGCATTTCGCTCTTTGCCTTAATTAAGTCGAAAAGCAAATTCGTGTTAGGCAACCACTCACGAAATTGCTTTTCAAGTTTTCAACTTCTAAAAGCAAGAAACTTGAAGTTGCTTACAGCCAAAAACTTGATTCACAGATCAGAAGCAAAGCTTTTTTAACTTCAAAAGTCATTCTGTGATGGGTCCCAAATTAACTTTTGGCTTTTCGACTTAATTAAGTGGAGAAGCTGCTTTGGGAAAGTGTTTGCTTCTTGCTTCTGAGAAGCACTTCTACTTCTGTGATAAGCAGAAGTGCCCTCGACGCAGTATCCAAACACCCTCCAATGGTCTAGGTTATGCACACACATGTATTTTAAGGCAAAATTTTAGAAGCTGGATGGTAGAGGTACCTGGTGGCAATATATATACCCAGCTCCAAGTCTAAAACTCAGGTCGCAGAAGCGGACCTTATGCATGTCGACAGCTTTGAAGTTAGGCAAGTGAGAGGTCTTCGTATCTCCAAATAACGCTTTTTCCTTTGGCTGTAGAGGACCAGATAGGATCCAGTCCCATTTCTCAAGTGCTTCTTTCTTAGAGTTCCTAATCCAGTCGAATATAGGTTCGCTATAATCTACGGCATCTGGATCTCTCAAATCATTGCAAAATACGTCCTAGAAAAAGGAAACAAGTATCATGTTGGTAGATACCGATTTAACCAGATAAGAAATGTATGATAAAGTCAGCACTTACTTCGATGAGAAAATATCCAGAAGGATCAGACTGCTTTTCTTTTTCCATCAGCTGGTCTGTAGAGCAAAAAATTTGATCCCTCAGCTCTGCTAGAGTTTGATTCCCTAACACCAAGAACTCCTGGGTCTACAAAACAATTTCAGATAATGTAAGTGGTAGCGTAGGAAAGGTGACACAGTTAAATACATCAATGGGCCAACAGAGATGGATGAGTGAGAAGCTTCCACTGAAGAGAAGAATAGAAATACCTTTATGGTCTTTTTAATACTGTGATATATCTCAACACAAAGAACCACTTCCTGAGAAGATACAGCTACGTGTTCACGAGTATTTGATGATTTCATCTACAAAGTTTTATGACAAGGAAACATGAAACATAATCAGGACAAGGATATTATTCATTCAATCCAACTTCACCTACATTACATATAAGCTCCGTAGTATAAGAGAAATATCACACTGGAAGATATAGAGAAGACGAAGAAACCAGGAATATTTAGGAATAAAAAATGCCTTGAGATACTGAGGCTATATCCCAAACACATGGATCCGTACTTTCGTTGAAGAATTGATGAACCTAAGTGTTCTCATCCTCTCGATATTCTCTGAAGAAGGCACTACTCCATCACCAGCATTGCAGCTCCCACTGCATAACATATAATTCATCAAAGTGACAATGAGAAAAAGAAGGGAATAATCGCTAGTTGAATTGTCATACACTGGGTCACATACTTGAATGAATGTAATCTAGCAGCCAATTTATCCTCATCCTGCTTTTGCTTGAGGTTTGCAAGCTGCTTCACTTTTGCAGTGTAACTACTCTGACAGGAGTATAGAACAGCAAAACTTTGAATAGATTATCAAAATCAATAAACACTAAGTGGACAAAAACCTCGAGCAATGCCAAGCAATCTAACCTAAATAAAACATCCAGAAACAGAATGAGATTATAGCTAAGTTCATTCAACAGAAGGAAATCACTATGTTTCTGACTTATTAATCTACAAAGGGTTGAACTCGTCGAGACAAATATCAAAATACAGAGCTCTGTTTTTAACATTTGTAGTTTTAATTAGAGCTAATTACAGAGGTCAAAGAATGGGGATGAAATGTTAGTAAAGCAAATGCATACATACTTCCAGTTCTGCAGCACGGCAATCCCTGTCAAATTTTCTCCCCCTTTTCCTGCTCATCTTTGAGTTGCTTTCAACCAATATGCCAGAAGAATCAGGATCACCGACTTGAACCAGAGAGCCGTTTAGTGACTCATAAGATGGCGATGTATTTATTCTCTTTTCTGAGCTTTCTGAATGAGCAATAGCACAACATGAGGTTCCTAGGTCATCTTTGCTCCTAAAATATGACACAAAATTCAGACACGGGGTTATGAATGCAGGATGTGGTGCATATGTTAGCAATAAAGGTACAGGCCTACAACATGGTCACATTATTACTCACATTCTGTTAGAGAGATCTTCTAAAACTTGTGGTTCATTTTCATCATTGTTCTGCAAGCAACAATAGATAGTTAAGTAAAAAATGCTGATCAAAATATTTGACCTCTTCGGAACTAACAAGGATGAGTACCTGAAATGCTTCTTGTAAAGCTTTTTCTACCAGTTCTTCCTCTGTATAGATTTTGAGCTCATCAACACTGAGAAATCCCATAGCAAATGTCAAAGAAAAAAACAAACTAGTATGGATAATATTCTAAAAATTATAGTCAAACTCTATAGCATTGTAAGTATTCTCGTAAAAAACAAGTTCTAATAGATGACTTACGATAGATCTTCCTCACATAAATGGAATGAATCTACACATAATTCTGCCTTTAAACTCTGCAGCGGGACAAACCAAATAAACAATGTCACTTACAGAAAAGAAAATGGAACCAACTTCACTTATCGGAAATTACAGCTTTTTCATAAGGTTCCATTCAGACGACCCAAGCAGACCCTTACTATAAACTTTAAAGGGCCAGGGAAATCTTATAATCGATGAATTTAGCGAGTTAATCGGCTCAGTGTATTCTTATAATCAATGAATTAGCGGGAATAAAAATGAGTTCAGCGGCAAAAAAAAAATAAATAGAAACAGAAAATTGAGAGAGTATTAGTAATATCAACAAACCTGCAGTTCTTCAAGAACCAAATCCTCAAAACGACCTAATCTGATGAGGGGACTAGTAAGATCAGGAACGTAAATAGGGCCACCACGCGCTATGGAACTACAAACAGATTGTTCATCTTCTTCTTCCAATCCTTCTTCAATGGAATAATCGACAAATTCCATATATAGGTGCTTTCTTTTCTTTCAGAAACACTAAAGGTGCTTCCTTTATCCAATGGAATAGAATAGTCTGTAACTGAAGGTAGTTTACCCTGTATATTCCGTTTAAACTTCTTTAGAAGGAGTAAAACTCATGTCAAAGATAATTATATCTGCAAGCAATTATAACATTCTAGACATAATCCAAGAAGGAATTGAACTCAACAAGAAGTATCTTAAAGGTAAATAAGCAATCTTTGAAGAGCAAATTCAAAAAGACAAGTATTTTTCAGCGAGGAAATTGATTGAATAGGTTGTGGGTCATTTCTACCAAAAATAACAATACTCAATTCAAAGTTCACATCAAACAAGTCAATAGCTAAAGAATAGTTATTCTGAACCAAATACCTCAACAAGAAAAGGTAGACCGAGAGAGGAAGTGTTTATGTAAACCTAATTTGGCACAGAGGAACAATTCTTCTTCTGCTTCTGAATTTCTGATTTCTAAAATGCGAGACGAGAGCGAGCGAGCGAAAGAGATTTGAGAGATTTCCTTACTCTTTTTCCTTCTTCGTTCTTCTTTCGTTTCGTGAATTGAAGTGACCGTGTGTCACACCTTCAGATGCCCAGCAATTTTCTGCGAAAGTGTAACCTACAAAGCTTCGCCCAATTGCACTTCAGCCTTATAAGTTTGTACCAATACAAACAACCAACTCTTCAGGTTTACTAGCGGAAGTCTTTAACCTTCTTTCTCTTCACTTAAACTCATCAAATGCACCCCATAATACATTCAATGCATGCCATACTTTACCAATAACAATCAGCCAACTAAGAACACTTACAACATGACACAACCAACTCTTTTTATTGCATTAAAGGGAAGAAATACAAAACTTGCCCACTTGGGGACTTACACAGACTTGTTCACCTTTGAACCAAGCCTTGGTCTTACAAAAACTCTCCTATTCACTCACATATGCAAACTCACTCTCACATATGTTCTCCTTAGCAAGCCTGCCGAATTTTCCCCTCCTTAGGACTATTTATACAGCAGCTTTACTTGGCCAAACCGTGCATAACCGTTACACACGTATGAGACAGCCATCTGTCTCAGGGGCAGTTCTGTAACCACCACTAACTGTGCTAACTGGCCAGTTCTTTTCCAACTCGCGTCAATCATCCAACACCTGTTCTCTAACAGTTAGAACTATTCTCCCACGTTTATAAACTCCCGCTCCTCTTCATCACACATCATTGGCATGCTTGCAAAGCTCGTAACTGACTTGCAACCGTCACTTGAGCCATATTGCACGCTAGTTGCAACATGTTGGATCCTGTCTTGCACCAACGTTCAACCCTCTTGGCCCTGCATGCTTATCCTTCTAAACTCATGCACGGATATTCCTTAAGCTTCCAACATCGAGGCCAGCGCTATTAGCTCACTCTAGTTGCTCATGCGTCATATCTGCTTCACTACACCAACTTGCATGACAATAGTAATGTCACTCTTGCATTACCGACTTGTTTGCACTTGTCCAAGCTTTGGCCCTGCATGGAACTTATGCATAGACTAATCCTTAGTCTATTCCACTTGCTTGCATCGTCCTTGAGTTTGGGCTAACTCAATTCCATGGGCATGCCAACATGCCAACATGCTAACTCGCATGTTGCATCTTGCATCTTGCATCTTGCAACTTTGGTCTACTCTTGCCTTTGCCTTGATGAAGCTTCATTGTGTCGGTCAATAGCTTCATTCCTTAGCCAAATGTCTTTACAATGAAGTGTTGCACTTGCACTTCATTGGCCCTACGAGGTTATGCCATTCTTGACACTTGACAGTCTATACAGTATACTGCTATTATGGCTTGCGTTGCACTATTATGGCTTCGCATCGCGCCATTACGGCTGAGTACTGACTTGACCTGCAACTCTGTGATGCACAATCATTATGCGTCACTTGCAGTACCGTAATAGCGTGGTAGTATTCGTCGTTGTTAGGGGCATCCAAATATGCATCAAAATGGTATTGTAAATGTTTGTTTTTTATTTTATTTTTTTACTAGTAATACTCCACGCGCGATGCGCCTACCACGTGCCTGCCGATTAAACCAAAGATTGCGCATTGTTGCCTGATGTTCTGTTAAAGAATTTGTAAAACATAAATGCAGGTACGTGCGACACATATAAGCAGTTCCGGAAAAAACAAAAACAATCTCATTGCATTTACTTAGTTCCACACTGATAAACATTAAGACATAGGAATCAAACTTTTCATTCAATAACGTCTCAGTTTAAAGTAGTCATTTACATAAATTATTCTACAGCTTCAATAGAGACTGGATTGTTGACTGCTATCCGTTGTGTTATCAATTAACTGTCGAAGTTATTGGTGATGACACCGCTAACCCGAGTTCGGACTTGTCAGTATGTAAAATAGAAAAAACAATCAACTGTCAAAGGCGAGCAAGATTATTGACTGCCATCCGTCGTGGTATCAATTCACCGCCGAAGTCGAGCTTGCTTCATTGCTTAAATTTCTGAAAAAATGATAGAAATGTAAGTTAACAATTAGATTAACAGACAAATCATTTTATCCCTTGACTAATCAAGTCTTATGATCAGGTACTACTACACGATCCTGCATCCACTCTTTCTCTTCTGCGGCAGCAATATCGGTTATTCGGTTCAATAGAAAAAACATATTCAGGTTCTGAATAGTGTATAAAAGGAAAGAAAACAAACTGCCCGAAAATAATCCATATACTAATGGAGTGAAGAAGAGAAATATCCACATACACTTCAGGGGTCAAGATTTTCTTTATCCCATCATTCAATCTCTAAAAGTTATTTTAACGCCTATTTTTTTTTTCACTTTTGATTTGTTTGACCTACATTTACATTGTAACAGGTATCTATAAAACCATATTTCTTAAAATTATAAAGTGGTAGTTACCTTCAAACTGTTTTCTCATTCAACTTAACATTTGGGCACGGTGGGACTTGCAAGATAATTTCGCAACCTACAAAATTGACATTGAACAATCAATTTATATGTGGATACTGGTAAAGCATAAAGTAGGTTATTCAAAAGCAAAATAAAAAAAAAATTAAATGTTGGTTTGCACGTTCATAAAACACCATTTTTCAGCCAAGATCACCTCATTCGGTTGTGATATTTGACTTCCATCAACCACATGCGAGGCCCAGCATGGGTTCTTTGAGATGAGCATTTAGTCTATTTGCACCCATCTTGTCCAAAACATTTTTTCTACCATTTTTCCCTGCAAACAAAAATATGGACTGATCACTAATGTATTCCTGGTTGCATTTGTCACAATACACAACCATACAGTGTTATAAAGCACAGACAGTTACACCAAGGCTAAAGTTAACTAAGGATTACTCTGAAACACATAATATTCATTTTATTTGATGTTGGTAAGCAAGATACCAAAATTGAAAAAGGAACTGAAATAATTTAGTCGGTAACCAATATGCAGCATATAAGTGTACCGACAGTTTCATCAACATTTGAAATCGTGAAGAACTACCTCTTATCTCTGTGAAGAAGAATAAGAACCATACATTTGACCAATCATTCAATCACAACATTAGACTTGAACCCCCCAGTTTGATATACAAATTAACCGGTAGAACATATTGAAGTGAACATTTAATCCCCAAACGAATAGTTTTAGTTATAATTTTTTCACTGGGGTATTTTGTCAAATACTTAAAGTTCAGTAAAGAAAGTTGTATTTTACACAGTGGAAGTTGAAACCCAAACTTTACAATCAGTTTATTTAAGCTTTGTAGATGTGTTTTCTTTCAATTTCAGTCACATCATATTACGTTCTTGTTTAGCCCAAATTTGAAGGACATGCGGTTGAGCTCGCATGTCCTTCATTAAATTGTAATCCAGTTGGTACTGTTCCAATTGGAATCGAAACAAAGAGGAATGTAACACTCAAAATTGGGAAAACCATAATTCGAATTCAAAATTGGGAAAATCAAAATTCAAATTCGGTACTGATAATTGGAAAAATCGAATTGGAGGAAAAATATGTACCTCAAATAATGATTACGGTAGAGATGAATGACAGTAGGTGCTGGAGGAGGTTCATGCTGCTGGTTCCAATGATGGTGATGGTGTTGGTGGTGAAGGAATGATTATCGGAATCTAAGCAACATAGTAGGGATTTTGATTAGGAATAACGTTATTTGGTGGTACTGCTAGTTATGGTAGTTGGTACTGCTGCGACGGTGGTGGTTAGTGCTGCTACGACGGTGGTGGTGGTGGTCGTTGTGCTGGCTACGATGATGACAGCGCTGGTGGTATGCAGTGCAATGAAGAGAGCTTCGTTTCTTAGAGTTTCATCGAAATTATAAGGGAGATGATATGTAAAAGATGAAGGGTGTTTTGGTTTTATCAAGTACACGTGACCACCAAAACGACCCCTTTTCTTTATTATAATAAGATTTTTTTTTCTAACAAAAGCAACAACTAAGCAGAACTGCTCTCAGCAAGGAGAGGAGCATACACGAAGGAGGAGTACTTAACCACCGGTTAGACAACTGGTTTCTTTTCGCAAAACTGGCAACGCTATGAACAACAGAATTACCAGATTTCCTGACAAAACAAAATTCGACTTATGGAATCTTCTTTATAAGCTCCCTGATTTGAAGGATCTGAGATCTGATTTTCCAAAGAATTTTGATGGAGTTATTCTTTAGGATGTTAACGATGATCAGCGCGCCTCCTTCCACAACGATATGGTCAAAATCTTTCTTGATCCCCAATTGAAGAACGAGAATAAAAGCTTTGGCTTCAAATTCTATTGGTAAATGGAAAATGAACGCCTCAGTGCAGCATCCTTCAAACTTGGAGTCGTAATTTCTCGCAATTGCAGCACAGGCCGAGTTACCATCAACATAAGCCCCATCCACATTGATTTTTATAGCATGTTCATTTGGTGGGGACCAACTGCTATTTGAATCTCCAGGTTGAGTAGCCACAATCACAGAGCTTGTGTCATCAGTACCTTCCTCCTCTCCAGCTGGTTGATTGTAGTAATTAAACCTGTAACTAGCATGTCTAACAATACTACTCACATTTGGCTTGACCTTATTGAAAGTAGCTTCAGAATATCTTTCATTGGATATCTTTTATACTCCAGACAAACAACAAGATTTTTGGGGTGGGTGGGGGTGGGGGATATCTTTTATACTCCAGAATTTCTTTCATTGAATATCATCTTCTTGGGAGTAAGAAGTAGAAGCACGCTCATCTTGAAACATCTTTTGAATGGACTTTGAAGAGAGTTCACCTTTAGGATGTTTTGTCCATACCAATTTGTCCTTAGTCTTCTCATTATCATCAGGGATGTATATGACTTAAATTTTATAAGCATGTTAGAGCATGGCTCGATTGAACCCACCAAGCGTTGGTATGTCAAGTTTGATTGTCATATGTTAGTGAATCAAAACTCATTTAAAGAGTCGCTTGATTATTTACTAGAGTCAACTTCGTACAGGTTAGATAGAAAGTTACTAGGATATGAGACTTACAAGTATTACGTGAAGACTTGAAGAATGTGAAGAAGTAAAGAGAGCTACAACGACGACATCATCCTTCCACTTGAGGTTAGTAATATTTGAATTGAACTGTTTCATTCCTAACTTATCTTTCAAGTCGTGCATATTGAAAACATAACTGCGAAGCTGTGAATGAATATACTCTAGTTAGACATAGTATTAAGGAATTACAATATGAAGTATAACGACTATCTTTTGAGCTTCGTATATAAGACATCGACATAATCGTATGAATGCTATTGTGATCAGGTATGGGTATGGGTGAAAGATTTCGTCCTAGGAAACTATGTTTTACATTCGTTTAAAGGAAGTAAATTCATGAACTTGTTTTGTGAATCGAAAGGGAAATCGCTAGGCTTATTAGTATTGTTATTCATTGCAAATCTTTTGATTACCAATATGTGTGTTTAGTATAACCGCTCATAACTTGTTTATGTATCTTGGTAAAACTATTCACAAGACCTGACTTTTGTATTGGTGTGACTTTTATTAGTGAAATCGATCTTAAGTAATCGTCTGAGATTTTATGATCGATTTGTTGTAATTGGTATGGCCAACTCTAGACATTGGGGAACCAATCCTAGTAAGAGGTGCAACCGATCACAAAAGGGGAATCAATCCTTGTAAGAGGTGCAACAAGTTTTTAGTTATTGGGTAACCGATCCTATGAACATGTGCACCAAATACAAGTTAGATACCATATATATGTGGGAACCGATCCTAGTACCAAGTCAACCAAGTTTTAGTAACTAGCGTGACTAATTATAGTACCCACATGGAGGTAGAACCGAAACTTGTTTTGGTAGAACCGTTTAAACCCATGATTGGTGATTTGATAGGATAATCAATCACATAGTTCTTGGAAGTCAGATGAACCAATTCTAAACTTGTTTGGAAGTGTGGAAAATCGGTTCCAAGATGGTAAATATGAAAAAGGATTTACCAAGTAAAGATGTCGACATACTTTGAACATGTGCAGTAACTCTTATCTTTTATTGTTCAAAGATATTCCTTAATAGCTAAAGGAGAATCTCGGATTGAAATAAATTGAGAATCTTTTAATTAAGGTTTTTAGTTTTATATGTTTTTAATTTCCAGCAATTAAAATGCATATCTTTAGAAAATAAAAATTAGTAATGTGCATTTACTAGTTGGAGATTTTCTACTGAGATTTTCGGTCAATATTTGGACAGAGCATTTCCAGGAATTATGAAAACCGTTTTTGCCCTTATTGCATATCTTTGAGAATATTCGGTTTTGGAAATTCCTTGGTATCCAAACTTCCTTGGTCTATAAATATTGAAGCTTGCATTTCGAGCAAAATAATTCTCAGAGCCAGCAAAACAACCTAATTGTGTTGTTACTGGTGGAGCCGTCTATTCGGAGAGGAAAGTACCCTAATTAGGCGAAATCTCTTACGACCGCTCGTTTTAAAGACTTCTTTGGGATTGGGAAGCTCTACGAGTACCTTTGGTGGGAAACTAGATAATTGCAGTTTATTATTAGTTTTCGATTGATTTGATTGACTAACGGTTGTTGAACTTTGATTGCACCTAGTTGTTTATGCTTGAGAATCTTCTCTTCTGATATAAGGTTCACTCAAAATAGATCGAAGTTTCGACGGGGATCTTTAGAACTGTTTGTATATTTAAATACGTCTTGTGATAATCTGTTGTTAACAGACTCCGTTTTGTGTGTGATTCATCACAAGAGATTCAAGTTGGTTGTGTGCAGGTGTTTATTGAAGATCTAAGTAGATTTGAAGACGAAGAAGATTTCTGATTTGGGTTCATAATCTTTGGTGTTCATAAAACTTGATCGGCTGGGGATCCAACTATAATCGGTTTATCTTTGTGATAACCTTGATTTATTAGTTGAGTAGATCGCCATCAATAAGTTTCTTTGTGATTCGAAGTATTGATTGCAAAGTCTTGACAATTACTTTGGTAGTTGTTATTGGATAGATCTAAGAACATGACAAAGGAGTTTATTGGGATAAACGGAAGATCCTTTTGTCAAACTCATATCACGTTGTTTGAAAAGAGTTGTTACCGAACAGATTTGTTGTTCCTTTACTGTTTGGAATACGAACCAAAGGAATTGTTCCAAGTGCGTGACTTATTGCAAGTTGGAGGCGCGGGGATACAGACGGAACTAGGTGAACTATAGGTTTAGTTGCTTGGTATCAACTATACGAAGTTGGTTTAGATTTTGTATAGCGGCTTAATCCTGAGAGTATTCAATTCTGGACAAGGTCCCGGGGTTTTTCTGCATTTGTGGTTTCCTCGTTAACAAAATCTTCTTGTGTCTTTTACTTTTCTATTTCCGCAATTATAATTGTTTTTATTATAATTAGAAGTAAAATACACAAACTTTAATTCCTATTATCTTGATAGAAATCCTATTGTGTTTGGTTAAGTCCGATCCTATTATCAAGTAAACATACTTCGTTGTTGTATTGTCTCGATCTCGTATCCATAGACGATCACATGAAGTGTGAACTGATTAGTTGTATTGTCTCGACTCTGTCCATAGTCAATCACTTTCGGAGAATGGACTTATAGGTGGAAAAGTTTTAGATTGAGGTATATTTGGGTACCCTCATCTTTTCAAAGCAGTTTGGGTTGAGAACAACTCTTCTATGAGCTCTTTGTCCCACCTTCTGGGGTTCGCTCCATTAAGTCACTGACATATCTGATCTCACATCTTTGAGTGACTTCTTCTTGTATGAAGTGATTAGGAGTTTTAGGAAGCCATGGGTCCTTCCATACTTCAATTCTAGTTCCTTCCCCAACCAAACAACACCATCCGTTCTTCATGTCTTCTCTGCAATCTAGAATAGCATTCTAGGTCGAAGAACCTATATTTGTTCTCTTACAATCCCAAAAAGATGAGGATTTTAGATATTTGTCTCTCATGATCACACTCAAAAGGCAATATGGTTCATTTAAGAATCTCCAAATGTTCTTACAAATTAAAGCCTTATTTAACTCGTGGAAGGATCTGATGCTGAGACCACCAACAACTTTGTTGTTCTCCATTTTTTACCACTTTATAAAATGAGTCTTCCTTGCTTCAGTTGAGTGACCCCACCAAAAATTACGCATGATTCTGGCTAACCTGTTGATCCCAGATTTAGGCACAATAGCACTTGACATATAGTAAGGAGAAGTGCTTTTCACAAAAAAAAATTGTTTCACAAAAAAAAATTATTTTTTTTGTTCTTAGAAGTCATTCTAATTTTTTACCCAAGCAAACTTCTAACTTTTTGACTTTTAGAAGTGAAAAGTAATTTATGCATATGTATCCAAACAAGTTATCAATAGTTATGCCAAATTTGGTCAAGGGTAGTTTCAATATGCATCTGGTAACTCAGCATACATCACCATATTGACAATCGTAGCTAAGCGTAAGTTTTTGACCCGCCTCACTGAAACGTGGTTTGAAACAATGTTAGATTTCATTTACGCTACTTTGAGCATTCATTATGGTTGAACCTACTGACGAACGCAAGTTTAAAAATTTTCAAAAAAGATATATATATATATATAATTTTTTGAGATGACAGTTAGTTTTTAGTCGTTGATTTCATCTTAACAGCTCGTTCAAAAATCTATAAATAACCTCGTTCTTCCGCATCTCAAGTTAGCATCTACTGGATATGTTAAAATATGAACCAAGGTCATCTGCAACGACAAGATTTAAGTTTTTGGAGCAACTAAAATCGCATGTTTCCTAAGATAATGCTAAAATGATGATCTTGGTGGAACACACTATCAAGTATTAATTTGATACAGGCATTCTGTTTCACAATGTCGGTTTTCATTTATGTTCTTATTTCCTATACTAGAAGTTTTCATACTGTGTCATTGTCCAGTTTGTGAAAACACAATTCCAAGTTAAGAAAATATTAAATACAATTATAGGGGGGGTGAATCCACTTGTTGTGTGGAGCAATCTTAAGGCATGCTATGTTGGTGAAGATTGGGTGATGAAATACATGATCAAATCTCAGAATCACATTTACCTTAAAAGGAGATATCTACTAGTTTCCCAAGATGAGGGCATGTGTAAAGGGAGAGGAAATAAATAGCAAAATTTAAAGTGGGCGGATACACATTTGTTGCGAGTTAGAACGACCAGATCCATAAAAGAGCAAGTTGATTATACACGTGGAATATCTAAATTCTCTCATGACCACAACAATATTAATGAACTTGCTAAGAACTACATTGAGTTCCTAAATGAGTTTTTTTCTCGAAAAAACTACTTAGCAGTAGATTATATGAGTTATTATTCACTAACTGTGTTTTCATTTGGAACAACTTATAAATAACTTTGTTTTTCTGTATCTCAATTTAGCATTTACTAGAGATGTTGAAATATGAACCAAGGTC
This sequence comes from Papaver somniferum, assembly GCF_003573695.1. Lineage (NCBI taxonomy): Eukaryota > Viridiplantae > Streptophyta > Magnoliopsida > Ranunculales > Papaveraceae > Papaver > Papaver somniferum. The sequence goes on along the minus strand of NC_039358.1, from coordinate 133,373,171 downwards.
ATGTGCGGCGATAAGATTTAAAAAAAATTGAGCTACTAAATGACATGTTCTCCAAAAGAATGCTAGAAAAATGATCTTGGTGGAATACATTACATATCAAGTATTAACTTGACATTGACATTTTATTTTTATAATGTTCTGTTTCATTTATAATCTTGTTTCTTTATATACAAGAAGTTTTTATATTGTGTCAATGTTCAGCTTGTGAAAATGCAAGAAACATTAAATACAATTATAGCGGCAGAATTTTTCCTGCCATGTAGACCAATCTCAATAGTCAATACATGACTATGTTGGTGAAGAATGAGTGACGAAATACATGATCAAATCTCAGAATCATCTTTACCTTAAAAAGATATATTTACCACTCATTCATGATGAGGATATGTATAAAGGGAAAGCAAATGAATAGTGAAGTTTGAAGTGGGTAGATATGCATTTGTTGCGAGTCAGAACTACCAGATTTGCAGAAGACTATGCTGACTATATACATGAAAAAGTTAGATTATCCATGACTACAACAATAATAATGAACTTGAGAACTACATGATCAAATGCCTCACTAGGCTTTTTTCTTGAAAAACCCACCCAATGGTAGATTATATAAGTTGTTACTCACTAATTGTATTCTCATTACAAGAAAATAATGGATGGGGTGTTAGGAGTTGGGAAAATAGTGGAGAGAGAGAGTGAGTAAGATTGAGAGAGTGATTATCATATTTGTAGCTCGATAATCATTTCAAAATGTGAGAATTCAAGTCAAATGAGCGTCAAAACCGTCTCGGGTAATTTTCCTTGGTTACTAAAATCTACCTTATGATCCGACTTCGGTGGTGACTTCAAATATGCATCGGGACTCAAAGTATATTCATGTGTGATTCAAATTTTTAGTGTACAAAAATCCATCATGTGACCCAAATTTGTTAGATGTTTCAAAAACTGCATGTTTCATGATCCAAGATGTGATACAAAATTTGTTGGATTTGTGGAACCTTATCCTAACACTTAAAATCTACTCAAGATAACAAAAATTATTATGTGACGAGAATTTGCAACATATTTCAAAATATTTATGCATCGTGACCTTAATCTCTTATTTTAACCTTTACATATCTATTTCGTGAATCAAAATATTTCATTATATCGTAAAGAATTTATCGTGGTGACGCAAAACATTCCACCAAATCCAAAAGAAATAAGTGATGATATGCTTTGTTGATAAAAAAAATTGTTATGTTGACGCGTATTAGATCTTGGATTCTTATTTCTTTCTCGTGCTTAAAAATGGTTTAATGGCTTTAACTAATGAATAAAAGTATGAGAACCCTGGCCAATCGGGTTATAACAGGTTACTTGTCGTTTTGTTGTCGGAAAGATGCGGTCACCTATGTTTTTCATATTAATGGATCGTACAACCTATCGACAATCACATCTATTAAACTCAAATCAAATATTATTTGCCAGTCGGCCATAGTGTCGATTTTGGTTTGTCCCCACCTCTTTCCCTTTTTATTTTATATTAGAATATTATTATTATTATTATTATTTTATGGTTACCTCTTTCAAGGACTTCTTCTTTCGATCAAAACTCATGATTTCCATATCTTGACAAATCTTACTTCATGGACCATATGGTTTGCAAAGCAAGTGACCCTGCAACCAATATGACTTTCCACTATAATAAATATTAAAATAATATTATTTTAATATCTTTAGCTTTTGGTCTTTCAAGCAAAATTAAGAGTTTCGATCAAACTCACATTATTCATAAAAGGACCAAATAATGCTCGACGGACCATCATGAAATACCAAAATTCTCAGGAATGATACGCGGGAGACATGGCAACACGAGCATGCCACCATGGTCGGTTCCTTGGCTTCCAAAATCCGGTCCCACCTCCATCATTGATTAAGGACCTAATTAATCTTCTGGAGTTCATAATTGGTTCAAACTCTCTCCAACGACGACCACTAACCACCATGGACAGTCCCCTCTCATCCATGGTTGATCCTCATTCAATCATTGGTATATCATCCATCTATCAAAATTAAGGTTTTGGACCTAAATTCTCCGCAAAGCATAATTCTGAACAGGTCAAACACCAATAGTTTATGTTGATCCAACAATTAATATTTTAATTAATAATTAATATTCGGTCCAGCTACCAATATTTTATTAATATTTCAATTAATATTTTATTGATCCAATTATTAATTGCTCTGCAAACAAATATTGATTCAACTATGAGCCATGTTTCATGTTGATCCAGCTATAACTGTAGTTTCTTGGTCCATCGACCAGCACTCAGTTGGTCCACCAACCTGTTCGACCATTATTTTAATGTTATAATCTCTCTGCGTCATTAGACTTACTCATGACATATGGATTGAGATAAACTTTCTATGATCATTCTCCTGTCAAATGCTTGACACATCAACATAATGGTTTATGATCGATCCAACAATCTCATCAAACCTATGCTTATCAATCCAAGTCATTCGACTATCATTGTTGCGCTAGCTAGCACAATGATAAGTCACAATTAACAGTAACCCATCAGACTCAACGTTTATGGTCCACAAAGGATGTTTCCAGCAAACACTTCATGATTCGTCTATCATAACCTTGAATTACGAACTATGCTTAATTCATCAGTTAAGACTCATAGTCTAACTAGGTCAACAGTTGACCATATGAAATACATCTACAAGGCAGACTTTCACATGAGACATCAATTCATGTCATATGGGGGGGGGGGGGGGGGGTATTGACCAGGTTTTTGGTCTGGAGACCTATATCATTGTAGTAGGGTAAAAACTGATTCTGGTGAAAATGGTAAAATGGGGTTGGTTGATGAGAAGCGAGTCTAAACCCTAAAAAAATATATTGCACAAGAGTACTTTAGATTCAAGAGATCAATCTGTACAATTATGTCCTAAACCAAGAAATTGTTTGTTCAGTCTTGCTTCGGTCATAAAGGAAGTAGAAGGGTCGGTCATAAGGAGGGAAGCAGAGTAAGCGTTGAGATCAGAGTGATAGGTTCTGTAGGATGTTGTTTTTTATGACTATGTATCAGAAGGTAGAACTTACTTGTAAATGGTAATATGTTATGTTCTATGTGTTTTCTGGATACTTGTGATGATCCGTGAATAGATTTTAGAATCTATTTTATATCGAGTCATAATTGAACACCCCGATCTCATAGGAAGTGGAGGTTGTGAAGTAGTGAAAAGATAGAGATCGTGTAAAATTGACCAAAACCGTGTCCTTATTGTTGAGGGAGGACTGGATGGTTGTGCACCCACTACTCCTCTACTTATCAATTATCCGCTCTTTTTGACACTTTCTCATAATGGGTGTGTTATAAATTGTTAGAGCACTGCTCGGTCGAACTCACAAGTGTTGCTATATCAAGCTTGTTGTAAAATTTAGTTGATCAAAACTATATCTTGATTTCTAGTCTACAATTGGTTAAGTCTCGAATTAGGATAGAGGTATGTAGTTGAGAATCGCACATCACTGTGTTCTACCGTTTGAAGTCGAAGATCAACCGAAGAATTTGGAGAAATTCTTCAACAAAAGGTCAGTGAAGACTGAACCACCTATTTCTCAAGTTATATTCATCTTTCTATCTATGAGGCGTTGTCGTATGACTAATTAGACTATTGCAAGCTTATCAAGAATTTCGAGTCAAGTTTATCTTGTTCATTAATTCTCGAAATATATATGACTAAGCTTAATGAACATTTGTTCATACTTGATGAATTTCGGTTAAGAATAATTTATTGTTTGCAATCTAAATCGTGATTCAAGATTATCATTCGAAAATATCTTGGAACAGTGATATGTGTCATTGATGTTATTTGGGAATGTTTCAAATTGATCTAGAGAGAAATATAGAACTATTGTAAATCTGGATACATGATAATATGCATATCAGTTTACATAATGGGAGAACTGTCATAGGTCCAGAGCCGCAATACCCGGTATCCATACCTTAAAAAGTATGTTGCTCGTGAACCAGGAATGACACACATACCCAGTATGCATATCGTAAAGAAACTGTTGGTTTTGAAGCCGGCGTGGTATCCATACCCGGTACGCAATCCAGAAAAGTTTTGTGAGTTCCTGAACTCGGTTTCTGTCTTAAGGTTACACATACCCGGTACATGTACCATGAAAAAAATAGTCACGAACTCGGTTTTTGTCTTGAGCTAAGAATGTATTAATGTTCAAAAAGGAATATCATCATATGAAAAGGTAGAGTATTTACAATATTAAAAAATATTCTGTGCTCTCTAAAAGTTATTTACCATCCTCAAAAATTTGTGTTTAATGGGACATTGGTTTGCGTACTATGAGATGGTACCCGTACTTTTCTCTTATGCACGTGCAAAAACCCCAACTTGAAGTTAGGTCACGAACCGACCGTCAACCCAGAAAATACCTATTTACAAACTCGTTTATATACCCTAACTTGTGATTGATAAATTCTCATCCAAGGAGTTCCGCAACCAAGCATGTCTTCCATGTCACGAATCTTCCAAAGCATGGAAAAAGCTCTTAATTACGATGGTATTGAAACAAGAGGAAAAAAGAGAACTCTGGTTGATGACGAAGTTGTTGAATCATCCGAATATTATCCTGGTGTGAATTGTTATTTTGCATATGATCATCAAGATGTTGAGCGTGGAGAGATGATTTTTTCTAATTTTATTTATGATTTTCTTAAACAATTTGAGGAAGCAAAACTAGAAATTGTTGAAACACTAAAATGTCTAGACATGTTAAGGACTGAGTTGAAAAAGGTTCCTACTGATCTTGTTCTCATGAAATCTCATGTTTGTAATCTTCTCAATGGGGATATTTTCTCTGAAGAGCTCGTGGATACAATTGATGACAAATTCAAGGGTCTTAATAGCAATGAAGAGACTGGAAAAATCTAGTTTACATAGCTTTCTATTTCATTTTCTAGGAAACTTCTTGTGAGAATTTATTCTTGCTTTTGAGAAGGATAACTAGGGTTTGGTATATAGCACAAATTGTGATTACACAAGCTATTTCCAACGTTTTTCATCTTGCATGTTTTTAGATTTATTTATTTAAATTATAGAGTTTTTGGAAGATGAACTTGCAGTATGTAATCATTATTGATTTAATATATCGCAAAGTCTTATGAGATATATGTGTCCTTTACTTTTTGTAAATTGAACTGACATCTCATATATGCTCAGAAGTTAAATCTATTATGGTTTTTATAAAAGGAAAATAAAACAAATTGTTTGAGATTTTTTCGCATTATCGATATTATTGTGACCACACTTCTATGTTATTACTTCATTATACACTCTGTAAGATTTTCTTATGCTTAGTCAATTCGATTAAAATTGTCTCTTTGTTCGTAACTGGCGCTGAGATTAATTTATGTTGATGTTTAGGATACAAATCCATGTGATTTGTTAATGTCCGATAAAATACTTCTTTTTACAAAAAGTAAGGTCACTCATGTTGTTCTCTTGGAATGACATCAAATGGGGGAGAGTTCTTAATTGAACTTGCGCTTAATTGCCATATCTTTGTGGGGTGTGTGGTTGTGGAATTTAAAGGGGATGCTTGTATCTTAAATATCCTAGATGAGCGCTAAGTATTTCATACTCTATGATATCATCTAAATAAATTTGATATGTAATTCTTTTAAATCTTGAGGTATCTTTTGGTTGAATTCATTACGATCCCATGATTTTCGTATCTTTGCAATTTTTTATTGACAAAAAGGGGGAGAATGAACTAGTATTTTCGCGTTACATACATATGATTTACGGATCATTATGTGAGGGGGAGTGAATCAATATCTATGGGTTTCACCTATTATGCAAAAGATGTAAGTATTGACTAAGAAGGAGAAACATATCACCGTAGTATTACTTCTAAGTTGTGATACAATTGAACTTTCGAGAAGATAAAAATAATATGTTTATGTATAACGACGATTGAGAATATTTGTATTCAATGTTATTATCGCTAAGGATCTTCAACAACAACGATCTGAGTTGAACATATTCAGAATCATTGCAACTTGAAGTAACGAAGAATTCAAGTAGTTTAAGAAACCAAAGAAATCAAGCATGATGGATTCAAGGAGTTTTTGAAGCTTTATTTTTTAATCCATATGTATTGATAGTTTTGTCACTAAAATTGACAAAGGGTGAGACTGTTAGAGCATTGATCGGTCGAAACTCACAAGTGTTACTATATCAAGCTTGTTGTCAAATTTAGTTGATCAAAACTATATCTTGATTTCTAGTCTACAATTAGTTAAGTCTCGAATTAGTATTGAAGTATGTAGTTGAGAATCGGACATCACTGCCTTCTATCGTTTGAAGTCGAAGATCAACCGAAGATTTTACTTCTTTAACAAAAGTTAAGTGAAGACTGAACCACCTATTTCTCAAGTTATATTCATCTTTCTATCTATGAGATGTTGTCGCATGACTACTTAGATTATTGCAAGCATATCAAGAATTTCAAGTCAAGTTTATATCGGTAATTAGTTTTCGAAATACATATGACTAAGCTTAATGAACATTTGTTCATACTTGATGGATTTCGGTTAAGAATAATTTATTGTTCATAATCTAAATCATGATTCAAGATTATCATTCGAAAAGATCCTGGAACAGTGATATACGTTAGTGATGTTATTTGGGAATGTTTCGAATTGATCTAGAGAGAAATATAGAACTATTATAAATCTGGATACAAGACATTATGCATACCAGTTTACATAGTGGGAGAACTGTCATAGGTCCGGAGCCGCAGAACATGTACTCAGTACACGTATTAGCGTAGCTATATGTTGACAACAACTTTCTGGTACGCATACCCGGTATCCATACCTTAAAAGGTCTGTTGCTAGTGAACCAGGAATGGTACACATACCCAGTATGTATACCGTAAAAGAAATGTTGATTTTGAAACCGGTGTGGTATCCATAGCAAGTACGCAAATCGGAAAAGTTCTGTGAGTTTATGGACTCGGGTTTTGTCTTAAGGGTACACATACCTGGTACATGTACCATGACAAAAATAGCAACGAACAAGGAAGAGTACACGTACTTTCCCTACCGAATATTTTCAGATGCACATAAAATTATTTTTGTGAGATAATTAACATTTGAAAAAATCTCTAATGACACCATAGACATGATTGATCATATTATAACCTATGGTTCTGACTCAAGCTTAAAGTATTAAGTGTTAATGAAAATGATTAAGCTAATGGTTCAATCGGCTAGTTCTGCTTAACCGTCTATGAACAATGTCTTTGTACAAGGTTCGGTTACGGTTCATCCTAACCAGAGTGTATATCTTGATATGTTAATCAAATTTCAAAGATTCATCTAACGGTGGATATTATTAGCTTGGTTCCAAAGCTATCTTAGCTTAAACCTAAAGCAACCTATACTTTGAAAGTCTATATAAGGGGAACCTCAAGCAACTGGGATCTTTGAATCCCGACACTTCTCTTGTGTGTCCTAGTTGTAAACTAGATTCGTCATCTCCTTCAAACCCTTTTAGGGTTTAACGACTAAAAAGACTTCACAGGGATTCGTGAAGCCAGGTCCAACTATATTTTATCTTGATAGTTCATGTATCCTGATATTGTTTGATTGTTGAGCTACTCACTCAAACAAGATATATAGAAATCACAAAGTTCTCTTCGTCTCAAAATTTGTGATTCCACGGGTTTAATACTTGTGAGGTGAATAATAATCTAGGATGCTCTTGGGGAAGCATAAGTCCGGATTTTGAGGTTAGCTAGACTTTGTCTATTGCTATCGATTTCCAGTCTCACCTTGATCCATTGATCAAAAAGTAAATCACAAATATAGGCTTATCAGTGGGAGACATATTGGTTTAAAGTATTCAATTGAGTTAAAGAAACTCTTAGGCTGTAAAGGACATCAACTAAGAGAATCAATAACGCATAGTCCAGCTGGGATTCAAGAGGTGTAAGGAACGCGATTGTAACTGAATTGCTATGATAGTTTAATTTGGTCTCAACTACATTCTAGTCTGAATTTAATTGGTAGTAGGCTAGTGTCTGTTGCAGTTTAATACAGTTTGGTGTTCAAGCTGGACTAGGTCCCAGGGTTTTTCTGCATCTGCGGTTTCAATGTTAACAAAACTTCTGGTATCCTTGTTATTTCTTTTCCGCATTATATTGTTTATCTTTATAATTGAAATATCACAAGTTGAACGTAAATCAATTAAAGTGGATACATCCATCCTTGTTTGTTGGATACGACTTGACTGATTCTTGGATATTGATTTTTGGGATCATCCAAAAACTCTCACACATAAACCGGGTTCACGAACTAGTCTCTGTAAACTTTTTGATTGTGAGAGAAAGATATATAACTCTAGATATTATTTCTTGATTGAGATTCATTATGTCAAACTCTCGGAATTGTATTTAAGTTTGTCCATACGGGTTGCCTAAGAAAAAGTTGGTGGTGTATTTTAGTACTCCCACGTTTTCACACACCGCATGTTGTAGACCGCCAAACCAATACCCTGATGAACATCCCTCATTTGTGACATTGTTGATGTCTCAAGTGAAAAATATAAAATAAGTCAACATGTATGACTAGCTTGACCTACATAACTAGGTTGTCAAGTTACGTCGTGTTGAACGTGGTTATCCAACACCTCTCCTTGACACCATGACATGTGAAGAGTGGTCATGAAAAGTGGAGAAGAGGATGTGTGGTCATCCAAACAACTAAGTATATGATGTTGATCGTATATATAAGACCTACATGTTTCGACCAATCACATACGAGCTATGATGCATGTAGGTCGTGAATGGCAAGTCAAGTTTCATAACAATATGACTTTCCATGAGAAGTACTCAAAAAACCAGCACATTGTGCTCATGGTTAAATAATTCACGCTAAGTAAGTTATTTAAATATATTCAATACATGTACGTATCTGGTTAAACAACTTACATTGAGTAAGTCGTTCAAAAGTATTCGATACATGCAAGGTATCGTTTACAAATGTGTGTTTTAGACGACCCGAAAGAGTCGCAAACCCTTTTAAAGGTCATCACACTTTTAGAACAGATCGAGCGACATTCTTTGGTTGGTCAACGGGAGCTGTACAATTAAGTTATGGACGAACTGATTGGTTGATTGGAAATAGGGGTGACGGGTAGCAACCGTGGCACCTGATTGGTCAATCACGATAAAAGCTAGATTAGTTAGATTGGCAGACCAAGTTAAGTGGTCGGGATCATTCTGCGACTGACTTGGACGATCATGACTTAACCTAATTATATTTTTAGGCATCTCGACCATCCTTCTTTGGACGGCCATTGGGAGTTAAACAGGTAGGCTACGAGCGATCTGATTGGTCGATTGATGCAAGCAGCCGACGTGAGACATGATTGGTCAATCACCGGAGGCATTGGGATAACTAGATTGGTCGGCCAATTTGGTGGTCGGGATTACTCCGCGACTGACTTCGGCTGTGACGATTTAAACCTAGTTATATTTTAATTACTTCTCGACCATAACTAGGATTTCTAATGCAACCAAAATAGGGAGGTTTTCACTCATTGCTTAGAGAATCTAGCCTTCAACCAATAGGAGCCAAGATGTTATGCTTCATTCCAATTTGAGAATAATAATTAAATTTTGTGTGTTGTCACAAAATTGAGTAAAATAAACAGTTTTTGAGAGTTGATACAAAATTGAATAGAGTAAATAAATTTTGTGTGTCAATACAAAATCTTTAAATTTGTTATTCTTGCATGTAGCATGGTTGAAAAAGCGGGGGTACAACAACCAAACCCAATATTTCAATTATCAATCTGTATGGACTAACTCCAATATACTTCCAAGAGAATCAACTAGACTCAATCTTAATAAAGTATATCAAAGAGTTATATCTCTCTTTCTCGATTCAATACTTACTCAAGCAAAGAGAAATCACTTGAACGGTACCAAAGACCAATGATCAAGTATCAATCAAAAACCAAAGGTTGGATTTCCCAATTGATTGATTCAAACGCACAATCTATGATATTTCAATTATATAACAAAATACAATGCAGAAAAGAAATAACACAGACACCAGAATTTTTGTTAACGAGGAAACCGCAAATGCAGAAAAACCCCGAGACCTAGTCCAAATTGAACATACACTTGTATTAATCCGCTACAGACACTAGCCTACTACAAACTAACTTCGGTCTGGATTGTAGTTGAACCCTAATCAATCTCACACTAATCCAAGGTACAGTTATGCTCCTACGTCTCTGATCCCAGCAGGATACTACGCACTTGATTCCCTTAGATGATCTCACCCACAACTAAGAGTTGTTACGACCCAAAGTCGAAGACTTTAATAAACAAATCTGTATCAGACAGAAAATTCTACGGTAATAGATAAATCTGTCTCCCACAGAAATACCTACGAGTTTTGATCCGTCTTTTGATAAATCAAGGTGAACAAGAACCAATTAATAACCCGGCCTTATATTCTCGAAGAACAACCTAGTATTATCAATCACCTCACAATAATCTTAATCGATGCGGGAAAGAAGATATTGTGGAATCACAAACGATGAGACGAAGATGTTTGTGATTACTTTCATATCTTGCCTATCAGAGATGTCAATCTCAATCCAATCGTTACGATTGTACTCAATACGATAGAAACATCAAGATCAGATCACACAACTACAAGAAAGTAGTATTGGTCTGGCTTCACAATCCCAATAAAGTCTTCAAGTCGTTAACCTACAGGGTCTCCGTAGAAACCTAAGGTTAGAGGAGAATCGACTCTAGCTTATACAACTAGTATCACGCATGAGGTATGGGGATTAGGTTTCCCAGCTGTTAGAGTTCTCCTTTATATAGTCTTTCAAATCAGGGTTTGCAATCAATGTTAGCTTACTAACAAAGTGTTCAATATTCACCGTTAGATGAAAACCTGATTAGATTCAAGCCAATATCTTTCAACCGTTAGATCGAAAACTTAGCTTGTTACACACAAATGAAATGCATGTTTTAGGTTTGTATAACCATACCCAAACATGTACATTCGTTGGTTCAACAGTAGTTAACCAAATGGATAGCCATATGAGCACTTTCATATCAACCATATTCTTTTTCACCATAACTAGTTCAAATGACTCAAATGAACTAGTTAGAGAGTTGTTCAATTGCTTAGATCTTATAGAAGTATACAAGACACAAACGAAGCAAAATCGATTTGATTCACTCGAATCGATTCAATGAACTTTATAGCCACGGTTTGCAAACTTGCATTCCTTAGTTAATATAAGTATAAGTTCACGAATAATCATTTTTAGAATATAACCAACCTAAGTACACAGACTAGGTACGTGGACTTAAGTACCCGGAATAAGTTTGTAAATAGTTTACAAACTCCAGCAGATTTTCTCGGGAAGAGAACCTCCGACAGTACGCGGACTGGGTTCACGGACTCTGTTCCGGTTTCCTGAGCAGCAAAGTACACAGACTTTGGTTCAAGGAATAAGGACTTATACATGTATGTGTTACCACACAATGCTTATAGCCAACATTGGTTATATAATCTAAACTCTCATTTCAATCATTGAAACATTCTTAAAGGACGTTATATAGTTGTTATTCACAAACCATTTTTCGTCAAAGCCATTTTCAAGTGATTGAAACATAACATGACTTACGTCACTAGGTAAAGGTGAACTTGGCCAAAAACAAAGCTTACCAACACATATTTCGAGAAATAGATAAGCGAGATAAACTCGGCTCGAAATAGCAAATGTGTATAATCAAAGTCTATATAGCACAACGACTTTTGTCTCAAGATAAGAGATAGAATAGATATACTTTTGAGTGATAGATAAGTTCAAGTCTCCACATACCTTTTAGTTGATGAAGTTCCACCAGTTCCTTGAGTAGTTCTTCGTCTTATATGATGATCGCCATGGAGTTCTTTAGCTCAACTACACTTTCTATCCTAGTCCGAGACTTAGCTATAGTAGACTAGAAATCAAGACTTATAGTTTTGATCACTAACATTGACAAACATGTTTGAGATAGCAACGCATGCGAGTTCGACCGAGCAGTTCTCTAATAATGGTGACCACCTGGTCCAGTTGACACAGCTATCATGCTCTTGATCAGGTTCTCTCATGCATATCTTGACTAGACACTTCAATTTTGATATCTTCTCCGTATGACCGATGTTGACCCTTTTTCACTCTAATTTTTCGTATTTTAATTTTGGAATAATAGGGAAAGCGGATGGATGGGTAATGGCATGCAAATGTACATACCATCTGAATTAATTCTAAAGAAATTATAGGAACTAATATAAAAATGTGGGATTCGGCCTAGCTAGAGGATACATTAGAGGACATATATATTGCTACTAGAGGCAATAATTAAATTAAATGAATGTTACATTACCCATTCTCTCCATCTTTAATTAAACATTATTAAAATACCATTTTATAAGTGATTTTGGTTAGGTTAGGGTTCACCGTTTACCATAGTGTCGTTACGGCTAATAACACACAAAAAATAATGCATATTTATGAAAATGAAACACTTTCTTAACAAAGAATTTCACTTCCCCGCCTATATATAATGGGGATGAGGGACTATATGATTTTTATGTAAATAATAAAAACTAAAAATACCTAAAGTATGAAAAGAAAACACTTTCTTAACTAAGAGTACAATTTCACTTCCCCGCCTTTATAATGGGGACAGATGGACAATATGATTATAGTGTTGTCCCGCACCGTTTTGCGGGAGAGATAAATAAGAAAGCATGTTATTAGTCGTTAGATCAACCCACCACCTGTTGGATTGACTTTACCTTTACTTTTATAGTTGTATACAGCTGGAAAACTTAGGAAATTAAAGTCGGGTCCTTTTAAGTTTTTTTCATTTCGTGCCATGTCTTGTTTCTTTATTTCAGCATAAATAAACCAACAGTAAGGGTAAGGACATGTTTGCTCCAAGAACCGAGCTCATGAGAAGCGTGGGAGAGAAACCGTTGATTGTAGGATTCTCTTGTGAAAAATGAATGTTAAAATTAGGTAGAAACTTTTTGACTCGTTAGAGGTAATGGTAAGTTAGGAACACAGACATTTTGGGCACAACACCAATAAAAACAACAATTAAAAGTAGACTTGGATTATCATAAAGAGAGTTTCTGTTGAAGTTCTCAAAATCAAATATGATATAGACACATTTGTAGTACAAAACCATCCAAAATGTATCAACTTCATAACTTTCATGGATACAAAATCTTAAGAAAACTCATACACCACCATTTTGTTCCTTCTTCTTGATGATACCAGTAGCAAGCATTCAAATATGCGAATCTTGTACCCCATTAAACTATATTAATTATTGACTATAGGAAGTAATATAAATATACAATTATTGGACGAAATATGTGAACGTAATATTACCTAACTATGACCAGTAATATTAATATTAAGATTGATTTCACTCATTTGACTTAGTTGGTGTGGCATGTCTGCACTTTTACTTATAGAAGAATTGTATATATATACAAAATAGATAATGGAGTTAGCATAATTGCTATGCAAATATTGTTAGCTAGCATAAAGAGGAGAACCTCCGAGACCATTGTTAGACGAAAAACACACACCTTAAAGTTTTATGTTGATGACTGCTTATTTCAGTGAAACCATCCTTGTTCGACGCTGAAATATATGTTGATCTGTGTGTAATATAGCTGTACTAATAAATAAATCAATCAAATTCAACCATGCTGCAAATTTTAACCTATATAAGTTTCAACACAAGGTTGGTTTTTGTACTTGCACAGATTTTTTATTACTGCAACATCTTATACACTAAAAAGGTTTGATACAAATGCCATAATATGCAAGGTTTCCCTATTTTTCCAACTTGGTCTTGCTAAGAAGGATAGGAATTAATAGATGGATCCATCGGAAGCATCAACTTGCATTTAGTGGATAAAGTTTAACATCACATTCATGGACACATGTTTGCATTGATTAAGTTGCCTTCAACATCAAGTGTGTTAATTCAAAAGTTAGACTGTTTCCAAAGAGGAAAATAATAATGATTCATGTAGATCTTTATCCTAAAAACAGACATATTTGCATAAAAATGATATGATTAATCTCTTTGAGAAAAATAAAAATGATCCAGTAAAGCAAAATCCAATAAATGTAAACATATCTATATCTACTAACTAACAAGTGTGAGATAAATTATCACCCCTATCTAGTGTCTACATCTTCTAAATTCATTTCTACCAGATCCTAGTGTCTACATCTTCTAAATTCATTTCTACCAAGTCCAAACTTGTTAGTTGATGAGGAAAAAATATGTATAAGAATAAAAATGAAGAGGTTGATTATAAAAAAAAAATGATTGAAGAATAGTTACGCACATACATGTTTTTCCTTTCTTCGGTTGCTTGTCTTGAGATTTGGCATTATCTAATGCGACTGATTTTTTCCTTTTCTTCGGTTGCTTGTCTTGAGAGTTAGCACTGTCAAATTCAATTGATGTTGGTTCCGGAAACCTGCATATATATAAAATGAGTTGATGTTTCTTACATATTGATTACTAAGTCTAATAACTTAATTTATTACAGTACCTTGGTGAATCTTCTGATCTTGTTTTTCTATTCGTTTCCTTGCTCTTCTGATCCCTATTGAGCTTGTCAAGCCATGACTTCCTTCTACCAGGTTTTCCTTTACGCTTTACAATTGGTGGTTCTTTCAATGATCTTCGGAAATTTGGCTGGTTTTCTACATTTTCTTCTTGTCTTAAAGTATCCTCATAATGTGTAACATCAGGTTCTCCATTTGGGTTTACTTGAGAGGATTTCATAACTTCCTTGATTTTTTCTAAAGTTTTCTGTAACACTTGTACTGCCACGTTTTTATAACTTGATTGATGTCGAGCCTTTAACTGTAACATTCATTGCATCTTGGCAAAGTCTACTATATCTAACTGTTATTGTATCCTGACAATCAACTACGATTTTTTTTCCTCGTTCAAACACCACATGTCCAGATTTAGCATCTTTGGTCCACCTTTTTAGAACATGTTGAGTTGGAATATTTTGAACATTCTTGACTACGAAAACTTTTAAGATGTATCTACACAAGTAACCAACAAACTCGTACAGTAGACAACTTCACTGAGCACTCTTACTTGAAGAGTCAAATACCATTGTTCGGTGTTTATGCATATATTCATCTCTAGATACGTGATAAGTGATCGTTGTTCCACTTTTTTCCCCTCTTTCATGAATCAACAAAAAAACCAGTTAATTGTTCTTGGAATTTACTGAAAATTATCTTTGTGTACACCAAAGCTGCATCTTTCTCAATACACATTGGAAACCTTAAAACAAGACTTGTATATATTGTTTGATAATCCACATTGTTTTCTGTCTCTCTTCTTGCAACTACTGCTCTTCCAAACTGCTGTACAAATTCACACAAAGGCATATCTCTTTTTAAAAATCCATCAAACTAAGAGTTAATACTTTCACTTTGTTGTGTTGTATACATATCCGCACAAAATATATCACGAGTGACTGATGCACAATATTCGCGTTTGTATTATAATGTCGACAACCATTTGTTTGTTTTTTCTAAATTGTGATTTTTAAGCATTGTATCCCAAGCTAGCTCAAAGTGTTCAACCGTTTCATATCCATATAAGCAATTGTTAAATTCTGAAACGAATTCTTTCCTCATATTAGACAAACTATTCATAACATTTCTACATACATGCCATAAGAAAAATCTATGATGCGTACCTGGTAGAACACTTGCAATAACACCTCCAATAGATGATTCTTGATATGTAAGAATCACTTTCGGTGCTTTGTCGTGCATTGCCCTCATCCATGTTTTCATTATATCCATTCAAATGATTCCTCA
This sequence comes from Papaver somniferum, assembly GCF_003573695.1. NCBI lineage: Eukaryota > Viridiplantae > Streptophyta > Magnoliopsida > Ranunculales > Papaveraceae > Papaver > Papaver somniferum. The sequence continues at coordinate 133,357,178 of NC_039358.1, read as the reverse complement.
CTTTCAGAATAAAGCAAAGCGCCACCAAACAATACAGTTTGATAATGATGATTAACTCCCACAATAGGAACAAATGGCATGTCGTACCTGTTTGTACTTTAGGTAGGATCAAAACAAACTATGTCGCCAAAATAGTAATAATCCATCCTCGATTTAGCATCAACCCCAAAAAAGTTGGTCATTTGGCTTTCAGAATCAACTTGGATTGGATAAAAAAATGATGGATTCTCCACTTGTTGACGTTCAAAGTAGTTAAGTACAGCTTGGGAATCTCCATGTTTTAGCTCCAACTGACATTTTGTACTTAGATAATTTCTTGCATCATTTCCAAGAAATCCAATGTTCCTAACACCACCTGATTCAATTGTTAAGTAATATATCATTTGATTTGTTTTGACACCTGCTAAACGCATGTTGACAAGAACTTGTTTTTGGCTGCTACTTATTTTTCTCAATGACCGAATATTGTGTCTTTTACTTAGAGAGACAAGCTTATGACTATGTTCTTCTGTAACATGAGCTACAACCCACCTACCATTTTTGTTCACTATAACCATAGCGCCACTGCAGTTTTCCCTTATATCAGCATAGTTCCTTTTTCTTTGTTCAACAGGCTTAGATCTAGGATCTCGTAACCTTTGACGATTGCAACAAAATGTGCGTCATATCACTTCAAAAAGCTCAACTCTATACTTGTGAGTGGTATGCCAACGAATACTAAATCCAGTATTACCTGCATACCGATTATAGAAACTGTAAGCTTCATCTTGTAATTCAAATTCTTTCCCGATGTATAGGCGAATACAATTGATCTCTTCATCAGACAACTCTTCTGTGTTAAATGGAGATACTTCATTAATAATCCCATCATTTTTTTTCTCGATCTATTGACATAATGTTCTCATTGTGTTCCCTGTAGTTGTTTCTGTCTACCTCTTCTTCATATGGAACATCGTTGGTCGCTTGAGAATCTATATATGATCATGAAAAATGTTTATTAAGTAAATCACTAATTATTTTTTTGTGTAAGCCAAAATCCTAATTCATATATATCTTACAAAAGATTATCAAAGAGTTAATATCTCAATATCTCGATTTAATCTTTACTCAAGCAAATGGAAATTTGCGAGTCTTTATCAAATACTAGAGAGATAAACTTGGATGGTACCAATGACCAATATCCAAGTGTCAATCAATTTAAATCAACAACCAAAGGTGGGATATTCTAATTGGATAACTAGGATTTTAAGTTCTCCAAAAAAACGTAATTAAAAATTAATGACATATAATCCTCTTTATTTCATAGTAGGATTAAATGATAATAATCAAATTACTAGTCTGATTAAAAAATCAAAACCAATCAAAGAAATTCACAAGATGTCAGAAGTTTCTTTGAACAATATCTTTTTCTGCACATGATAATGATTCTTTCAAATTATTATGGGCACTCCATACACTAAAATCGGAATCATCTTGTAAACTAAGATCAAAATCGTTTATTAAATTTCGTCTAGGACTCATCTCCACAAAACCATAAACATAACAAATGAAGAAGGTGGGGTTTTTTTATTTTTAAGAAACGGTTTCTTTTCTTAATAATTTAATGGTACTTATTAAGAGAAATTATTATTATGTATAGAGAGTGGATTTTATTTTAGAAAAAAAATTAAAAGGACCTGACTCTAATTTCCTAAGTTCTCCAGCTGTATACAACTACAAAAGTAAAGGTAAAGTCAATCCGACGGGTGGTGGGTTGATCTAACGACTAATAACGTGCTTGCTTATTTAGCTCTCCTGCAAAACTGTGCGGGACAACACTGCTCTATGATATAATAATAAACACGTGTTTGGATAAATTTTTCATGGGGGCGTTTTTTTTATGGAGGCGTGGGGAAAAATGAAATGTTGACATGTGTTTTTCATACTCCCTCCGTTTCAAAAAGACTGTCCTCTTTGACTTTATCAAAATATTAAGAAGACTTTAGTATTTTACTTGACTACCCTTAGTTACTTACCTATTTTACTTTAATAAAAATGCTATCAATAAAAACTACCTAAAATTGTTAGGAGGATTATAAATACGAAATATAAAAGGAAATTAAAATATATGGAATTTATGGAGTATAAACTTTATAAGGAATTTAATTTTGGATATAAGTATATACTCTCTCAAAAGGAATGAAGGATATATTTGTTTCCTTAATTATACAAATTTCTTTAATATTTAGATCGGATCCCGTTAAAAATGAATTTATGAATATACAAAAAAAATTAAGGGTATATTAGAGAGTTCATTGGAAATATATAACTATAAATACAAGCTGGACACAATTTTGAAACTGACGAAAATGGAATATTTGACAGTCTTTTTGAAAGAGAGGGAATATTAATTGATCCCACAGACCTTGTTTCCAAAAATACCAAAAATAAAATATAAACATTAAGATAACCAATATTTTCTCCAAAAATACATTTCTTTTATATTTTTGGAGGCAAAAATTGTTGGAATCAATTAATATGAAATACACATGTCAACATCTCATTTGTCCCCCATATGCCCCCATAAAAAATTTGCCCCCATCAAAAATTAATTCAGAAAAATGGAGAAAAAAAAACTCCTTTAATTAAAGTCGAGGCTGCGATGCTGCTGGACCCATTGGTGGAGGTCGAGGCTGCCATGCTGCTGGACCCATTGGTGGTGGCTGAGGCACGGCTGGTCGAGGCTGAGGCTACATCCTTGGAGGCCAAAATTGTGTAGTGTTCTGGTCCTCCTCAATTAGGCGCGTGAGTTTTGGTACTTGTGCCACTTGATCACCATAAGCCAAATCCAGATCACTGTGAGCTAACCACTGTGCTACCCGGTTAGCTGGATTGTAGCCAAAATAAAAAGCACGTGGATACTCCAACAACAAATATTGCTTGGCCTCAATCCATCTTTGGCTACACTGACCATGAATATTTGTAGTCGGTTCATTCAAAAGGCTACAAACAAATGAGTTCTCATTGTACATAAGAACACGATCGATTACGATATCTGGATTATTTTGATTTACATTAATGTACTGTCTGTCGAGGTTCATTCCTGAAAGTGCTGCCAGCATTTGCTTGTACTCAATTGAAGTATCTCCAACATGATTAGTTCCAGCAAAGACAACTAAAGTAATCCCATTAAATGTCCGTAATATGGCACCATAGCGTCCCTCAGTGTTCCCAAAGGAATCCACTCTTAGTGAATTGGGAGGAGGAGGCTTGGACCATTTTGAAGGCCCTTGTTGATATTTTTCAAACTTAGTAAAATGTTTAGGAAAACAAAGTAAACAGAAATAACAAAGTACCAGAAAATAAAACACACTTCGAACTTGTCGTTGCTGAATCCGATTTTTTTTTTGTAGTTGATGTAGTTGTTGCTGCTGCTATTCCCATTGTTGTAGATAAGTCTGGTACCGAGTCATCATCATTTTTATGAAGTCACAAAAAATCAGCGAAAAAGTCTAACAAAAACAAAAATATATACATTAAAACACAAATTACTTAAAATATCGAGATAAAACCTATAGAGACCGTGTAAATCTATCAAAATAAAACTTTTTCACAATGTCTTTTAAGCGGGGGATTAAACTTCAACAAAACGTCATCCAACCTATAAACTTCATCAAATCTACCAAAATGCGCTTATCCAGCAAATCATACGAACATCTTATCTTATACTAATATAAAGAAAAGACCAAATTGTTTGGTGAAGCCTTTTCATGTGATTAGAATATCCTTTCGGATTTTTGTTTCTCCTCCAAAAGTTACGTAAAAAAGAAAATGTAAAGAGGTTAGTTCTGTAAAACAACGACGTAGTGAGTCCGAGTTTGAATCTCGCTGACTCCATTTTCGCTTTTGTTCTTTTACCTTTCCTTTTACTTCAACTTTTTTTTCTTTCGTATCTGCAGAAAACCAAACTCCTTCATCCATGAAAGGCTCTTCATCGTTCTCCTCGATTAACTATGAAATTGAGAAAAAAATCTATGAAAACGTCTGTGTTCTTCGTTCTCTTCGATTAATTTAACACATCACCGAAACAAAAATACAACAAAACGAAGATTTGGGTTTTTTTTTCCCTTGCCAATCATCCATGACAAAGGTGGTACCAGATGAACAAGATAAAACGACAGAACTTCGGAGACACTTCCCAAGTAAGTGAACATGATCTACGACCAATTTGTGGCTGAATACTTTTTTTATTGTTTAATTTCAAATTCTAGAGTTAGTTTAGGGCCAATTTGTGGATGAAAACTCTTTCAATTGTTTGATTTCAAATTTTAGGGTTAGGTTAGGACCAATTTGTTGCTGAAATTTTCTTTTGGTTGTGTAATTTCAAATTCTAGGGTTAGTTTAGGGCTAATTTTTAGCTCAAGATTGCTATTGATAGTATAATTTCAATTCAACTTCTAGGGTTAATTTTGTATGTGCAGCTCGGGCCAATTTTGTTTTTTTTTTTCGTTTTGATTGTGCAAATTATTGTTCATCCTAGTATATTTAATCATTTTGAGGCAAGCTGGCCTTCTTAATTACTCTGGCTGGAGTGTGTCATTCTGAGTTTTGTAGCCTATAAAGTTATGTCCTTGCTATTAATGAAATTACTAAGAGTGTTTACAGAAATGTAGTCTCTGCAAGTTATTTGTTCATTCCACTCTACTCTCTCTCTATGCCGGATGGTTAATTGTATGTAACAAATTTTGAAATTATGTCTCTTCTATTTTAGTAGAGGTGAGCATTTGGATAAGTATATACCCCAAATGCTTATCGAATAACTGATAATTATATAAGCATCAAAGAATGCAGTGATTTCAGATTTTTAATTACCGTCACTAAATTAAGGTGATTTTTTTTTGTGCTATAACGAGGCTAGGAATTCTTTTGGCCGTGAATGATAGACTAATCAAGTACTGTAATAATGAATTTGGTAGTCCATCAAAATATGTCTCTAAAAATGTTATATATAAATGTGGATGTGATAAGCACGTAAGTGCTATATTTTATACCCAGATTTATATTAGGTAGGACTCAATACTTTAGCTAACAACATTATTTTAGTGCTTTTATAGAAAGTATAAGTAAATTCAATCATCCGAAAAATAAACGTCTAAATAAGGAGCTTAAATGACATTTGCGGCAAATTCAACAAAGTGTCTCATGGGACTAGAATGAAGGGGAGCTTAACTAAATTTAGCTTTTGAGTTTGTCACGCCCATTTCAGAAGGCCAGAAGACAAGTCAGTTCAGTGGGCATGGGTTTAACTTGTTTGCCCACTTGCCAAACAGTGAGTTCACGTAAAGAGAAAGACGTGGCATCACTAAAAGTGGAGATGCATCATGCACTGATATATTGTGATATATACTAATGATAACCGAGAGGTTCAGAGAATGGAAAGAAGTGTGTGGCCGGTTTCTGTTCTTGAGAACTATAAGTGGTGCTTGGGAAAGAACGGAGAATAGAGCCAGTTGCAATAGGAGGTGATGTCAGGTGGTCGGATCTTGGTAATGGGTCCGTTGTTGGTTGGCTCGAGTTCATTCTCCCGAGTTCGTTACAACAACAACGATGGTAGCAGCTCTCGGCAATCAGATGTAGGCAGTGATGATAGTTTGTGCTCGAGGACTCAGCTGAAGTACAGTAGACAGAATCGATGAAGAAATGAAGTTGCAAGGAGTAATGATGAGTATGTTGGCTGAAATGATTAGTGGCAGCAGCAAAGCAAGTTACAGTCGGTGGAGGTGGTGATTATCTGGTCATGACTCATGAGTAGATACTAAGAAGAATGTGGTGAAGGCGACGAAATATGTTTGTTGTTGAGTGAATTAATTGGCTGAGATGGTTGCAGTCGTGAACGGAGATGAAAGCAAGCTTTTCTCCTAACTGTTAGTAGTCAAGAAGTGTTGTTGTAGGTGTTGGCTCGAGTGTGAAGTTGGGTCCTGGTGTTGGCTGGTTTTATTATGCTGCGAAGGGAGAAGAAGACTCGGTGATCATGAAGTCGCATGAGAAGGTATCGACAGAGCTGTATTACTGGTGGAAGTTGAGCTTGCTGTGATTGAAGTTGTGATGTTAAAGATGAGTCGTGTCGTAGTCAGTTTGGCTCGAGATGGTGGTTATATACAGGGTCTAGATGGACACGAAGAACTGTGGATACGATTTGGATTAATCTAGGGGGTATTCGGTTGTACCTGGTGGCAGTGATGGGTTTATTCTTCAATTCTCGGACTGGTGTTGATTTTGGTGTCTGTTGAATGTGTCATGAGAAGATTTAGACGAATGGGTTCTGATACTGAGACGTCACTGAGCTGTGGATTGGAAGGAATGAGTTGAAGTGCAGACGCGTGTTTGCTGGCAGTGGTGAATATGCAGATGAGCCGAGAATGGAGAGTGGTGCTGATCGCAATTGGTCTTGTGGTGACTTGAAGCAGCTACTGTTGTTGATTTGGCAGAGACAATACAATGGTTTGATTAGCTGCTGGTGGAGATGACCAGAGAGAATGGAAGATGGAGTTCATTGTTTTTGGCTGGAGTTGCGAGAAATGGAATATATGCATGGCTGTGAACTGGGAGGAGTGGTTTCAATTGGCAGTGAAGAAGTGCCGGTGGAGAAGACATGATATGCAGCTGGATTGAACTCGAAATTCTCACTGAAGAAGAATATGTTAGAAAAAACGGCTTTGTGATACCAAAGTTGCATGGACTATGTTTTGATCTCTAGAGCTATTGCCCACTACTTGTTTTTTCATTTGAATAGATAAAACAATAGTCCCACATAGACTAAAATCTAAAGAATTTTAGACTCAAATACCATAGAATTGGCTAAAAGGGCATGGTCCTTGGGTCATTAGACTTTTGTGTGAGGGGGGAAGGCCTAGACTAGGGCAATGCTGCCTTTCACGGACGCACGGTGCTTCGCACAGAAGCACGCACGCCGCCGTCCGTCAAGTGCACAAAATCCGGCCTGGTTCGATATGCGTAAGGAACGCAACTGTACCTTGATCAGTGTGAGACTGGTTAGGGTTCAACTACATTCCAGTTCGAAGTTAACTTGGAGTAGGCTAGTGTCTGTAGCGGCTTAATACAGTGTGGTGTTCAAATACGGACTAGGTCCCGGGGTTTTCCTGCATTTGCAGTTTCCTCGTTAACAAAATTTCTGGTGTCTGTGTTATTTCTTTTCCGCATTATATTTTGTTATATAATAGATATATCACAGGTTGTGCGTAGTTCAATCAACTAGAGAATCCAACCTTTGGTTGTTGATTATATTGATTGACACTTGAACATTGGTCTTTGGTACCGTTCAAGTTGTTTCACATAATAATCAGGCTCACGGATTTCTATCTGTTTGATTTGCCGATTACATTGTGAAACAGAGATACAACTCTTGGATATACTTTTCTTGAGATTGAGTCTAACTGTCTAGTTGATTCTCTCAAAAGTATATTGGAGTTTTTCCATACAGATTGCTAAGCGAAATATTGGATGTGTTTGTTAGACCCCCACTTTTTCAATAGAAAACACCAAAAATAAAAAAAAAAAAATGTATACACAAGATTGTCACAAGATCAAGAGGTACTAAGACTAAGGATTCCACCATTAATCAAAATCAATTGGTCCACATAATGATTCATAATAATTATAGCTCTTTTGTAGACTCTATTTCTTTGCCAAAAGTAGATTTTTATAAAACAATAATTGTAGATCACAAGTATGGCACATAAAAAACTCTAAGTCTAAGCATACGCCATCAAACGAAATCACAACTAATTAATAAAAATCATAAATCAATTAAGAACAATGCAAAGAGTCAAAAGAATCAATTATAATTACCAATCAAATATGAAACACGGTTTCCTCCGTCGTCTCGGTGATGGGGTTTAGCTTATCATGCTCAAAACACTCTCAAAACATACAAACATGGCTCATAAGGTGTTTTTATTGAAGAAATATCAGAAAAGCGTTGACTGTTACAAGAAACAGTGGTATAAGCCTTTTTCAGAGAGTCAAACTTAGTCACTAAAGGCCTTTGGCAATTACAGATGAACAACGATACTTCTTTTATGCGGTTGAATAAATGACTCTCTGTTCTTCAGAACGACAATTCTGTTTTGTTGTCTGCAATTTCTTCTTCTCCTTCTTCATGCTACTGCTTTTCTCCTTTGTGACCTTTTTTTCTTCACAACAGCATACCCAAACTCTCGATAGATATTTTATGACTCGGACCCTCCTATTTATGCGTCACAGGCTCTTCCAATCTCCCAAAATATCTCGAGTTTATCTTCCCTTTATTTATTTTTCTTTCCCCGCAGGTCATGGAATTTTTTCCTCTCCAAACTCTTGATACGCGTCTTCTGCTTGAATACAATCTCTATTCAAAGTATAAAATCGATCATAGACAAATATATCTTCTCCAGTTCATCAAATAACTTCCAAATATACACCACAAAAATATCGTAACTTTCGTACTCCCCTGTTTTGCCGAGAATAAGATAAATCTTCCTTTTTAATCGAAACTAGCTTCAATACCTTCCATGTTTCGATGCGCTGGATCATTCCCAACCAAACCTGTAAAAAATCTACAAGAAAATGTCGCTCAAATCTTTCCTAGAAGCTCACGTAGTTTCCAAAAATAATTCAACAAAAACCGAGAACCCTGTTTAATCCCAAACTCGATCATCCAGCCAAATCTAACCGAATCAATCCACTATACCAACCATGTTTAGTCAATCCAAGTCCAGCCCAATGGATATTTGCGATTGAATCTCTTTCAAAACTTCCCAAAAATCAAACCTTAAATTCTGTTCATGAAACCCAAATTTCCTGCCACTTTCAAATTCAAACGGAGAAGATGATCACCTCCCCCTATCCAATTCCAAAGTCCACGTAGCGCATGTACTGTGGTGCCCTTATCCAACAGTAGTGTGCCCTTAGTAAATTTGATGTGTGCCTTTAGTGAATCTTCAGGTGCCAATAACATTTTTCTGGGGCGTCTCCAACGTACTTCCGGGGTGCCTATAGAAATTTTCTTCGGAGGTTCAAATGCCACTTTTTGAGCAACGTCTTCCACAAAAGCTTATTTCTCTAAACACACCTACAGAGATATAATAACATAATAAGTACAAAATCCTGCACTATCAATATATACAATTGAGATTATATCAGACACAAAAGTGTGTCTATCACCTACCATCACCAAAATTCATTCTGCATTCCATGTTTCACAGCTCAAACCCAAATTGGGAAAAGGAATGAAGCCACAAACCAAGCTGCATGCTACAGATTCAGCAGAGAATTTAAAGTTTACCCCATTAAATGTTTTGGACTCTAGTAAGATAAAGAAGAATCATCAAGAGGTGGAGCAAGTTATGGTACAGTGGGAAGGAATGACTGAGGATGAGGCCACCTGGGAGGACAAACAATTCATGACACAACAATTTGAAAGTCTGATCCTTGAGGACAAGGATCTTTAGAAGGAGTGGGCGTTTGTCATATCCCGGCTTAAGGGCTACTAATTCTGTTAAGGTCCACCTGAGCTCGGGTGTACTAGTAGTTGAAATTTCAATTAATGTTTTATTAGTCGTTAATTAGCTGTTGTCAATCAGGTTAATGACGAGTGTGGGAGGGGCACGTGTGCCTGACCACCCTTATTCTTTTATTCATCCGCTTTGTGTCAAAGATGATTATCGGATATTATTATCAAGTTTCATTTTCTCCCCTATGAGGGTTTTATCAATTCTGCAGTGTAGATCCTGGGGTCATGAGTCCGATTATCCATTTGTAGTGTAGATCACTATAGACTGTAACTGAATTGCTTGAAGGTTGAATTCGGTCTCAACTACAGTCTAGTCCGAAGTCTGATAGTAGGCTAGTGTTTGTAACGGCTTAATACTGTTTGGTGTTCAAATCTGGACGAGGTCCCGGAGTTTTTCTGTCATTGCGGTTTTCTTGTTAACAAAACTTCATGTGTCTTGTGTTTTTCCCTTTTCGCATTATATTGGTTATCTTTATAATGTGATTTACACAAGTAGTACGTGTTCGATCTTGGTAATACGTTTATATAATTGTGATCGACTATAAGACTTGTTTCTTGTAGAATTCGTATCTTGAAAGATAGATAACAAGTTTATTTCTTGGCAGAATTCCAATTTAATTATTTGGATACAACTAGATTAATCTTTGGTATTGATTTTTGAGATCGTCCAAGTACTCAGCATAACAATTTGGTTCACGGGCTTCATAGTCTATACATTCTAATTGAGAAGAGATATACATATTGTCAAGGATCATTAAGTTGGTCTGTTTGCAATTAGACTCTTAAAGTCGTCATTAAACAATAACGACTCTATAATAACACTTCAATACCGTGTCTTTAAAAAGTCGTTATTGTTTTAATGGCGCCTCTACAATAACGAACTCAACCATGTCTTCGAAGAGTCGTTATTTTAAAAGTAATAATAAAAAGATAAAAAAAATATTAAAAAGAGTCGTTATTTCAACCATGTCATCTGCACTTGGAGTTCAGCAAGGTGACCCCCTTGGTCCTCTGCTCTTTGCATTGACACTTCACCCCCTAGTGAAGACTATTGCTTCTCAATGCAAACTTGACTTGCACGCTTGGTACTTGGATGATGGTACAATTATTGGTGATACATTAGAGGTAGCTAAGGCTCTGAGCATAATAGAAACTGAGGGACCATGCAGGGGTTTACATCTTAATGTAAAGAAAACTGAATTCTTTTGGCCTTCTACTGACCCCAGAAGCACAGCTGACGAAGTTTTCCCCGCTGATATTGGTAGACCTTCTAATGGTGTTAAACTATTGGGTGGACCGGTGAGTCTGGATTTGAACTTTATCAGTGATATGATGTTGAGCAGGGTGAATAAGACTGTTCAATTGATGTCTGCTATCAAGAAACTCAAAGACCCTCAAAGTGAGATGCTATTACTCCGCAATTGCACTGGAGTTTCTAGATTGTATTTTGCAATGCGTACTACCAATCCTGCAGCCTTACAATCTGCCACTGCCCTTTTTGATGATCACTTACTTAAGTACTTGAGACTTCTCATCACTGGTGATGGTGCGGGGTTTGGTCCTCTACAGCAGCGACTATCTACCTTGCCCATCAAAGATGGTGGACTTGGCATTTACACCATGGCTGACACTAGCGCCTATTGTTACCTTGCTTCTCAGTGTCAGACGACTTCGGTACAAAAGGTGATCCTTGGTAATTCATTCTCAACTGAAAAAGGCTCTGCTTATCAGTTTGCACTACAGAATTTTGCTCAGGTATGTGGATTGCCTTCTACATACTGTGTCGATGATACTGCCCCCCCATCCATGCACTCCCTGGCAGTCACTTATTTTGATACAGTTAAGAAGCAAATCCCAGACCAATTTTCTATGTCCGCAAGAGATTCCATCCTGTGGCAGTGCAACCGTATGAAGCATGCACAAGATTATTTAATGGCTGTACCCATCATTGGGCTTAATCAGTGCCTTGGACCTAGACATTTTAGAGCTGTACTTTGCTATCGTCTTGGTATCCCATTGTTTCTTGAGATTGGCTTGTGCCCAAGTTGTAATAAAACCATGGACATCTTTGGTGATCATGCACTTCATTGTGCTAAGGATATAGGCCCCAAGTTTCGACATGATATTGTTCGTGATGTAGTCGTCGACATTTGCTTCAAAGCTAGTGTTCCTGCTCGTAAGGAAGTTTCTTTGGGATTTCTGACGAATGATGACAAAGAGCTGAAACCTGCTGATATTCTTGTGCTTAACTGGGAAGACGGAAAGGATGTTTGTATGGATGTCACTGGTGTTTCGCCCTTCGCAGGTGATGGAATTCGCTCTTTCGTCCCAGGGAAAGCTATATCTAATGCGGTTTCACGTAAACACTCTAAATACTTGGACAAGTGTATTTCACATGGCCATGGATTGAGTGTTTTGACTTTCTCTACTCTAGGAGAGTTGGGTGAGGATACTTTGTGTTTTTTCAAGCGCCTGAAGAATTGTTTAGTTAGTAACGACGCTAGTAGTGGTTTTGGTAGCTTTATTTTTCATAGATTAGGCGTTGCTATTCAAAAAGGTGTTGGAGCCCAGCTTGTTGCTAGGTTACCAACCAAAAGCTTTGTATAATGATTAATTCAATATTAGAAAAATATTTTAAATATTTTTGGATATTTAAAAAAAAAAAATATAAAATAATTTTTTTTAAATAAATAAATATTAATAGAGTTGACAAGTGTCCCCATCATAAGGGTTAGGGTAATATAGTCTTTTCGTTATATTTAGACACCGCTTATCCCTCCCATGGGTGGAGGATAAGAATCTAGGGGCCCTAATTATTTTTGGATCCCCCAATTAAGCGGTGTTGGAATATCTCCAAGTTTTGTTTTTTTCTTTGGTATCATCCTTCAAGTTTTATTGCTTCTGTTTTTTATTGTTTATGCAGTAATAGGGGATACAAACAAAGTAGTTTCCAATTCTAGTTAACTAATTTTTTCATTTAATATATATAAAAAGAAAAAAACTACCATAGTCGTCTAATTTCTTTTTCATTTTATTCCTTTTTTTTCTTTTTTTAAACGTTAATTCAAAAACTCTAGAAAAATTAAAAGAAATCCCAGAATAGATACGCAATTAGACTATTTTTACACAACTAACTCAAGATAATCCGCATTACGGATCGAATTAAAAATGAAATTAGGTAAAGTAAAGAATCGTGGACGGTATATTCCCAGAAAGATTCTATTGGAAGCATCTCATTTCTCAACTCACTTAGGGCCACGAGAGGTGTGTTTTGCTGGCAGCCAAGGGCCAATGAAGAGAGCTACATTACCCAGCCATGTCAAACAAAAACATACTCCTACTAATTAATTAATTAAGGTTAGTGAAATTAAGAAACGAAAATTAGTAGCAAAAAATAAATTAAAAACAAGCACTAGTACGTTAATTTTTCGTTTTCAGTAATTAATTTTTTTTCACTAAAAAATCTACTAGAAGATTGCCAGCTGAACACTCTCTCTTTCTGACCTTTCTCCTTCAAGCAACTCTCTCTCTCTCTCTCTCGACTTACCAAATTCCTTGGCCTTGATGTTGGAAGAATTTCTACAAGATTCTCAAAAATGAGTAATGCACACATTTTTCTCTTTTTTTTTAATTATTTTAGCTTCAATTATACTCTTTAATGGAGATGGGTTCTCATCATAGTTTCTTCTGAGCTAGCAATTTGTGCTATGTAAGTTCAGATCGACTTACCCAGACATATTTACTACTTTTCTTTTCACGAGAGTGGGAGACTGTATGAACATCGAATTTTTGTATGTTTATCTTTGTTCAAAAATCTGAATTAGGGTGGCAATTATAATTTCTGCTCCATTTTGTTGCCATCTATGGCATTTCCGAATTTTTCAGGAAAAAAGTTCGTGTTTTCAAAATTGTGTGTGTTTCATTTGTTAAAGGTGTCTTTTTTAGTTCTACCTTCATCACCTCATGAATTGGTGATGTCAGCCCTAAATCCTTTCATCTCTTGAAGAAGGTTTTAGAGTGTCTGAAAACAGAATTTGGCTTAGAAAAGGAGCATTCGAGTAGAACCCTTGGCTACAGAAGTGATGATGATGACTTATCTTTTATGAACTTGTTGCCTCTTGTTTTTTCTTGCTGCTATATGATTTTTTTGAGGGTTATTTCCTCGTGGCTTGATGAGTTTTTTTTGTTTGTTTTGTTTTGTAGATGAATGCTGAATAATCAACCTAGAAAACCATCATTATTATCCTCTGGTTCTAGCTAATTCAGGTAGCAGGTACCTAGTAATTCATGATTGCGATTTGAAAGTGGTGCAAGGACAATGAGCTCCGACAACTATGGAAACAACACCAACAGTGATCTTGGTATAGCTTCAAGCAGGAAAAGGTTGCGTTGGACGGATGAGCTTCATGAACGCTTTGAAGAAGCGGTTGCACAGCTCGGTGGACCAGACAGTGAGTACTTAGAATTCAACACCTTACTTTCTTGAGTCAAAAATAATGAAATTTAAAATCATGTTTGGTGAGACAATATTGGATGAGAAGAACACAATATCGACCAGAATGTGAATTCCGTTTACTGGGAAAATAGTTTGTCTCTAGAGCTTCTCTCTGTACCTGGGACACAGTAGACCTCTTTCAGTTGTTCCTGTTCAGGAGAAATGGAGTGGAGGCTCTTATGCTTGGTAACCCGATAATGTAGTGTAGGTGGCTGGAGCCATCCGTGCGATACAATAACTTAGTTCGTTAAGTGGAACTAAGAGCATTGACTTTGTTAAGTTTGAGATTTGAGTTATCAAGGATTTCACTCTGCTGGAACGTGTGGAGGTCCGCTGTATCAACAGTCGTTGCATGCGCCTTTAGAGAATTAGAAGTGCCTTCTTCTAAGCAGATTCTGTTCCTGAAATCTAAGCCATACATGTAACCATGCACATTTATTCCTTTTCCCTTTGTGCAGAGGCAACTCCTAAAGGAGTCCTAAGAGTTATGGGTGTACAAAGTTTGACAATATATCATATCAAAAGCCACTTACAGGTAATAAAATTTGCAATATTTGTTATGTCAATATCGTAAGGTAATAACATTTGCAATATCGTATATCGTACCTTACGTTTGTATTTCTTGGATCATTAATTCAGTCTCTACCAAATTGTACAGAAATACCGGCTTTCAAAATACCTTCCGGAGTCTGCATCTGATGGTATGTATGCCTGACTTATCAGTAGTGATCCTAAATGGTAAAGAGATTGGGATCTGTATTTTTGGTTTTTAAGAAATCATAGGCAACCAAGGCAACTTTTTCTATCTTTTTCCGGGCCTTTAAATTCATCATGCTTCAAAAACCAATATAATGATGCTTCCTTATTTAGGAAAAAGGATTGATAGGAATGAATCAGATGACAAATTTACCAGCTCGGATGGTACACCGTAAGTAGAACTTTCTTCTCTTGCTTTTTGTGGTTAAGTTTCGTTTTTCGAGTAGGAAAAAAAACAACGGCCAGCATAGCATTTTGTATGTGGTAACTTATGGTACCGAAGCCATGTGACCGTTTACACGGAGGAATATGCTTAAGAACTTATGGTACCCATCAGAATTCCGTACTAAGAATATATCCAGAACCAAAAAGCTCATAAGTCACAAACATCAATAGGTCAACTGACTAATTAGTTATGACCGCTTGGTGGTTAAACATGGTGACTCGTTTGTCGTTTACCAATTACTTAAAACTGAATCTCATGCACTACAAGTGTATCTGTGTGCAGTGGGATGCAAATAACAGAAGCACTCAAGCTGCAGATGGAAGTTCAAAAGCGTCTGCATGAACAATTAGAGGCAAGTCTTTCTGATAGTTGGTACTTAGCTCCCCCAAATTGATAAATTTGATGCTGATAGTGTGTGTAGTTTATTGATCAAAATGAGGGAAGTCTTGACTTGGTACTTCTACAATCTCAAAATTCAACAGGTGCAGAGGCAACTCCAGTTGAGGATTGAAGCCCAAGGAAAGTACCTCAAGCGAATCATTGACGAGCAGCAACGGCTCAGTAGCGTTCTTGCTGAATCACCATCATGTTCTGGGGTCACTTTCCCCATGTCATCAGGTGATCACAACTGTCTGGAATCTGATAATAATAGAACCGACCCATCAACTCCGGCTGCAACCTCAGAAAACAAAGCTGTGAAGACAGAGATGCTCGAGAAAAAGCTAGCTCTTAAGGAATGTTTATCTTCTCTGCATGAACCATAGACTCCAGATTCAGGTTGCTTTGCTGGTGGTTCTCCATCTGAGAGTCCTAGAGATGAAAGGGTCAAGAAGCAGCGAGTGAACGTGGGAGAGGCCCTAAACACAAAACCAGAGACTGCAGTCACACACCCGATACTGGAGTCAAACCCAGGCACAATTCTCAAGATGCCCCCACCATTAGAAATCCCAGCTTCAGGTCATTCTGCTTCTCATTCTGGGACTTACCCATATGATGAAAAACGATCAGAAGAGGCTACAAAAAGTTTAGAGTGATTATCTTTATATATGTTAGACTGTTGTTTTCAGGGGAACTGAGTTTTGTTTAGATGTATCAGGAGATGAGATGATTGGTTCAAAGACTTCTGTTAACTTTCACAGAGTGCTGTCTTTACCATTTCTATTTGGTACAAATGTAAAAATGCATAGTGGTACACATTGAATTTTCTACAGTCCAGCTTGTGCATCTACAGACCACATGTTAAATTGCGGCAGAGCCAAAAAATGGTGTAAACCAGGATCACCAGTTTTCTTTAATAAATGCATCTCTCTTCTTTTCCTTATAGTCCGTGATCAACTTGAACTGTGATTTTGAGCTATTTCATCACCATCTAACACTACATAGCAGATACGCTGTTTTTTTTCGTATGGATTGTGAAAAATATCCATGATACACACTAGTCTCAGTGCCTGCAAGAGAAACCTGCTGAGTATGGAATGCTTGTGACCCGAACTGTAATTATTTTCTGATCCATATGGTTAATTCATATCTTCTCCATCAGCAGGATGTACTATTTCATTCAATGTTAAGTTACTGGAATATTTTACAAGAATCCACAATCCCAAAAGATGATTTAAAAAACATGCATTTCTACTCAGACAGCCAATAAATGCAAAACAACAAAACCTTACACAACGGACTCAAAATGCTACGAACTGTAGCTTTGTTCCCAGGTATAGTAGTAATAGGAAAAGTAACAAGTAGCAAAGGTAGAGGGCGTAGTGTGTCTTGTGTCCTACTAATAGCATGTAGATGACCCAGCAGGTGATCAAACCTTTTCTTCTGCGTCCTCTTCATCTTCAAGCTCGTCAATTCCAACCCAGCGGGTGAAAGCAAAGAGAAACTCCTTGAAGGTCACCATTCCATTTCTGTCCCAGTCCATTTCTTCTGAAAATGGTGAACCAGATGTTAACCAACGGTTGCCGAAAACATGCCTAGGTGGATATGAGAAACTAAAGAGAGAAAGTGAGAGAGAGAACTGACCGAATCTTTTCAAGGCTATTCGCCCTGAAGAGCGTTCGCCTGAGGTGGTTTCATTTATGGCTTGGACCATCTCGCTCTTGCTGACACATCCATCCTTATTCTTGTCCAGAAACACAAACGCTTTCACCAAAGTTTCAAAGGTTGCCTCCAGGTTTGGTAAGCCCATCCGTGATTTCTAGCGGTTTAGTCATGGAAACTCAGGAATATTTTGAGATCCTTATTTATGATTGATAGAAATGGTTTCACCGCAGATCTAGCTACATTCATTAAATACGGAGAGAAAATATAGACAGTAAAAAACTAAAATTAATGAAAATTAGTTGTATGTTGGATACACCTTGAGTGGCAGATGGGTCTTCCTTGAGAAGATAGACAAGGCAGAGGAGAACAATGAACTCATTGAACTTCATTCCCATATTCTCTTTGATATCACATGCCTCAAATAAATCACTTATTTCCTCCTCCGAGTAAGTGATCTCTAGTTTATCAAAACAATGCTTAAGCTCTTGTGGATCTATTGCACCATTTGAATCCGCATCTGAAAATAAAAAGGAAATAACTCTTAATCAACAGATATAAGACATCCATACAATTACCAGGCATCTTTCAAACCGGTAGGGTAAGCTTTGTCTGAACCCTGAACCATAAAAGACAAGCAACATCTACTCACTTGACTATCTTAACTACATTCATGAATGCGAATTAACAGAGAAAATCCAGACAAAGAAAAGAAAGCCAACCAAATTGCTCAAATATTGCTTTGCAGTTGCGTAGGCTCTCATCAATCTTTGGGAATTTCAAAATAACACTATTAAATGATCTCATCGAAGTTCCTGCTGCTGCTTTCCGTTGCATTGCTTCAACCATTTTTGCCTCGAGCTTTGTTTCTGGTATCCAACCTCCAAGTGACTCATCCTTTCCTACTACACCTCCCATCGTGGCTTAGTAATACAAATCGTCAATCAGAGAAGAAGCCAGTTATGGACCTGGACAAACAGTAAATTTAATAAATATGCGAAATTTTTTTTGACATAGATCTGTTCATACCCTTGATGGAGAGTGATAACTTTCGCATAAACCTGAAAAGAACCCGCAGCATAACTTATAGATACGTTAGATTATGTCAAAAGGTAAAATTTGTAGTCTTCTTCCCACATTCCGCTAAACAAGTAGTAGATCCATGCGTTTAAGTTGGAAAATTGGTGTGAAAATGTAAACAACACCAAAGTAGGAATTCTAAAGTGCACAAGAACAGAAGAGGCACAATGATGAACAACATAAGATAGCTTAACCAAGCTTCAAACACACACGTGAAAACCCAAAAAAGATGACACCACTTTAATGTAGAATCTATTCCACAGAAATCCAATAAATAACATTGAGTGGGTTTCAGTCATACAATATAATTGATTTTAGAGCACCATCAAGTTAAGTTAGGCTCTACCTATCGATAAATAACAACTACCTAGCATCAAAAGAAATCTATAGAATAGAACACATATCAAATATAGAAGAGAAAGATTGTTCGCCGACATTTGTTGCAGAATATAATGTTATATAATTCATGTTCTACATGCCCCTCATTTCTGCACTTCTTCTTAAGATAATGAGGAATCGGTGACTCCCTAAATGATCCAAATCTATTATTCATATTCCTATCTCTTTATTAAGACCAGTTCAACAATTTGATGCCACCCCCATTTTGATAATTTTCCCATAACCGACTGTAAAGTAATCCATCAAAAGCCTTTTCCTAGAGATCCATCCATTACCAAAATCAAGGGATACAAGAAAGTGATTTTATTTTCATCTTATCAATGAAAGAGTCTTAAATTTTTTAAACCAGGTAAAAGGATATACAAAATGAAAACACACGCTACTTGCATATACAGATAGAAGAACACAGTTGTAAAAGATAAATAGCATACGTTGTGTTTGATAGAGAGAGACCTAGACTCACCTCGCTAATATTTATTAATTTCAGCTTCGTTTCAGGGGATCTCCATGCAACAGAGAGAGAAAGGAGACAAGCTGATTGAACAATGAACACGGAGAGATAAGTGGGTGTCAAGTTGCAATAAATTAATAGGCCTGTCTTCTTCTTCTTCTTCTTCTTCTGTTATGTTGGTTGGAGAGGTGGTGGTGGTGGTGGAATCAACAGAAGACGGACGGATGAATGGGTGGCGCTGGCAGAGGATAGAAGGCTTTTTTTTTTACTAAGATTAGTATTTTCCTGTCAGATTTAAAGGAGTTGCTGAAGACACATTCATCCCGTGATGATCGCTGCATCCACCACGTAATATGGGAGTTTTGACTCCTCGGCTCTCCTCTTTTTTATTCACTTCCGCACCGACGCTCTCCGTGTACAAGGAAGGATACAAGGTTTTAACTTCGACTGTAATTGCCTTCTCCACTTTGTTAAGAGACACCAAAGACTGTAATATTTTGCCTTGAAATGCTGAATTTTCTTTCGTATTCAATTTCAGGCTGTGGCACTTTCTCATTGGCGACAACCAACAGCTCAGCTCGGCCTACATTTTTTATACCTCAGTTGAATAATTGCAAGGAGAAAATGAAAAATAAGGGTTAGTCAGCACCTGATGATTTGTCTCATGTTCCTACCTACATGGACTAATAATGCCATCTAAATCTGATGAGCAGCCTTTGACTTGGTGACATTTCCAGATTTATGAAGGTACAACTTTACAAAGTTAAATACTTCAATGATACTATTTGGTGTCGATCAACCTCGGCTACTTTGCTGCCCAACTATGCATGCCAAAGAAGAAAAAAAAAAGAACACGAGAGATACAAGGAGAGACTTAGATTACTGAAAGAAAGAAAAAAACACCCTAGTGAGAAACAATGTGACAACACTTTGCATTATTGTACAGAAGAATGGTATGCAGACGCTCTCATGAAGAACACTGTCTCCGATGGTGGTTAACTCGCTTTAGAATGGAGAGTCGTATCCGCTGACTCAAAGCCTCAAATTTTTCCATCTTTTCACTTCTCGGCTTCTTCTGAACAACTATTGGATCTTTCTTCTTATTGATATTCTTCTTCTTGTCCTTGTCCTTGACCTCCTCCTCTCCCTTCAGCGGGTCTAATTTCCTTTGTATCCTTCTAAGAGGGGTTGCAAGCGCCTTCAGAGTCCCCTGCAACAAATTTAAACCACAAGGAATCTATCATTTAGCAAAACTACATACACCAATAATAGAGTGAGAAACTTCAGCACAACAAATGAAGCGTTCTACATGTCACCCTTGACCTGTCACCATCGAGTAATTCTCTTTACATCCTCGAGTTGTTTACCCAAACTCTCTTATGACATGTTTGGTTCAACTAATTGGAATTTCAATGTAATTGGATTACTTCTGTTTAACCAAAAAGTGGAAAATAAAGTGAAATTCAAGTAGATAAGACATTCTAATAGAATTCCATTAGACGTTGATTCTCCAATTCAATTACTTGAACTGCACATGCTTACAAATGATTTGCTTCAAGAAAACAACAATATGAAAGGAAACAAGAAGGCTAAGGGAAACAAGTAGGAACCTGATGTCTGTTATTTGCGGTCTTGCAATCAGCAGAAGAGGGATCTCCATCGCTACCTCCTAGAGAAGAGCACCTTCCCCAACTCTCTCGATTTGAACTGGAATGCGAGCAGCATTCCTCATTCTGATTATTAGTGTTTTCCTGTGAAGTTCCCTACAGTGACAAAGATCATCAAATAAAATAACTGTTGAAGCGAGATCGCCGAGAAAGTCGTTTTACATACAAGAGACGAATCAAACAAACTACCTGCAGATGTGGTGGAATGTCATCAATATTTGTACTAGACCTACTGTCTTCATCAAGTAATGAATCCTGCTAAGAAAAAAAGGAAGCAGCTTTTATTACCAGACTAACATGGGACAAGGGAATGACTCCACGACTAGGAATCTTACAAAGACACATGTAAGTGGTTCAATTTCAGAAGAGCAAATATGCCTACAGTTGCAGCGAAAATACTAGGAGGAACTGACGAAGAGCTTGCAGCATCAGTTTGCACTGAACGAAGACCAGAGATGATCTCATAAAGGAGGCTCTAAAACAAAAAGCACACCACTTGGTTAGTCGCTAAAGTAGTGCAAGAATTTCATACAAGAGGTGCAGTGGTGCAATTAGAGTGTCATGACCAGTAGTATAACCAATGAAACGGAGTCAACATCGTTGTTTTTTGTCCCCAACATACAGTGTGAATGTGCAACTGTATCAACCAAAATAGAGATGTACAAAGCATAGGACAGTGGCTAACTACAAATTCTGCAACCTCTAAATCTCCAGGGTCGATGCCATTGTTACAGCAGGCAATGAAAAGATACACTATTGTTGTTTTGAGTTCTCTAAGAATTTAAGACGATTTGAAGGAATTACCTCATCTACACCAGCACCAACTTTCAGGTTCCCCAGATCATAATATTTTTCAAGCTTTGTTGAAATTGCAGAAGGAACTTGAGGGGGATGAAGAACATTGTAGAAGAAAATAGAAACTGAGTCATAATAAAACTGTGGCCGTGGAGAGTTGTGATCACCATCAAACTTAATAATATTCTTGTCCCCCTGAAGCAAGATCAAATATCAGAAACAATGTCCATGGTGTACATAATTAAATGGAATCTATAAAAAACAAAAATAAACCTTGTTTATCCTAAACTCTAGGTTAGTTATAAAAATTTATCAAGACATGTAAAAAAAATTCACCCCTTGAGATGAAATGAACTAATACCGCGTAAGACTTGAACATGATCTCGGAGTGGCGGGGTTGAATGAATACATCCTCAGTTGCATGCCCAAATAAAGATGGAATAAAAGTTTTAGGTGCAGCCTGCAGGTGCAATAGAACATTAACAAAATGAATCGAGCAATCTTACAGCATGTGTTCTGAAGGGGCACTGCAAGTCTTTGGACTATATGCAGGGACTTTAGCAATCTTGACTGACAGAACTAATGAGGTTAGTGTGTTCTGAAGGGGCACTGCAAGTCTTTGGACTATATGCAGGGACTTTAGCAATCTTGACTGACAGAACTAATGAGGTTAGTGCCAAACAAAACCAGCTTACCGAATAAAATTAAACATGTCCCATAAACCTTAAAAAGCCATATCAAGGCACTGATCTAAAAGGGGTTACAAGTAAATCTCAGCAAACGTAACCACAAAACACTTACAGACCTGCATGCAATTTAGATTCATGATGTCAAATTTGGCCTTCTTCTGAATGACACGCCGCATGTATTGGACAGCCACTTTTACCTGCAAAACATCATGAAGCATTACTGAAAAATGAAGCACTTAATGCTAAGTGCATCTATCTTAGACAAGCCCAACACAGGACCCTTGAATACATACTCTATGGAAAAGATTATTAACAACTATTATCATAGAGCCAAGTAGCGATGGCTAAAGAATGATCTACTCCATCATTTAACGTGCACTGAGAAAGAAACCGAGAACGAAGTCTTACTGTAAATTTAGGAAGTCGAATTTTGTAGACATCCACAAGTTCCATCATTAGATCAAATAAGTTTGAGAAGGCACTATCTAACACCATTCCAGCTATGGAGGGGTCCTCTGCTCCATAAAGAAGACTGCATTATAATCATTGAAGAGCGTAATTACTTACAAATACTATCAATATCAATTGCTAGCAATTTGGTACTACGTAGTAAGCAATAGAGGTGGTAGTGGCAGTGGAGTAGTGGTACTGATGGCCGGGACATGCCTTCTGATTAGTTTCGAACATTGAAAGCGAAGAATAACAAATAATTCTATGATTACATACCTTGTGACAGCACCCATTGATCGTCCCCAAAGACCTATGCGTGAAATTTGTTTGTTGCTTCTCAGATGAGACACCACAATTTTAAGGTCATCTTTCTGACAGGTAGATGAAGAATAACACTAAATCCTTAGAAGTTCTATATACATAAGAGTTCGGAATCTAAAGGAAGTAAAAGATGACCAACACACCTCATGCCAACCAAGGCTGACATACTCGCCATCGGATAGTCCTGAACCAGAAAAGTCAAGTGTGAAAACAGTGATATTAGAGGGAAGAAGGATCACAGCAGCCTCATTTGCATCTGCTCTACATCCACTGCACCACTCAAGAACAAAATGAATAGGTGTTAAGCTTTTCATATGCAGACTGATATTGTCCAAAAATATGTATTGATGAGAATATAATACGAGAGCTATGTACTGCTTCTAATGTGTGTCAGAGCAGCAAAATCCAATTTCAGGAATTGATTCATTCACGAGAACCATTATATACCTGTTCCCATGGCAGTAAATGACACAGGGGAGAGGTGTGTCTTCTGGTAAAGGAGAAGGCATGTAATGACTACATCGTAAGATGTGACCCCGTCCATTCATCAGCTGTTAACATTGAAACACACAGATTCCAGAAAGTTGAGAAACCAAAAAAAAAGATGCATGTGTTACAATAACTGGAAAGTAAAACCTGGTCAATATGTTCGTACTTGCCTCCAAGTCTTGTCTTTTGTATTTCCTGCCGGCTAGAGTGAAATCCGTTTCCCATAAATACTGGTCTGGGTTGTAGTCCGCCCTGTATATTCCAACATATCAGATTGCATGACAGAATAAATAAGGAAGCTTTAAAAAGTCACTAAGAGATTGCAATTCAGCATCTTAAAATTTAGACAGGTGTTTTAAGTGCATCCCAATGCAACAGATTTGGATGAAAACATACAGATTAGTGAACCCATCAAAAATTTAGGAGATTACCTGGGAGGCCGAATCACGAAATTAATGAATTGTTCAATCATCCTCCTTTTCTACTAAGCAGTTGAATGTTGGCGAATATTCAGTGGCCACTCAACATTTGAGCTCTTAATCCTTTTCTAAAACCAACCCCACCAATGCAACTACCACAACTTCTCGGAAAACTCTACTCCATTCAATTCTCTGCCAAGACTCAAAGAAAATTCACTTCTCCACCAATTTTGCCAGATATCTCTTTTGCAAAATTCAGGAATGAAGCTGGTAAAAATCTCAGAAAAAAACGTTGTGGATCTGGAGCCGTTGTAGCCCCACCGAGTTTGAAGTAAAAATGTACAGTAAACCCTCCAAAAGCGTAAAATTCAAAATCAGAGTTGTATAATAATAACAGCTGAACAACAAAGTCACACCTCATACCATCCTCAGATCCATAAAATCAATAATCTTTAGAACAGTCCTTGAACAATTATATTCCTCTTCTCAATAATTTTTTCAGATCTCTGAATCAATTAAGTATTTCTCCACCCCAAAACTTCAAACTTTGTGTGTGACCATATACGATATGAACCCTAGAAATCGAAGAGAAAGGGCATAATCGTTAAGAAAAATGAAAATTTTAAAAAATTGACATGAAAAATAAAATAAAAGAGAAGCAAAAGAAAGGAAAGGAGTGAGTGAGTGAGCAAAAGGAGAAGAGAAACGACAACAATTGTAATGGTAAAGAGAAGAATGATAGAAAAGAAACAAAGAACAAGTAGTTAAAGTGAATGAGACTGAAGAGAAACAAAAAATAACACACGGGTTACTCAAAATTTAGGGTTTTTTGAATTCCACTTACCACAGTATTGAGCCTGAAGTGAGGTGGTATTATCAGTATCACCACAGAAACAAATACCAATAAAGAGCTGTTGAAATGAAAGGAGGAAGAGGAGGAAGCCAAAACTAGAAATAGTTGGAACAGAACACAAGTACAGGCGGTTTATTTTAGGACGGGAGACTAGAAAGAGAGTTAAAGTGGAAATCAAATAACAAGGGTGGGAAATTATTGGTTTTTTTTTTTTTTTTTAATTTGGTATTTGCTGTTCTCACTGACTGCCCACTCACTAAAATCTATACATTTTGAGCAACTTCAGTTGAGTGGTCTTTTGAGTCTTTGAGTTTGAGTGATAACAATATTACCGTGTTACAAAACGCGTTATCATCAATGAATTTGATTAGAATTTAGATTTGTTTTAACGGACTCTTAATATGATGCATCTTCTTAGGGAGAAGAAAACGAAAAACAAAGTTCGTCCGCCCTACACCGTGGTATGTAGGGCCGTTGGGTTTCCGTTAGTTTGTAAAGTTTTGCCATGTCGGATAGGATTGACTTGTTGTTGTTAGCACGTAACTTTTGTTTATTGGACAAAGTACTTTTGGTGTTAGGTTCCTTAATTCAAAGTTCAAACTGAATGATGCATTATCGGAGATTAACAGTTGCGTACCAGGCACGTACTTGATGTGGTTTTTTAGGCTCTAGCTTTTAAAAATCAACAGAAAGAAACGAATAAGGAAACCATGAATGTGTAACTTGATTTATTTTTTTTAGAACCAACGGAAAGCTTCGTCGTGTTTTCCGGCGAGCTTTTTTGTACCGGCAGGAAAAGAGGAGCTTTCTTTGTTTGTTTAAGATTCTTGTTGTAATTTTGGGATTTTTCCTCTTCATTTATTTTTTTAAAAAAAAGTATGTTTTTCTTCCAATGGGTTAGCTTTGATATGGAAAAAGTGCTTCAGATTCAAGTGGTGGTATAGGTGCATCATAAAATGAATCGTGCAATATTAGTTGGGAGTGACTCTTCTAAGATAAAAGGTTTTATCTCATGTGTACGGGACTCAGATAGGAATTGGCCGCGACAACAACGTGACTAAGGAGACTAGTCAAAGTTAGCCCAACATTTTAAAGATCTGTGAGTTTACTATTCGTGACATATAATAAGTCATGCAATTTTTATTTATTTTTCGGTTCTTAAGAATCTAAATAAGTCTTTTGGAAGCTCTATTCAATCATCATGACGTGGGCAACTTTTTTTTAATAGTCTCCCCGTTGTGAACTCTTTTCAAAGTCAGCTCATCAACAGTTCAATCAGCCGTTTGTTAATCCTATTTCTAAATTATTTAATAAAATTTAAACTCAATCATCCAAATTTGTTTATATATTCAAAATTAAGCATCAAAGTAATGTTAGCAACAACAACACCAAATTAATTAACAAAGTATTTATTTTTTCATGCACCCAGTTCAAGCAAATAATTATATACTTACTGATAGGTGCATAATTCATATGATTTTAGTGTCCATTCCATACTTGTTTTAGCTATTATTCTTGCATATTTTCGTATTACTACTCTTATTTTCTCTTATTTGTCTCTATTAGGTGAATCATCCAAAAAATAGCCACAAAGTACTAAAAATAGCTAAGAAGAGAAATATTCCAAGTATCCAAGTGCCCAAGTCGAAGAGAAGTGGAAGAAGTGCGACGAAAATGAGCAAAACGCTCAAAATCAAGACACGGGCCAAAGACCAAGCTTAACTCATTCAAATTCAGTATTTCTTATCACCATCCTGAAGATAATTCAATTAAAAAAAAGAATGCAAAAAGAATAAGGTCATCCTGAGTTCAGACGAAGAAGTTACGACCAAAACAAGTTATCAAATACCGACGTCTACAGGCCAGTTCGGGAACTGTGTTCGAGAACGGGCGTAACTGGGTTTTGTGAACTGACCAATTCGGGAACTGTGTTCCAGAACGAAACTCCCAGAATTTTATTTGAAGAATAGTTCGCAAACGGTGTTCGCGAACCATGAAAGCCAAAATTCCCGAACTATTTTTAGGATCTTTCTTTCGTAACTTAGGGTCGGGTTCTTTAACCGACTTAGATGCTTGAAGGTCAAGCAATGTAAACCTATAAAAATAGGTATTATGTCATGAATAAGGATATATCAGCGGGTCACGAAATTGTAAGGCTTGGAGAGAAAAACTACACACGGAGCGAAAGCTAGGGTTTCGGAGCGGTTCTTCAATCATAACGATATCTCTTAACTTTTCTTATATGTATATCATGGATGTTTCTACATCCATGAGTAGATAAATCCATACTTGATTGAGGATGAATTCTAAGTTGTAAACTTGATTTGATTTAATATACAAATTTATTTTGATTTCTTCATATGATATCGTTGTTTTTACTATGAGTAAATATTATGATTGATTGATTGATTGTTCTAGGTGGAAAACTAAATCAGTTTATTCATTATACTAAAGCTAGTAAAAGGTTAGGATATTCGTGTAATTGTTGAATAACCCCTACACAAGTAGAAAACGTGAAACCTTACAGAGGGATTCTGTGGAGCAATCACGTGTAGAAACAACACTAGAAAGTGGACCTTGCGCTAAGAGTCTAACTACTAGGATCAACCTATAAATTCACAAAAGATAAAGCGTTCGACCAAATTAAACCTTGTGTGAGCTACTACTAGGTGGTTTAGACGAATAGAATCTGGTATTGGAGATCTTCCGTACTCAGTGATAAAAAGAATTTAGGGAATAACACTGAGCTAGATGTTATTTCACGGTTGGTGAAAATATATGATTAACGAAAAGTAGGAAATTATAATAACTCATTAACGGTTTATTGACGAAGAAGGATGCCTCGATCATATCTATCTTTGTTGCTTACATCTTAATATTTTCAATTGCTTTTATTTACTTTGTTTAAAATCTAAAACAAAACACCCGTTTATGACACTTTGACAACTAAAACTCACTGCTCTTCGTGAGAAAGATCCTTGCTTCCATTATATTACTAGTTAATTGTGTGGAAATAAGATTATTAATTTGATTGCACTTACGACAGCCATCAAATTTTGGCGCCATGCCGGGGAGCAGTTGGTAGCTTTAGTTGTTATTTCTTTTAGTTTTTAATTTTCGTATTTTAGATTTTGGTTTCAGGTACTTGATCTCTAGCACCGAAAGATTGGGATTATCAGAGGTGCGGTATTCAAACTCGTAAGGGAATGATACTACAAGAACGTCAGCAAACACAACAAGAATCTTCATCAGAGATGATAGACGGTGAAAATCCACCTCCTCCGCCTCAAGATAAGAAGCTGCGAGAGTTGACATCTTCATGCTTAGATTTGCCACCATTGTGTATTACTCTATCTGACACAGTGGAAGTGAAGTCGAATCTTATTCACCATTTACCGAAATTCGAAGGACATCCTGGTGAAGATCCGAACCGTCATCTTCAAAAATTCCAGCACAAGATGACAAATCTTAGGCAAGGTACCGAAGACAGTGATACGGCAATGCTGCAAGCTTTCCCATTCTCTTTAATAGATCTAGCAGAAGAATGGTTGTATTACCTTCCTCCGGGGAGTATTACGACATGGACTGAGATGAAAAATTTATTTTTAGAGAAGTATTTTCTTGTTTCTAAGGCATCCTCTGTTTGTAAGGAGATTAGTAGATCCTACAAATTACTGGGAAGTCTCTTTATGCATATTGGGAGAGGTACAAAAGACTGCTGGCAAGCTTCCTACATCACCATATATCACCAACACTCATCATTTAATACTTCTATGAAGGACTACTTTCAGAGCAACGAAATTTGTTAGATGTAGTCATTGGTGGTTCACTTCCTAAAAAGAAAATCTCGCAAGCAACTAGTCTGATTGAGAGTATGACATCGAATGTTCAACATTTTTTTATACAAGACACAACTCAAACGTCAGAAGAGTTAGCGAGATAGGAGAATCTCCAAATACAGAGCACCGGTTAAGCGCCATTGAAAAGGCAATTCATCGTATAGCTTCGGTAATTGCTTCACCATACGAAGAGGAGGCCGAGGGAAATTATTTATTCCCTAATCAGAGGCCAAAGTATGATATATACTCAAATACTTATAACCCTGGTTGGAAAGATCATCCTAATTTCAGTTATGCTAACAAGAAAGCAACATATCCTAATCCATATGCAAGACAAGGTGGTTTTCAACAACACTTACAACAACCACAACAACCTAAAGAGCGAGGGTCTTCTGTCGAGGATAAGTTCAACATGCTAATGCAAAGCATGCATGGTCTCGCATCTACAACATAGAGTCTAAAGGAAACAGCTTAACAAAACCACCAGGAAAATGAAATGGCCATTAAAGACTTGAGGATGCAGATAGGACAGTTGGCTACATATGTGAATTTGTTAAAGGCACAAAAATCAACAAAACTGTCATCACAACCTTTTGTGAACCAAATAGAGCATGCTAATGTGGTAACTCTAAGAAGTGGGAGGCAAGTTGAGGGGGCGAAACATCAAGATGAGGTTAGTAACGGTATCGAAAAGGAAGTAGAGGTGGACACTATTCCAAAGGAAAAGCCAACCTCAACCGGCAAACCTAAGGATACGGGTTCCTACCTTTGCTACACCACCTCCTTTCCCTAGACGTTTTTCCAAGTCAAAAAAGCAATCTCTAGATAAGGAAATCATGGATATTTTCAGCAACATATAAATCAGCATCCCATTTATTGAGGCCATCAAAATGATGCCCAGGTATGCTAAGGTTTTGAAGGATTTATGCACAACGAAGGATAAGTTAAATGCTAACGAAATTACTCAAGTGGGAGAAAGTGCCACAGCTATGTTACTGAAGAAGATGTTTGCGAAGTGTGAAGATCCGGGTGGTTTCACAGTGCCAATCACGATTGGTGACTGATGGTTTGAGCGTACTTTGCTGGATTTGGGAGCATCTATAAGTGTGTCAGCCGATATTTATGATTCTTTGAATCTTAGACCGTTAAAAGAGGCAAAGATTACGATTCAATTAGCAAACAAGTCCAATATATATCCTAAGGGACTCGTGGAGGAAGTGTTAGTTCAAGTGAATGATTTAATATTTCCGGTTGATTTCTACATTGTGGATATGTAAAATGAAGATAATTGTTCATATACTTCGTTACTGCTTGGGAGACCATTTATGAAAACTACAAATACGAAGATTGATGGTGATAGACTCACTATGAAATTTGTTAAGGAGATCATTCGCTTCAACATAATTGAAGCCATGTGTTATCCTAGTGATGTTCACTCCGCTTTCTCTATTGATGTTATTGGTTCGTTAGCACAAAAAATGTTTGATTTGAACGGTGAAGATGAACTTGGAGTTGTGTTACGTAATAACATTGATTTAGACGTTCACGGACAACCGAACCTGGACGTTGACTTTTCCAAATAACTGGTGGAGATGTGTGGTGCTTTAACGACACTACAAGAAGCAAAAATTTCTTATATTTCGTTACCCATAACTAATGAGGTTCCTTTACCTTATATTGTGCAGGCACCGAAACTAAAATTAAAGACGCTTACGGACCACTTAAAGTACGCGTACTTGGGTGATGCAGAAGAACTTTCGGTGATTATTGCAAAGAACCTTAACCCAATACAAGAAGAACCTCTACTTAGGGTTCTGAAAGAGCACAAAACGGCTATTGGTTGGACAATTGCCGATATCAAAGGCATTAGTCCATCCATGTGCATGCATAGAATCCTGATGGAAAATGATATTAAGCCGGTACATGATGCTTAACATAGGCTTAACCCCCAAATGATGGAGGTATTGGAGAAATAGATCCTCAAATTGCTAAGTGTAGGGGTGGTTTACCCAATTTATGACAACAAATGGGTTAGCCCGGTTTGAGTGGTGCCTAAGAAATCAGGTGTCACTGTTATTAGAAATCAAGATGACGAACTTGTTCCTACAAGAGTTCAAACTGGATGTAGAGTATGCATAGACTACATAAAACTTAATACAACAACCCGAAAGGATCACTTTCCTTTGCCTTTCATTGATCAGATGTTAGAGAGGTTAGCGGGACATTCACATTATTACTTTTTGGACGGTTATTCGGGGTACAATCAGATTGTTATTGCACCGGATGATCAAGAGAAGACTACTCTCAATTTTCCTTTTGGTACGTTCGCCTGTAGACGGATGTCGTTTGGTCTTCGCAATGCGCCTGCCACTTTTCAGAGGTGTATGGTTAGTATATTTTTTGACTATGTGGAACGCATAATTGAGGTATTCATGGATGATTTTAGTGTTTATGTCAATTCATTTGATACTTGTTTACAAAATCTTGAACTTGTGCTTAAAAGATGCATAGACACGACTCTTGTTCTTAATTGGGAGAAATGCCACTTTATGGTGAACCATGGCATAGTGCTAGGTCACATTGTTTGCTCTCGAGGGCTCGAAGTTGACAAAGCAAAGATGGACTTAATAAAAAACTTACGATATCCCACTTCGGTGAGGGAAATCCGCTCGTTTCTTGGTCATGCAGGTTTTTACAGACGGTTTATCAAAGATTTCTCCAAAATATCATTGCCGATGTGCAAATTATTGGAAAAATAGGTTATTTTTGACTTCAACTAGGAGTGCAAGGATGCCTTTGATAGATTGAAAGAATTGTTGATAACTGTGCCAATTATCGTCATCGGATTGGAGTTTGCCATTTGAATTAATGTGTAATGCAAGTGACTATGTTGTTGGAGCCGTTTTGGGTCAAAGAGTAGACAAGCTGCCTCATGTGATTTATTATACACTAGGACTCTAAACGATGCGCAAATCAACTATTCTACCACCGAAAAAGAATTTTTGGCAATAGTGTTTGCACTCGAAAAAATTAGATCATACTTATTGGGTGCAAAAGTTGAAAAAGCGGGGGTATAACAACCACACCCAATAATTCGTTCGGCAATCTGTATGGACTAAACTCCAATATAATTCCGAGAGCACCAACTTAAAAGTGAGACTCAATCAAGAAATATATCAAATAGCTTTATCTCTTTCTCAATACAACTAGAAAATCGAACAGATAGAAATTCATGAACCTGATTGATATGAGAAATAACTTGGACGATACCAAAGACCAATGCCCAAGTGTCAATCAAGTTATATCTAACAAACAAGGTCGGATTTATCAACTGTTACTGAACTACGCACAACCCGTGATATTTCAATTATATAAACAAATATAATGCGGAAAAAAAATAACATAGACACCATAAATTTTATTAACGAGGAAACCGCAAATGCGGAAAAACCTCGGGACCTAGTCCATCTTTGAACACTACACTGTATTAAGCCGCTACAAACACTAGCATACTACAAGTTAACTTCGGACTGGAATGCAGTTGAGCCTTAACCAAGTCTTACACCGATTAAGGTACAGTCGCGTTCCTTACGCCTCTAGAACCACGCGAGATTCTGCCTACTTGATTCCCTTAGCTGATCTCACCAACAACTAAGAGTTGCTATGACCCAAAGTCGAAGACTTATAAACAAATTTGTCTCCCGTAGATATGACTCTCCTTTATTCTTTTTGTTCCATGTTTCGATACAAAGATCAAGGTGAAGATGAACCAACTAATAATCCAGTCTTATACTCCCGAAGAGCAGCCTATAAATATTAGTCACCTCACAATAACATGACTGATTAACAGAAGAAGTTATTGCGGAATCACAAGAGTCTGAGACGAAGAACTGTTGTGGTTACTTTTTATATCTTACCTATCAGAGATAAATCTCGAGTAAATCTTAGAGAAGATAAAACTCAATACGATAGAAACGATATAACAAGTAAGATCATAATATGCAACTACAGATAAAATAGTTGGATCCGGCTTCTCGAATCCCAAATGAAGTCTTCAATTCGTAAACCTAATAATGGTTTTGGAAAACCTAGGTTAAAGGAGAATTGACTCTAGTTTGCAACTAGGACACAGGAAAGTATCGGGATTAGGTTTTCCAGTTGCTAGAGCTCTCCCTTATATAGCCTTTCAAATCAGGGTTGCTTACAATCAAAGCTAAGATAGTTTAGTAACAAAGCATTCAATATTCACCGTTAGATGAACTCCTGTTTTAAGATTCAAGCTAAGTCTGCTTAGAAATTAAGCAATCAATCTCCACCATTAGATGGTCTTAGCTTGTTACACACAAATGAAATACACTTATATTTAGATATGGGTAACCGTACCTAAACGTGTATATTGAGTTGGATCAATAACAGTTAACCGAAGTTAGCCATATGAACATTTTTGTCTTAGTCATATTCATCTAACACTTATAGATCAAATATGATGATCAATCAATCATGATAGATAATCAAATGAATCTAATTGTGTTTCAAATAGAGTTTTTCAATTTTTCACTATCTCAAAGAAATATTCATGTACAAATTGAAACGAAATCGGATTGATTCGTAATCGTACAAAGTACTTATACAAGAATCAATTCATGAACATTAAGCCACGGTTTGGAAAGTTAATTTGCATTAAGAATCATACATAACCGATTTTAGAACTTAACCATTATGTTCGCAAATTAGGTACGCAAACAGTAGCTCCGGACCTTGGCCTAATCAAGTCGTTCGCGAACAACCATTCCGGAACCAACTCAGGTAAACCCGTTCACATACTAGGTAAGCAAACAAGAGTTTCAGACCTTCTCAGGTAAATCCGTTCGCATACTAGGTACGCAAACAAGAATTCCAAACCTGAATCATCACAATACAGTTCGCATACTGGATATGCATACCGTGTTGTATCCAGACATGGGTAATCGTTCGAAACTCTCATTTCAATCATTGAAACATCCTTAGAAGATGATAATGGTAATCTTACACATACCATTATCTTCAAGTAATTTTCAAATGATCGAATGATCAATACGAAACTTCTCAACCTAACATCAAATGACTGTCTCACACAAATCATATAAGATGTTCAAGATAATTTTTACATGATCATCTTTTGACTTAATATTTAGTTTCCAACAAATAAATTGTCTCCACCTAAACCCGTCAAGAATACGATGAACATAGATAAAGCAAAAAGCTTCCAATATACATTTCGAGAAATAGATAAGCGAGATAAACTCGGCTCGAAATATCAAATGTGTATAATGTAAAAGTCTATATATCTATACGACTTAGCCTCATTAGAAGATAGAATATAATAGACTTCTGAGTGATAGATAAGTTTTAGTCTCCACATACCTTTTGTTGATGAAGTTCCTCCAAGCTCCTCAGTAGATGTTCTTCTTTAATTGGTGAACGCCGTGAAGTCTAAAGCTCAACTACACATTCTATCCTAATCTGAGACATAGCTATAATTAGACTAGAAATCTAGTATATATATAGTTTTGATCAACTAAACTTGACAAATAAGCTTGAGATAACAACGCTTGTGAGTTCGACCGAGCAGTACTCTAACAATCTCCCCCCTTGTCAATTTTAATGACAAAAATATCAATATATATGGATTACAAAATAAGTAAACTTTATAGCTTCTCATCCATCATGATTGATTTCCTTGGCTCTTCAACTTTCCTTGAATTCTTCGCTACTCCAAGTACTCCAGCGATTCTGAACGTGTTCAACTCAGCATCATTGTTGTTGAAGATCCGTAGCCCTAACAATAAGAAACCAGATGTTCTCAATCATTGTTATACAGTGTCATAGTATTATTATATCGAATCAAAGTCCAATTGCATCACAATTTTGAAATAATACTATGGTGATATGTATCACTCCCCCTTAGTCAATACTTCCATCTTACAATGAAAACCACTCCCCCTTACATAATGATCCGTAAACCATATGTATGTAGTGTGAACTACCAAGTAATTCTCCCCCTTTTTGTCAATATAAATTGGCAAAGGTACAAAAACTACTGGATCATAATGAAATTCTCAAACAGATAATTCATGACATATCAACTTTGTTTCGATGATTTCACATAGTCGAAACTTATTATATTCATCAAGGAGTTTATAAAGGTACAAGATAACTCTTACAATATTCTACAACCGCACTCCCCACAAAGATATGACAATTAAGCACAAGTTCATTTAAGAACTCTCCCTCATTTGATGCCCAAGAGAACGACATGAGCGACCTTACTTTTATGAGAAAAGAAGGATTTCTTTATACGTTAACATATCACATGGATTTGTATCCAGCAAACTCGAATAAATTAACCACAAGAAAATCTTATTGATTAATTTAATCGAAAACAATCAACATAAGAAAAACTTACGGAGCCATACAGTACATTCACATAAAAGTGGATCGGGGAAAGATCAATACTGCATTTTCAAAAGTTCATTCTATCTTTTATCAATATTTGCATAAAGACATAATAGACTTAACTATTGAGCATTTATGAGATACTAGCACAGTTCACGAACGTAAAGGCATGCATCTCATAAGCAATTGCAATATATAAAATCAAGAAGATTAAATACTGCAAAAATCATCTTCCAAATAACTTAGAGTTTAAAGAAATAAATCTAAAAACACTGCAAGATGAAAATCGTTGGAAATAGCTATGTGTAATCACAATAATTGCTATTTTAAATCCTAGTTATCCTTCTTAAACATAAGAGTAAATTCTCATAAGAAGTTTCCTAGAATAAAATCAACTCCTAAGAACCAAAACAAACACGTACTAAAATCAAAGTACACTTTCGGAACCCTCACGGGTTTTAAGACCTTTGAGCTTGTGATTTCCATCATCTACTGCTTCTTCGGAGAAGATATCCTCATTGAGAAGATCTTTAACATGCGTCTTCATGAGAACAAGGTCATAGTTAACCTTTTTCAACTCAGTTCGTAATACATCGAGACCTTTCATCGTAGCAGCGATCTGCAGTTTTGCTTCCTCAAAGTATTTAAGAAAATCATGAACAACTTCAGCAGAAACCATCTCATCATGCTCTACATCTTGATGAGTATATGCATAGTAACATGAGACATCAGGATAGTCTTCAAAGTTTTGAGATTTGACAATGTCCTCTTTTACTAGTGTTCTTTTCTTTTTTCCTTTGTAACCGTAACCAATACCCTTATCAAGAAATCCTTTTGTAAAATCACAAGTGCGAGAAGGAGACGACATTCTTGATAAGAAAAAAAATAACCTAGAGTGAGATAACTCAACTCAATAGGATAGGTATATAAATGGTTTCACAAGGAATCTTATTTTTAGGGTTTTTAGAGTCGTTTCGTGACGTGTAACACCGGGTACCCGTACGAACATCAACTTAACCCATGAACGAAAATCGTAGAAATGCTGCAATGAACGCATATACAAGACGTAATGGTTATACATCAATTTTTTGGCTAAGTGAAAACATCTTTCACAATTCTTAACTCAATAAATTTATATTCTCACAGCAGGAAAATTTAGAGCACAAGAGTAGCACAAACAAAAAAAAATTGTAACAACTAAAATTCTCAAAATAAAAATCCAACAAGTAGACACTTTGAAGGAAACCTTAACAACGAAAATACTTATGCAGTGTTGTTTGTGGGCAATAGTCTAGCTATCAATTGACAGGAGAATAGCTCAATTAAATAAAGAATATTTTTACCATCAAGTATACTTGATTATTAGCACATCTTACTCAGCAGGATTTTTCATGAGTAAGATTTCAAACCTTCTGATTAATTAACACAAGTATGGGCATTATACTCATCAAATGAATAACGTTCTTGGTTAAACCTCTTTTTTCTTCTAATTTTTGGAGGAAACCCTTTTTGATGTGAAAAAGCATCATAAAACTTACTGTGATCAAAAGTATGAAACCAAGTTTGAATCCTTACCTGAAGAAGTTTGTCTGGAGGAATTTGACAGCCTGTTGATAAGATCTTTGTACCCTTTAATTATCATATTTAGGTTGTCCTTCACATCTTCATTGTTGTTTACACCTTCTGATACCTTTTTCACACCTTGAAAAACATCCGCCACCTTAGTTTGAGGAGGGTCTTTTTGAAATCTCCTTGACCGATTTGTGTTAAAGCTACTGTTACAGGTTTGAGCATTAGAAGAGCAGATTGAACTGACTTTCCTGGAAGGTTTCAAAGGGTGAGTACTAAAACCGATTGGTTTAGACATACGAATGTCAGTTACACCTTTGAGTATTAAATCCAAGGTGTGTTGAAATCGACCAATATAGTTATCATCCAACCTTAATTTAACTTCCGCCGAACATGTCCTTTTGAATCACAAAAGAGACACACTTTCTGATCACCAGAGTGCTTAGAGTGAATAGGTTTAACAACATTGTTAGAAGATTTCTTCCTTCCGTGAAATGTGGTGATTCCTTGATCATAGGAAGTTACATGCATATCTTTATCAATAGGAAGGGTTTGCAATTTAGCTTCTGAAGCTGATTTCATCAAAGAAACATGATTACAAGTCGTCACATTTTCTAACATCTCAGTTGTGTCAGAAGCAATTGGTACAGTGAACTATTTAAAACAAACCTCACATTGAATAAAGGTTTTACTCAATAGACGTTTAATTTCTAATGCATTCTCCTCAGGTTTGGCCTCGAGTAAAGTTTTTGATAAACTTACTTCAGCTTTTTCTTCACGAAGAATCTTTAATTGAGAGTCACGATCATTTACCATACCAATAAGCATGTTGACAATGTGTTTCATCCAATTAACTTCAGTGACTTGGATTCTAACTTGTCTTAGAATCGCTGCGCTTTCATGGGTTGCTTCCCTTTCTACTTCAGAGTCAGACTCGACAGTAAGATAATAAGAGTCACACTTATCAATATTTGTATGTTTCATGGAAACAGAATGTTCATCTATATGTGAGATTGACAAGTCTTTCTCTTTAATAGATTTCAGAGAAACAAAACTTTTATTCCGGTGATCCGTTTGTCAGAGATAACACTTTTGTCCATAGAGTCAGATTGCTACAAACACAGATTTATGAGGTCTTAACGTGTTTGCCTGCTCTGATACCAATTAAAAAGCAGGGGTATAACAACCACACCCAATGATTCGTTCATCAATCTGTATGGACTAAACTCCAATATAATTCCGAGAGCACTAACTTAAAAGTGCGACTCAATCAAGAAATATGTCAAAGAGCTTTATCTCTTTCTCAATACAATCAGCAAATCGAACAAATAGAAATTCGTGGACCTGATTGATATGAGAAATAACTTGAATGTACCAAAGACCAATGCCCAAGTGTCAATCAAGTTATATCCAACAAACAAGGTCGGATTTATCAACTGTGACTGAACTATGCACAACCTGTGATATTTCAATTATATAAACAAATATAATGCAGAAAAGAAATAACACAGACACCAGAAATTTGTTAACGAGGAAACTGCAAGTGCATAAAAACCCCGGGACCTAGTCCAGCTTTGAACACCGTACTGTATTAAGCCGCTACAGACACTAGCATACTACAAGTTAACTTCGGACTGGAATGCAGTTGAGCCCTAACTAAGTCTCACACCGATTAAGGTACAGTCGTGTTCCTTACCCATTTAGAACTACGCCGGATTCTGCGCACTTGATTCCCTTAGCTGATCTCACCCACAACTAAGAGTTGCTACGACCCAAAGTCGAAGACTTATAAACAAATCTGTCTCCCACATATATGTCTATCCTTTATTCTTTTTGTTCCGTCTTTTGATACAAAGATCAAGGTAAACAGGAACCAACTAATAATCTGATCTTATGATAGACGCATTTATGTGTCTAATTTGTCCTCAATGTTCCGTATTGTTAGTACTCGTTTTCGTACTTATTATGGTGTTTTGTGTATTTTTAGGTATTTTTGGAAAATAAATATTGTTGGAAAATTCGGCGCGAAAAGTTGCTCGGAGCACCCCCGGAGGACAATTGCTATACGGACCCCCGCTTTTGCTAAGGGGCACCCTTATTATCAGCACCCACGGCTATGTGTAGCCCAAATTAATCCACAACACCCATCTTCTCCATTTGAAACTGGTTTTGGCGGGAAAAGATATTTTTAGAAAACAGATTTTCAGTTCGTGATTTGGAGGGGTTATAGTGTGATTCAATGGCTAAAATTTTATGGGAAGACTTGATTGAGCATAACAGACGTGGTATGGTTTATTATTTCGTTTAAATTTGGCTAGATAACTCGCAAGAAAAAAAACAGGCAGCACACCAACGGGAGAAGTGTTTCACGGGATTGGACATGTTCTCCTGTGCATGGTGTGAGATAGAAGTGTGTATAACTACATATGAGGCGTGTACATGACGAATTGGAGCGTGCTGGAAGAAGTTTAACGCGTGGTGAAGATAAAAATGGAAATTTTGGCCGTAGAGAATAATGATGATGAATGAAGATTATTTGGGAGATATGGTGTGATTAAATGAGGCTTAGGAGTATAAATAGATGGCTCCAGGTCCATAGAGGGGGATGAAGAGTTTGGGAGAGTTGTAGAGCATCAGAAAGTCGATATAATCAAGTGGCAGGAAACCACCATTTCTGCTGCTGTGAAGAAAACGAAGAACATCGACCCACTCGTTGGACGCCTAAGGACAGTCGTTTATGCTACAGTTTTAACGACCCACAGCCGAGGGTCGTAGTTCAGGAGACAGTCTTAGAGCAACAGTAGTTCTCTGGTTTGTAACAAATATAATTGTTACAAACCCGATTTTGAATTATTTCTCCATTTTCTCCTTGTAAACACCTTTTTGAGCAATGAAAAATTCCTTTGAGTGTGTTTTCACCATGCGGAGCTAGACCCCATCACTGGGACAACGGAGGAAGCAACTTTTCATGATTGTGGTAAATGAATTAATTCTTTTATTGACTTTTTGCATAGATTTAATTGCTTTATGATTTCTATTAATTATTTGTTATTTTGTTAGATGTCGCATGCTTAGTTTTAAATACTTTAGATACGTCATGCTTTTAACTTACAAATAATATTTTACGAAATCTATTTTTGGCAAAGAACTAGAGTCACAACTTCTTTTGTTTGAGCTATATTGTCTAGAGTTAATGACTGAACCATAACAATATGAAAAGTAGTGGAATCCCGCGTCTCAGCGTCTCTTCATCTTGTGACAAATTGTGTATATATATTTTTCCTTATTTTCTTTATTAAGTCTTAAAACAAATTCTCAACAAATCTGAGTGAACGAATCTTCTTACTACAACATCATTGAAAAATACCATCAAATTTTGGCGCCGCCGACGGGGATTTGTTTATAAATTTGTTTTTAGTTTTTTTTTTTTTTATTTGTTCCTTTTTACGCCTTTTGGTATTTCTTGTTTGCTTTCAGATTTGGAATTGAGCTAAAGAAAAGGGGAGAAAGTGATGAAAACAAAAGCGAAGCCAAAGAAGAGAACAAAGGAGGAATCCAAAAGGAGTGAAGAAGAAATTTTTTGTATATAGATATTCTATTTTATTTTTTTAGAAACTGTAATTAAGGTTTTTATTTTTGTAATCTTGTATTTTTGGACATTTTTTTTTATTTTCGGACATTGAACTTTGGGACTTTATTTTTTTTTAAACCCTACGGAAGGGTAGTTTTAAATATAAACTGTGTGCAGAGAAGGACGACGATTACTATATCGTCTCGGCCCCTCGGGTTCGTACACGACATTGGAGTTGTGGCCCGAGTCGACTTCAACGGTTCATCCCCCATATGGAACGGGAGGTAAGAATTCTAAACACCCGCGAATCCCCTGTCAGCGGGTTTACTGGATGATTTTGTATGCTTATATGTTGAGGACCTGAAATCGTATTTAATTTTCTAGTAAAGGGCAAGGCCTGGCCAAATCAAGATAAGGACTCGGATTTCATCACCGTTTCCTTCTTGCCCGCCTTAGGAACACGTAACCTACGCGAACCTAAGCCTTAAAATTTGGACTAGAACGAGACCGATAGTGTAACGAGCTTAATAGGAAAGTCATTCGAGAAATATTGGTTACTATTTTAAGCATACTTCGAAGTTCATGATGGTTTCTGTGAGTTGAATGCGTGACTGCACCGCCTTGTAATGCGGTGAGGCCTTGGGTATCAAAGCTCTACGCAGCTTCCCTCGCCTCTATTCAACTTACTTTGACTCGGATTGATTCCAGAGGGGTTTGCTTAAATTGTAACGAATTCCATTTCGAAGGATTAGAAGCTGGTCTAGAAACAATCTAAGTGGAGCCATCATGCTTTTTGTTTGCTAGATAAAATAGGCTTGTTGTGGTCGAGTCAGCCTTTTTTGTGTTTGTTTAGAATTCCCTTGCAGTTAGGATGTCGAACTGGTATTATAATAGCCAATACAATGAGTATCCGACTAAGCAGCTTAGGCATTATCCTTTTTATGACCATAGTGTGAATAGTGATTGGGAACGCGAAACTTTTGAAGGTTATGGTCCATACCATTGTGAGCCCAATTACTATCCACATACCCACAGGTCATACGAGCAAAACAATCCTTCTATTTCTCTAGAAAAGTCTCTCAAGAGTTTCAATGAGTCAACACGGAAGTTATTTATGAAACAGACTTATAATATTCTTCTCCCAGAAGAGTCTGTAGAGCGATCAACTAAGATATCTCTAGAAGAAACCCTCAAGAAATTTACTGAGAGTACAAATAGGATTATGGAAAAACTTGCTCAAGATAGTCTTAATTTCCAGTGTAGTTTTCCCAATACCACCCTCGAAAATAAGGATAGTTTTTATTCACATAATCAAGATGACGAGGTTAGAATTGGTAACACTACTTGTTTTGATAAGGTTCGATCATTTTCATGTTATTACAGTGATGATTATGATGAGGATAGTATTGATGAAGAACATGAAATATGTAGGCATAGTGATCAGGAATTTGTTACTCCGATTGAGCTTTATAATGATAGTGTTGTTTCTAGTACAAATCTAAATAATTTTAATAATTATTCACCTATTCAAAAGGATGAGGATTTGACTAGAGATACCACCGTTTTAGACGATGCAGTATTTCCTTTTGATTACGATGCTAATAATGGTTTAGAGGAACGAGTTTCTTTTGAGAATATTGTTTTAGAGTCTAGCGATTTAGAAACACTAATCTTATAAGACCATAAACTCGTAGAGATGAGTGAGGATGAACCAGACTTAGAAGAATCAATTGACCATTTTCGGGAATATGATGACCTAGAAATTAGGGAAGTTGTGACTAGTCTTTCTAGAGACACAAAAAACTCTAAGTTTGGGGGTGATTATCATTCTTCGTGTGCTTTAACTCTTAGGAAGTTCCCTCCTGTAGGACTTGACATCTGTGCCTCAACCATCTTACAAGATTATCTTCATACACATTTTCCCGAACCTAATGATGTCCATAGAGAAGCTCAGTTGTTAGAAACCCATCCTCTGGTTGATGTGGTTAACCCAGGCTATGATACCAAGATTGACTTTGTTTTCCCACCAAAAACTTTTCAACCAATTGTGGGAACATATGATTTTCAGATGTGTCGGTTATTAAGTTTTGAGACTAAACCTAATTACTTTAGGATATTAGGGTCGACACATTTTCTTAAGGAAGACCACCTCTTTCATTGTGGTCAGCTGTGTGAGTCAAATCTGATTGACTTAGAGGATCCCCAGTTATTCAGGCTTTTGTTATGCGCTTCTAAGTTCTTACTT
Organism: Papaver somniferum; assembly: GCF_003573695.1. Taxonomy (NCBI): domain Eukaryota; kingdom Viridiplantae; phylum Streptophyta; class Magnoliopsida; order Ranunculales; family Papaveraceae; genus Papaver; species Papaver somniferum. The sequence goes on along the minus strand of NC_039358.1, from coordinate 133,314,839 downwards.
GAGTACTTCCAGACTCTTCAGCCTGATCTTCAGAATGCCTTTGAGGAAATCCATTCCAGGAAAACTTCTTATTTAGACCCTTTTATAGAGCCTGAGCCTGAACCACAACTAGATGTAGTTGTCTTAAGCAAGGGTATGTTCGGTATCTTCTGGGTCTGTTGCACTTTCCTCTTCTTATGGGTAACACTTTTTGATCCAGATGACCCACGGTTATTCCGGCTACTACTTTATGATTCTACGAGGTGACTAGTTCTTCCAATGTCTGGCTGAAGACTTTAAACTTAGCACTTCTTGGGAGGTAACCCATTTTCATGTGACACGGTAATATTCTTCCTTATTTCTTTTCCCTCAAGTGGTAATAGTTTCTCCTTGTTCATGTTTTTAATTTTATCTTTAGAACATTGAGGACAATGTTAGATTTAAGTTTGGGGGTAAGGGAGAAACTTCTAGCGTCACATAGTATCCAGTTAGCTAAGTTGACGTACTGGTTCTCACCGAAAGGATAGAAATTGGAATGATAGAGATAACAACCTATTGAGACATTAGATAAAAAGACATTAAGATCTTTGAAATTCAGGAGAGAACTTGTTCCTTTTAGAGGGTAACCGTGATGGACCTAACCATCCATGATGGAAAGGAAAGTAGGTCAGAAGACAAACCAACCTCACAATGTAGTCTTAGTCACTGGATTACGACTCTCTCTCAGTAGAAACTTATCATCATCAACAAGCGGAGCGACATCAAAATCTATGAAGAAAGTTGAAGACGTTTAAGGTTTAGAAGCAACAATAGAAAAGAATAGTTCAAAAATCAAAGTTGAAGACTTAGTCACAAGAAGTTATAAGAGAAAATGATATAAGTTGTTGAAGTTCATGATACCAAGTTGCGAAGATCCAAGTTCTAAAGTCCTTCTCTCATGGCCATTAAATTTTTTGTCTTGTTATTTTTGTGTTGAAAAAAAAAATGAAAGAAAGAAAGAAAAGAAAGAAAGAAAAAAAAATGAAAAATGAAAAAAGCATCGTTACGTTTTGTTCAATAAGGCCATAGGGAAAGCAGAAATCTATAAGGAAGTTTCAAGCATGAAATTAAGGAGAAAAGTTAAATTGTCAAGGTTCTACGAGGTTCGAGAGTTTATCATCAACAGTTGAAGCCGAAGAAGACGTTGTTTCTACTGAGTACTATGAGAGAGTCGAAGAGAGATGCATATTGATTTCTTTGTTAGTCCGCTTTCAATCTGGCACAAGATCTTTGTAGCACTGGTTTAACTCATCAAACGTAATTAGTCCAGCTGTGTAGCAGATGTCCCTCTCATCTTTATCTCTCTCCTAATCTTATACAGCTGTAAATCAGCGGACGCATCTTACAATGTTTATCTAGCTGTGTAGCGAATATCTCTTTATCTAGCAGTGTTGCAGATGTGTCTCCCCTTTTCTTCAGTCAGCTTTAGAGCTGACACCTTTAATTTCTCTGGCATTCTAGTTACTTGGAGATAGGTTGGGAATATGTATGTCCTCATAGCTCTTTGGATACTTGTGACCAATTAGAAGTAATGGTTTTGTGGGTACACCTCTGGTAAACCCTCCCGAGATTAACTCGGTTTTATTTTTATTTTTTTATTAGTTTTGCTCGAGGACTAACAAATAATAAGTTTGGGGGTATTTGATAGACGCATTTATGTGTCTAATTTGTCCTCAATGTTCCGTATTGTTAGTACTCATTTTCGTACTTATTATGGTGTTTTGTGTGTTTTTAGGTATTTTTGGAAAATAAATATTGTTGGAAAATTCAGCGCGAAAAGTTGTTCGGAGCACCCCGGAGGACAATTGCTATACGGACCCCCACTTTTGCTAAGGGGCACACTTATTCTCAGCACCCACGGCTATGTGTAGCCCAAATTAAACCACAGCACCCATCTTCTCCGTTTGAAACTGGTTTTTGACGGGAAAAGATATTTTTAGAAAACAGATTTTCAGTTCGTGATTTGGAGGGGTTATAGTGTGATTCAATGGCTAAAATTTTATGGGAAGACTTGATTGAGCATAACAGACGTGGTATGGTTGATTGTTTCGGTTAAATTTGGCTAGATAACTCGCAAGAAAAAAAACAGGGCAACACATCAACGGGAGAAGTGTTTCACGGGATTGGACGTGTTCTCCTGTGCATGGCGTGAGATAGAAATGTGTATAACTACATATGAGGCGTGTACATGACGAATTGGAGCGTGCTGGAAGAAGTTTAACGCGTGGTGAAGATAAAAATGGAAATTTTGGCCGTAGAGAATAATGATGATGAATGAAGATTATTTGGGAGATGTGGTGTGATTAAATGAGGCTTAGGAGTATAAATAGATGGCTCCAGGTCCATAGAGGGGGATGAAGAGTTTGGGAGAGTTGCAGAGCATCAGAAAGTCGAGATAATCAAGTGGCAGGAAACCACCATTTCTGCTGCTGTGAAGAAAACGAAGAACATCGACCCACTCATTGGACGCCTAAGGACAGTCGTTTATGCTACAGTGTTAACGACCCACATCCGAGGGTCGTAGTTCAGGAGATAGTCTTAGAGCAACAATCGTTCTCTGGTTTGTAACAAATATAATTGTTACAAACCCGATTTTGAATTATTTCTCCATTTTCTCTTTGTAAACACCTTTTTGAGCAGTGAAAAATTCCTTTGAATGTGTTTTCACCATGCGGAGCTAGACCCCATCACTGGGACAACGGAGGAAGCAACTTTTCATGATTGTGGTAAATGAATTAATTATTTTATTGACTTTTTGCATAGATTTAATTGCTTTATGATTTCTATTAATTATTTGTTATTTTGTTAGATGCCGCATGCTTAGTTCTAAATACTTTAGATACGTCATGCTTTTAACTTACAAATAATATTTTACGAAATCTATTTTTGGCAAAGAACTAGAGTCACAACTTCTTTTGTTTGAGTTATATTGTCTAGAGTTAATGACTGAACCATAACAATATGAAAAGTAGTGGAATCCCGCGTCTCAGCGTCTCTTCATCTTGTGACAAATTGTGTATATATATTTTTCCTTATTTTCTTTATTAAGTCTTAAAACAAATTCTCAACAAATCTGAGTGAACGAATCTTCTTACTACAACATCATTGAAAAATACCATCATCTTATACTCCCGAAGAGCAGCCTAGAAATGTCAATCACCTCACAATAACCTAACTGATTAACAGAAGAAGTTATTGCGGAACCACAAGAGTTTGAGACGAAAAACTGATGTGATTACTTTTTATATCTTACCTATCGGAGATAAATCTCGAGTAAATCTTATAGAAGATAAAACTCAATAATATAGAACAAGTAAGATCACAATATGCAACTACAGAGAAAATAGTTGGATCTGGCTTCACGAATCCCAAATGAAATCTTCAAGTCTAACCTAATAATAGTTTTGGAAAACCTAGGTTAAAGGAGAATCGCCCCTAGTTTGCAACTAGGACACATGAAAGTGTCAGGATTAGGTTTTCCAATTGCTAGAGTTCTCCCTTATATAGCCTTTCAAATCAGGGTTGCTTACCATCAAGCTAAGATAGCTTAGTAACAACGCATTCAATATTCACCGTTAGATGAACTCCTGATTTAAGATTCAAGCTAAGTCTGCTTAGAACTTAAGCAATCGATCTCCACCGTTAGATGGTCTTAGATTGTTACACACAAATGAAATATACTTATATTTAGATATGGGTAACCGTACCTAAACGTGTATATTGGGTTGGCTCAATAACAGTTAACCAAAGTTAACCATATGAACATTTTTGTCTTAGTCGTATTTATCTAACACTTATAAATCAAATATGATGATCAATCAATCATGATAGATAATCAAATGAATCTAATTGTGTTTTAAATTAAGTTGTTCAATTGTTCACTACCTCACAGAAATATTCATGAACAAATTGAAACGAAATCAGATTGATTCGTAATCGTACAAAGTACTTATACAAGAATCAATTCATAAACATTAAGCCACAGTTTTCAAAGTCCATTTGCATTTCTTAAATCATAAATGTTTTAGTTCATGAGTATGAGAATCATACATAACCGATTTTTGAACTTAACCACTGTGTTCGCAAACTGGGTATGCGAACAGCAGCTCCGGACCTTGACCTAGTCAAGCCGTTCACAAACCCGGTTCGCGAACAACCGTTCCGGACCCAACTCAGGTAAACCTGTTCGCATACTAGGTACGCAAACAAGAGTTTTGGATCTTCTCAGGTAAATCCGTTCGCATATTAGGTACACAAACAAGAGTTTCGAACCTGAATCATCACAATGTAGTTCGCATACTCTATATGCATACCGTGTTGTATCCAGACATGGGTAATCGTTCTAAACTCTCATTTCAATCATTGAAACATCCTTAGAAGACGACAATGGTAATCTCACACATACCATTAGCGTCAAGTAATTTTCAAGTGATTGAATGATCAATATGAAACTTCCCAAGCTAACATCAAATGACTGTCTCATACAAATCATATAAGATGTTCAAGGTAATTTTCACACGATCATTTTTTGACTTAATATTTAGTTTCCAACAAATAAATTGTCTCCAACTAAACTCGTTAAGAATATGATTAACATTGCAAAAGCAAAAAATTCCAACACATATTTCGAGAAATATATAAGCGAGATAAACTCGGCTCGAAACATCAAATATGTATAATGTAAAAGTCTATATAGATATCCGACTTAGTCTCGTTAGAAGATAAAATAGAATACACTTCTGAGTGATAGATAAGTTTTAGTTTCCACATACCTTTTGTTGATAAAGTTCCTCCAAGATCCTCAGTAGGTATTTTTCTTCAATTGGTGAACGCCGTGAAGTCTAAACCTCAACTACGCACTATATCGTAATCAGAGACATAGCTATAAGTAGACTAGAAATCAAGTATATAGTTTTGATCAACTAAACTTGACAAACAAGCTTGAGATAGCAACGCTTGCGAGTTCGACCGAGTAGTCCTCTAACAAAAGTGATTGTATATTCCAATCACGCAGCACTTAGGTACCTATTAAATAACAAAGAAGCTAAGCCAAGATTTATACGGTAGATAATACTATCGTAAAAATTTGATTATGAAATCAAAGATAAAAGAGGTGTTGAGAATACTGTTGTGGATCATCTTAGTATACTTGTTATTTTCGAAGAAGAACTTCCTTTACACGATCGTTTTCCAGACGAACAACTTTTCTCAATTGAAAATTCAACACCTTGGTACGCGGATATAGTGAACTACTTGGTTACGAGACAATTACCTAGTACAATCTCTAATTTTTAAAAAATTAAGCTTAATAAGATAGCAAAGAAATATGTGTGGGGTGAACCATACCTGTGTAAATACGATTCCGATCAGTTTGCACGTCTTAACACTAAGAGAAAGGATGTGTTGAGGCAGCATGCCTGGCAACACAGTGGTGAGTGTTGAGTAATTTGCACGTCTCAACACTAAGAGAAAGGATGTGTTGAGGCAGCATGCCTGGCAACACAATAGTGGTGTTGAGGAATTTGCATGTCTTAACACCAAGAAGAGGGTGTGTTGAGGAAGCATGCCTAGCAACACAGTGGTGAGTGTTGAGGAATTTGCACGTCTCAACACTAAGATATTTAAAATTTATTGAATATACCTACTAGATATAAAACATTTAGTTTAAGGATAGTTACCTAGCTCTGTCTTCGCTAGGCAAGTCCTTCACGCATGATTGGGCTTTGGGTATTTTAGGCTCCCCCATGAGTGAGCAGCATCAGGCGTTAGTGATGACATCAGGATGATGACGGGTTGATAGACGGACAAAAGTCCCTAGGTATTTGATGGGATGAAACAAAAGGTGGCCACAACTATGAACCTTGGATGGATGCGATCACGATCCTTGACAGGGAGGAGTGTGGTGGCTACGGGCACGAACCTTGGAAGGAAGGAGTGTTGAAGCGGTTTCGGCTCCTGGAGAGGACGTTGAAGCTTATGGAGCAGAACGCCGAAGCTTCGGCTTCAGATATGGGAGAGGATGTTGAGGCTTCGGCTATGGATCCTGGAGCAGCTTATGGAGAGAACGTTGAAGCGACTCCTGGAGAGAATTCCAGTGAAAGCGCCATTAACCCTTGACTTCGAAAAACAAGTTGATATGATATGGCATATGGGAAGACGGCACACAAATAGTGCTGGTCGGCAAGTCGTGTTTTTCTTCTCATGGGAAAGAATACGTTTCTTTGGTTTGATTTTCCCTTGCAACTCTCAGAGTCTTGACGGTTACAATGTTGAAGTTGGAGACCGCGTCAATCAGCGTGATGTCAAACTCGACATACTTCAAATGAACAGTGGTTAGGAGTCCCCAGTTCCATCTATCAATCGTGCTTTCCAGGAGAGGTTGGGGTTTGAGAACGGCTTCTTTGGCTGGAAACAACTGCTTTCCTGATACAGTGCGGTTGAGCGCTGCATATGTGTTGACACTGCCCCTTGGAGAAATACAAAATCTCACATAAATGTATCATCATAGACTACACGATTTTGTGGACGGAGTCCCCAGAAATCATGCAGCTCCTGACGGGAAGAGGGTCTCTGTGAACTCAGGAGGGTTGCTGATTTTCTTTGCCTCGATTTTGGAGAAGTCGTTCCTGATCTTCACGTGCGATGAAATTGAATTGCTGATTGTTTTCTACTGGGAGTTCAGGAGCAACACGAGCCTCTTCATCTATAGAGGCGCGTCCTACTGAAGTGCTTGCGCCGGATGTTAAAAGTATTCCTTGTCATCTCCATTTGGGATTGACGTGACTCTTGCGGTAGCCGCTCCGTTAGTGTCTTGAGGAAGATAGGTATCTCTTTGCGAATTGTAGCCATGTATGTGTGAGCCTTACGAGAAACTTTTGTCTTTCCATCAAATCAACAGTGGTAAGAGGAGGTTGGCTTCCTCTGGCTCATCAAGTCTCTCGTCCCGGTGGTGGAGTGGTGGCGGTTTTGGTGACAAATGGCGGTGTCACGCTTGAAGAAATATTGGTAGTAGCGGCGGCTCTGGCTCTGGTTATAGGAGGAGTTACGCCAGAGGGGATGCTTCTGGTGTTGCTGGTGTTGGCGCTAGAGGGTGTAACGCCATGGGATGTGTTGACTGCGCTTGCAGAGGATACATTGGTGTCGGTCGTTTCCTTTTGCTCTCGTTGGATACGTCCACATACTATGTCTGCATCGTCGTTGGCGGGGACACAAACCTCAGACAAGGATTCAACATTTTGGGCCATCTCTGAAATTGGTGGCGTTCTCCGAGCGAATGTTTGCTGGATCTTTCTACAGCCGGTTCGCCATACTCTTTAAAAGACAAAACATCTCATTTTGCGGCTTGACAATATCAACTCGATTTGCGGCAACATCTTCTAATATTTTTTCCATGCCTTCCATGGTGATTGGATTTCGAACATCGCGTCTTTGGAAGTGCTTCGGATGGTCGGGGTAACTCCTGAAGCGGAAGGTTGGGATTGGTGTTTGAAGTGAATTCTGGTTAATGATTGAATTTGTACCTAAGACCCACCATCTTGAGTTTGGGAAGATTGGAATGAAAATCGAGAAATTGGCTTCGCAACCGAGAGATTAATCTCCCACTGTGGTCGCCAATTGTTTATGGGTGAAAAATGCTTCCGCCGATTTTGGTAATTTTGTGTGGATGAGAAACAAGTCTAAATCCTAAACAATGCACTCCACAGGAGTATTTTTGATTCAAGAGATCAATCTGTACAATCCTGGCCTAAACCAAGAAATGATCGTTCCATGCTTGCTTCGGTCATAAAGTGAGGGAGAAGGGTTGGTCTTAGGGAGGGAAGCGAAGAAAGTGTTGAGACCAGAATCGTTGATTCTGAAGGTGTGATTGTTTACGACTTGTATCAGAAAGTAGAACTGGCTAGCAGAATGGAAAGCTATCAGGTGATTTCTGGATACTGTGTTGTTCTCTGACCAAAACTTGTTGTTTGGTCAAAATAGGTGAAACCTATTTATACAAGTCATATTGAAACGTACCCTAGTCTGGTAAGAAGTGGAAACGATTGAGTGGTGCAAGAATAGAGTAACGTGTAACCGCCAGTCATTATGCTTCCATGATGAAGGAAGTGAATTCGTTTACACCGTTACTTTTTACCACCACTAATTGTCCTGCTTCATGAAACTTTCTTGTAACGTGCGTATTGCACGCCGCACGTTGTAAACCGCCATACCAATACCCTGATGAGTATCCCCCAGTTTGTGACATGTTTGATGTCTCGAATGTTTTCTTGGAAAACGTGTAGCAGGTTGCTATGTGTGGCAAGTCAAATTCAAGAGTCTTGCCGCAGGAAAATATCATGTGATGCTATTAGGCACGTCTTGGCTGGTCGCCTAAAACTTGCCACATGTCCCTCAGTTCGGTGGTGAACTTGGATGGCTGAGATTGCATCTCATGAGGAAGGGTAGCCGTTGATTATGGCTACCTTGTGTTGGCGCCTGATAATGGCGCAGTGGCGTTTTGGTGTACGCCAGTGGCAATGTGGCATGGCTCATGCATGCCAGTGGCACGATGGTGTAAGTGGCGCCTGGCGTAGCCATGTCCACGAGATTTAAGCGGCTGGTCGCCTAAAACTTGCCACAAGTCGTCAGTTCGGTGGCGAACTTGGATGGCTGAGATTGCATCTCAAGATGAAGGATGACCATTGATTATGGCCATATCTTGTTGTATAACAAAGTGGCGCCATTCGCATAGTGGCGGCTGGCGTAGCCATGGCGTGGCGGCATGCCAGTGGCATAGCCGTGACAACTGTTGTGGCATATTGGTGTTAGACCCAAATATGACCTCGGTAACATTGGCTCTGTTACTAGGTTAATCTTAAGGACTTAGGAGAGTTACTGAACTCAGTTGGCATGACCACTTTTGGCTAAATTGGGGTTTGGCATATCGCAACCCTATTCAGCACGTGCGGCATGATGGTAGCGTGGCTGGCATAGTTAGCACATCCCAGTGGCACGAAGTAACGTCTGGCGTAGCCATGGCCGCTATATTTTGGCACATTGGCGTGGCAACATTGGCCATGTTGCCACATCAATCCCAATGCTCTGGGAAACATTACTTGGCTTGGTTGGCGTTGCAACTTTGCCTAAATTAGGGTTTGGTGCGTCAAAACCCTAATTAGCGCAAACACGCGTGCGACATGTGGCCATTGCACATCGATGTTTTGTGCAAATGGTGCCATAACCACGCCAAAGGAACCATAGCCAGTCCATCATGTGGAATTGACCACAAGAGCAGGATTCCCACGGGTGGCCATGTCATGGCGCCATTATTAGGGTTTCCTGGGTCCTGTACGGTTCGTGGCATGTTGTGGGGCCCGAAGTGGCATGATTTGCACCACGACTTGAAATTAGGGTTAGGACTACCACCACTAAAGCAGAGCCGTGTTTGGAATACCTTAATTGAATATGTCAAGGCGTTTGGCCATGAACAAGGAGTGGGTTAGCACATTGGCGCGCTATTTATGGTAAGTTGCCACGTTCGGCATGTTTCTGTGTCAAAGTGGCGTGTTCGGCATGTTTGGAATGCCAATTAGCGTATTGGCGCGACTTTTGGAAATTCAAATTGGCATTGTGACTATCTAGTGAAACTTTGCCTCTTTTAATACTGTGGCAGGTTTAGAGCGACCTGATTGGTCGATTAAAAGAGGGGTCGGCCAAACGCGGGCCTGGCCACACTTCTGGCGTGCGTGTGGAAAGTTTAGAGTAATCATATTGGTCGATGGGAAGGGGGCCAGCAAGCAACATGGGGCTGGACTCATTCTAAATACGTGTGGCACATTTAGGGCGACCTGATTGGTCGATGAAAGGGGGGCCGGCAAGCAAGGGCGTGGCCACACTTCCAGTGCACCGTGGTGGATTTAAAGCGACCTGATTGGTCAATGAAAAGGGGGCCGGCAATCAGCATGGGGCCGGCCTCATTCTTAATCCATGTGGCGCATTTAGAGCGGCCTGATTGGTCGATGGAAAGGGGGCCAGCAAGCAAGGGCGTGGCCACACTTCTAGTGCACCGTGGCGGGTTTAAAGCGATCTGATTGGTCGACAAAGGAATAAGGGCCGTTTGGGTAGCATGGGGCGTGGCCAAGTTGCGTCGGCTAGCCTATGGCATAGCCACGCTTCCCTCGTTGTTGATCCTACTCCACGACTCTGTTTATTTTTTGCTTTCTGACTGAGTATTTTGCGCAAAGGCCTTAACCTTGGTACTTGGAGGTCCGTGCTATTCTGCTGCGAGTGGACACAAATCCGTCATGCCATACCGATATTAAGGGTTCTGCCAGGGAACATAGCACAGAAAAAGTACTCAATGAATCTTATATTAATAAGTAATATAGGCAAGGCGCTGAAATTTACAGAACATCTGGGATGGTTGCTACATGCGCCAGTCTGGATAAATTTCATGTAAATATATTGAACGGCTCAATAAATATGCCAGTGGAGAGGTTAACACTCATGGCTCCGTTTCCTTACAGAGTGACGTTACATCAGATGTAAGGTTTTACAATTTTACCCTAAGCTAAAAACCGCCATCAACACATAGTATTATTACACAACATCAAAGTTCTCATATCACAACTTCGACAACAATACTATAGTGATATGTATCACTCCCCCTTAGTCAATACTTTCGTCTCAACATGAAAACCACTCCCCCTTACATAATGACCCGTAAAGCATGTAAATCATATGTATTTGTAGTGTGAACTACACATTAATTCTCGCCCTTCTTGTCAATAAAATTGGCAAAGGTACGAAAACGGGATCCTAATGAAATTTCCACGAAGACGCTTCAAGACCAAAGAAAAGTACATATCAACTTGTTTAGATACAATCATAAAGCCGATGCTAAATGCATTCATCAAGGAGTTTATAAAGATACAAGATAACCCCTAAATACTTCCACAACCGCACTCCCCACAAAGATATGGAAATTAAGTGCAAGTTCAAAAGAACTCTCCCCCATTTGATGTCATTCCCAAGAGAACAATAAGAGCGACCTTACTTTTACAAGAAAAGAAGGTTTTTATTGGACACCAAAAACCATAAAGAAATGATTTTCTATATCCAAAATTCTCAATTAAACTAACCAAAAGAGAATCCATGATTAATTTAATCGGAATACACAAACAAAATAACCACAAAAGAATCTATGATTAATCTAGTTGGAATGCTCGACACAAGAGAGCTTATGGAGCTATGACTAAGTTCGCCATAAAAGAATGATTAACTCAATCGTCTTATGCTCAACACAAGAAAAACTTATGGATCATTGCAGTATACACATAAAATATGGATCAGGAAATGATCAATACTGCGTCATATACAAGGATTCATTCTATTTTCCATCACTATTTGCACAATGACATACAATAGACATAATCCTTGTAAATAAAAGATTTTAGCCTATCTTCCATCAATAATTGACATGATAGGCTTAACTTTTGTTTGTCAATTCATCGATCTTGTATCAATACTCGCATATCGACATATAAAAGAGATAACCTTTGACATCATATGGGAAAAGTTCAAGGTCGCAAACACACATATCCCATAACATATTGCAATATATAAAACCATAAAGATTAATACTGCAAAAATCATATTCCAAACAATTTTTAGAATTTAAATAAATAAACCTAAAAAATAAAGATGAAAAAACGATGGGCATAGCTATGTGTACTCACAATAATGGATATTCCAAACTCTTGTTGTTCTTCCTAAGACATAAGAAATAAATTCTCATAAGAAGACTTTCTAGACATTGATATCTTTGAGAAATTCTGTATCGTTCCCGAACTCCTTGTCGTCAACAATCATTAGAACATAGGGTTCGTGGAGGAAGGAGTCAATACCAACAAACCGTCTTGGTTGAAGATGAGGGCCTTCTGAATTTCCAAAGATCTTAACACACAAGCCTTTATTTGTCGAATCTACTTTCTTGTCTCTTTCAACTCATTAAGAACATCAGAGAATTTCTGAGAGTTAGAAGGAACTGCCCTTGGCTTCCTTACCTTTTTCTTTTCAAGGATGGAGACACCGGAGATTTTTCTTTTTCCTTGGTGATTGATGGCTTAACAATCATATTGATATCTTTTCCATCTGAAGACATGATGCTTGGAGTATCCATGAAAGCACGGTTGTGTGGGAGGAATTCACAATTCAACTTCAACAAGCAGTCTTAAGATATAAAGAATATCAGAGAAGGAAAAAGGAATGTAGGGATTCGAAACCTTTAAACAGGTTCGTACACGTCCAACTCACAACCCTATAAAGAGCGGAATCGTCGATAATAACCCTCTTCTTTTGGCAAATCGGTCCCTTCCAATATCAATAGTGATATGAAGAAATTTCAAGGCCAAAACAACTCAAAGCTAAAAAAAAATAAAATATATATATGTTTATTTTAAAGCCTGAGGTGTGCAAGATCTTCTCTCTTTTGAACAGGCACATGAGACAAGATGCACAAAAACAACACAATCAGGTAAGGGTGCACACTGTACGGTTCAGCTCGGTTCTTGCCGAGGCCGAGTACCTGTACCTCTCTTGCCTCGGTTCCAAAATTTTGGACCAGTACATGTGCCTTGTACCTCGGTTCCGGGAACATTCGGTACACGTACGGTACCAGGTACGGTTACGGTACCAATCGGTTCTTTACAGGTTTTTGGTTGGTAAATTTTTGTGGGTGTTTATTTCTTCGATCTCTAAGTTGTTAACAACCAGCTTTAGCGTAAAAAATAATCAGTACTTTCTACGTTCGCAGAATTGTTAATAAATTCTCATGTTTACTTACATTTCCGATGGTTTGAGTGTTTGATCTTCGTTGCGTTCATTGTTATTAATAATTTGACAGTACGTTGATTTTCTTAGGCAATCCATCATCTGCTATCCTTTCCCTATCATCAACATCAAATCTAATGGATGCAAACTCAAAAACTTTGGCATATTATCAAACAAGGTCAACATATCATGTTATTGTTAGCAAGTGATTGGTTAACTCAATTACCAGAATCAGCTGTGAATAATGGTTTTATTTCCGAAAAGAAAACACCCTTTGTCGTTAATGAACTTAATAGTTGGAGACAATTAAATGAAGTAATAGTTATTAGCATTAGATTATCTGATTAAATATAGTAGATCTTATAAGAAGGATGAGAGATGAGTGAAAGCTTATAATCAGTGGCTCACAAAATATTAGAAAATCGCTAGACATTCTCTAATGGAGTTCTATTCAGAGTTCTTTCTTCTCAGAGAGAGAAGACGGAGAAAAGAAAAAAAAAAGGAAAATGAGAAACCCTAGCCTTATTGTTCACCCTTAAATCTAATGGCTATTATTAGTTTTCTACCCCTAAATCTAATGGCTATTACTTCTCGGCACATTCGGTCTGGGACGGTACTGGACTGGTATAGGACCGTGTACCTGTACCTCCCTAGCCCCGGTTCCTGTTTTTGGGACCGGTACCTGTACCCCCTTCCTCGGTTCGGTACCAAAACAGGTACGGTTCCACCGGTTCCGGGACGATCCGCCGGTCCGGCTCGGTTCCTGTGCACCCTTACAATCAAGTTGTGTTGTGGTAAACAATGATTTGTCCACCATGACCCTTTTGTACGGAATCAATGGAGCTCTGCCTTTCCGCATGTTTAGACCAGGTTTTCCTCTCTAATGGTCTATATCTTTCTTTGGAAACTAGTCTTTTCGAAGAGGACAAGATCTTACATACCTTAGCTGTTTTCTCCGCGAGTTTAAGCTTATTGGCTAGACGATCTGCTCTTCGTTGAAGCTTGTTGACATATCTCATCTTGTGTTTGTACTTGAAACACTTTGAAAATTCATGTCTCTTGAGAGAACAATATGAGCATGTCAACGCAAAGGATGGTTCAGGGGGCTTTGAAACGCAAGTTGCTAGGCACAAAGTAGATCCTGAAACATTAAGCAAAGAGTTTCCAAAAGACGGGTCAATTGATTCTTCCATCTTGATTGGGCTCTCTTCTAAAAGATTATCAAGATTGATGTATGTATTGCTACAATTATCAAAATCAATATTTTCAGACAGAAGAGCAATACTTGATTTCTTGTCTTCGTCATAATCATAATTGTCAGACATATCGTCAAGTATCGCAACAAGACTTTTGTTCCCAGTGTATTTTCGACGATTTGGGCACTCGTTTGCAAAATGACCAAATCCTTTATACTTAAAGCACTGAGGCATATCCTCGTCATCAGTCTCATCCGTGTCCCTGTTTTTGGGAGGAATACGATTATAAGGTTTGACTGAAGCTTTTGGCTTATCTCTGGAGAGCCGTCTACTTCTCTTCAACAGAAGATCTCTAAACTGTCTTGTGATCATCGAGACTGATTTGTCAAGATCTTCATCTGATGAATCTGTCTCAGAGTGATCATTGTCAGAGATATACACATTTTTACTTTTATCAAGTAATTTTGTGTCTTTCAGTGCTTTGAATGTAACATCCTTAGATTTGGACGAGTGTCCGTGATCAAAGATATTAAGCTTCCCAACCAGTGTATTTCTGGAGAGGTTATCAAGGTTATTTCCCTCAACGATGGCATGCTTCTTAGAATCGTATCTAGATGGCAGCGATCTGAGAATTTTCATCACAATGTCCTTTTCAGGAATAGTCTTACCCAATGCAAAAGATGCATTAACAATTTCAGACACTTTGTGATTAAACTCCTCAAATGAATCCTCATCTGCCATACGAAAGTTTTCCCAATCGGAATTAAGGTTTTGAAGCCTATCTTCCTTTTCACTGGTATTTCCTTCGAATACGGTTTCTAAGATATCCCACGCATCTTTAGACCTAGTGCAATTTGACACATAGTGCTGAAGATTTGGGGTAATGGCATGTATGATGGCATTCAAACCGTTGGAGTTTTGCTTTGCATCAAGTATTCGCCAATATTTTTTGGAACATTAACATTACCTAGTGCAACAACGGGAGCATCATAGCCATTAACAACATATACCCATGATTGAAAATCACGCGCTTGAAAAAATGCTCGCATAGAAATTTTCCACCATAAGTAATTAGAGCCATCGAAGACTGGTGGTACGTTAATAGAGATATCACCTCTGTCCATAGAGTCAGATCGCTACAAACACAGACTTTTGAGGTCTTGAACGTGTTTGCCTGCTCTGATACCAATTGAGAATGCGGGGGTCTAACAACCACACCCAATATTTCGATTAGCAATCTGTATGGACTAACTCCTGTATACTTTCTAGAGAATCAACTAGACAGTCAGACTCAATGTAGAGAAAAGTATATCGAGGAGCTAAAATATCTCTCTCTTGATTTGATTTTACTCAAGCAAATAGAAATTTGCGAGTCTTTATCAAATACACGGATAATAAACTTGGATGGTACCAAAGACCAATATCCAAGGATCAATCAATTTCCAATCAACAACCAAAGGTTGGATTTCACAATTGATCGATACAAATGCACAACCTGTGATATTTCAATTATATAGCCAAATATAATGCGGAATAGAAATAACATAGACACCAGAAATTTTGTTAACGAGGAAACCGCAAATGCAGAAAAACCCCGGGACCTAGTCCAGATTGAACACCACACTGTATTAAGACGCTATAGACACTAGCCTACTACAAACTAACTTCGGTCTGGACTGTAGTTGAACCCTAATCAATCTCACAGTGATTCAAGGTACAGTTGCGCTCCTTACGTCTCTGATCTGAGCAGGATACTACGCACTTGATTCCCTTAGCTGATCTCACCCACAACCAAGAGTTGCTACGACCCAAAGTCGAAGACTTTAATAAACAAATTTGTATCATACATAAAAGGCTACAAGGATAGATAAATCTGTCTGCCACAGATAAACCTAAAAGTTTTGTTTTGTCTTTTGATAAAAATCAAGGTGAACAAGAACCAAATTGATAAACCAGACTTATATTCCCGAAGAACAGCATAGTATTATCAATCACCTCACAATAATCTAAATCGTATGGTAGCGAAACTAGATATTGTGGAATCACAAACGATGAGACGAAGATGTTTGTGATTTATTTTTATCTTGCCCTATCGGAGATATAATCTCAAGTCAATTATTCAATTGAACTCGTACGATAGAAAATGGCAAGATCAGATCGCTCAACTACAAGAGAAGTAGTTTCGTCTGGCTTCACAATCCCAATGAAGTCTTTCAGTCGTTAATCGACGGGGTCTCGAGAAGAAACCTACGATTAAAGGATAATCGACGCAAACCAACTAGTATCACACATGAGGTGTGGGGATTAGTATTGCACAGTTTTTAGACGTCTCCTTATATAGTTTTCAAATAAGGGTTTGCAATCTAAGTTACCTTGGTAACAAAGCATTCAGTAATCACCGTTAGATAAAAAACCTGATTTAACCAAGCTAATATCTTTCAACCTTTAGATCGAAACTTAGCTTGTCACACACAAATGAAATGTATTCATTTAGGTTTGAGTAACCGTACCTAAACGTGTACATTGGTTGGTTCACAAATGGTTGACCAATGGTTATCCATATGAGTGCTTTCATATTAACCGTATTCATCTTTCTCATAACTTCAAATGACTCATAAGAACTAGTTCAAGAGTTGTTCAATTGCTTAGGTCTTTATACATAGACACAATTGAAACAAAATCGGTTTGATTCATTTGAATCAATTCATGAACAATATACCCACGGTTTGCAAAGATTGCATTCCTTATAATTTATTGTTTTAAGTCCATGAACTACCGATTTGAGAAATAACTAGCATGGGTACGCGTACGGGTATGCGTACCTTATCTACCAGATTTTGAGTTGGTTTTAGTTACCAAACTCAGCAGACTTTTCGGGTGAAAAAGCCCGTACGCGTACCTAAGGTGATTGGTTTTTGACTTCGTAAACTTCAAACTCAGCAGAATTTCACAGTCGTGAATTTCCGCCGGTACGTGATTATGATTTTTGATGGGTTGTAGTAATGAAGGTTCGAACTCTAAGACTTGTGAAGGTGAAGGATTTTTAGATTTATAAAAATTATATACAAAAATATTGACAAATTGGTAGAGAGGTACCGGGACTAATGATTCGTCCAATCTTCATAACATAGGGCTCAATGATTTATTCTCAACAATAATCGCTCAAAACATATATGGACTCTTATTTTGCCAAAGTAAATTCTCAAAACATTGATTGTAAATGTTAAGCATGGAACATCAAATCACCTAAGCTAAGCATGACCCATCTAATCAAATAACACCCAATTTAATCAAATCATATTTCAATTAATTTTTAATGCAAAAGTCTTAAAAAGAATTAATAAAATTACCCATGTATGAAGCTCGGCGTCCTCCGTCGTCCCAGTGTTGGGGTTTAACTCATCATAGTAAAAATGTCTCAAAATAATTTATTATGGCTCAAAAATGGTTTACAAATGATGAGAATATGAGAAATACAATAAAACCAGAGAACTACGACCCTCAGTGATAAAATAAGACTGCTGAAGCTCTGTCGCAAACGATGTGGAAAATAAGACTGCCTGATTACGACCCACAGGTGTTAGTCGTTACTACTGTAGAAAAACGACTGCTCTTGCAGGCCCGTTCTTCGTGTTTTTCATGTTCATCGGCAGCAGCAGCAGCAGAAACCGAGTTTGGGAAAAGTCGAATTTCTTCTTCTCTGGCTCTCCTCAGCCCCCCAGACTCTCGACACCCTCTCCAGTAGACCCAAAGAGCCTATTTATACTGTTTAATGCCTTCAAATCTTCACAATAACTCCCAAAAATCTTCATTAACATCGGGAATATTTTCTTTGTATTTCATGCAGGATATGGGATTTTCTTCCCTGTTTAACTCTTTTACGCGTCTCTGGATTGTCTTAAGTTGTTCGTATGATATCATGAGAGAATATCTTCCCAAATTTCTTCTCCCAATCTTCACACAGCTTCCGTAATTAACATAATCTTCTAAAATATCTCGGTCCCCTGTTTACTTCCAAAATCGGATTTCTGGCCCAAGTTACTCGATCAAATCGCTTGCATATACCCTGTCTAGTGTATTAAGGCCCAGCCCAACCGTTTCTAGTGATTGAATCTCGCTGAAATCCCTCCAACAATCCGACCCAAAATCAACAGCGTCTGCATTAAGTATTCCCGCCAAAACCAAATTCAAACAAAGAAGATGACCTCCCCCTATCCAGTTCAGGGGTGCGAATAGCAAGTGGTCACCCCTTATCAAGTGGGTGTCCCTTATCCAAAGCAGAGAGTCCGAATAACAAATGTCCTCCGGGGATGCTCCGCATAATTTTTCGAGCCGATTTTTCCAAAATTATTTATTTCCAAAAAAATACCTACAAACACACAAAACACCATAATAAGGACGAAAACGAGTACTCACAAAATACACAAAAGAGATGAAAATAGACACATAAATGCGTCTATCAGTACGCGTACGGGTACGCGTACCCAACCTGTCTCCTTCAACAATACCGCATGCACACATATGCACGCACTTGGTTTCCAGCACATGGATTTATACACTAATGTGCGAACACGGTATATGCTTACATCCGTAGGTGGTTACATATTCTCAACTCTACATTTCAATCGTTGAAACATTCTTCTATAATGTTATAACAGTCGTTAGACATAAAGAATCGACTATCGTCATCAAAGTTATTTTCAAGATTGAAACGTCATCATGACTTTCTTCACGGGTAAAGATGAAGATGGTTAAAGCACAAGCTTACCAACACGTATTTCGAGAAAAAGATAGGCGAGTAAACTCGGCTCGAAATAGCAAATGTGTATGTATGAAAACTATCATACTTATACGACTTTTGTCTCAAGAGTAGGAGATAGAATAGATAGACTTTTGAGTGACCAGATGAGTTCAAGTCTCCACATACCTTTTGGTCGGATGAAGTTCCACTGGTTCCTTGAGTTGTTCTTCGTCTTTGCAAGATAATCGCCATGGAGTCTGGAGCTCAACTATTCCTAACTATCCTATACCGATACTTAGTCATAAGTATACTAGAAATCAAGACATATAGTTTTGATCACTAATACTGACAAACATGCTTGAGATAGCAACGCATGCGAGTTCGACCGAACAATGCTCTAACAAAATATAATGCGGAAAAGAAATAACACAGACACCGGAAGTTTTGTTAACGAGGAAATCGCAAATGCAGAAAAACCTCTGGGCCTAATCCAGATTTGAATACCACACTGTATTAAGCCGCTACAGACACTATCCTATTACAAGTTAACTTCGGACTGGAATGTAGTTGATCCCTAACCAAGTCTCTCACCAATTAAGGTACAGTCGCGTGCCTTAGCCTCTAAATCCCAGCAGAACTCTACGCACTTGATTCCCTTAGTTGATCTCACCCACAACTAAGAGTTGCTACGACCCAAAGTCGAAGACTTTATAAACAAATTTGTCTCCCACAGAAGTACCGATGATGTTTTTGTTCCATCTTTTGATAAATCAAGGTGAACAAGAACCAATTGATAATTCGGTGTTATATTCCCGAAGAACAACCTAGAAATATCAATCACCTCACAATAACTTAACTATACGGTAGTGGAACAAGTTATTGTGGAATCACAAAGAATGAGGCGAAAAGATTTGTGACTACTTTTTATATCTTACCTATCGGAGATAAATATCGAGCTAATCTTAGAGAAGATAGTACTCAATATGATAGAACAAGTAAGATCAGAACACGCAACTACAGAGAAAATAGTTAGGTCTGGCTTCAGAAAATAGTTAGGTGCGGCTGTGGAATTATTTAGGGGTTATCTTGTATCTTTATAAACTCCTTGATGAATGCATACCTCGGCTTTTTGATTGCATCTAAACAAGTTGATATACACTTTTCTTTGATCTAGAAGCGTCTTCGTGGAAATTTCATTAGGATCCCGTTTTCGTACCTTTGCCAATTTTATTGACAAGAAGGGGGAGAATTAATGTGTAGTTTACACTACAAATACATATGATTTACGTGCTTTACGGGTCATTATGTAAGGGGGAGTGGTTTTCATGTTGAGACGAAAGTATTGACTAAGTGGGAGTGATACATATCACCATAGTATTGTTGTCGAAGTTGTGATATGAGAACTTTGATGTTGTGTAATAATACTATGTGTTGATGGTGGTTTCTAGCTTAGGGTTAAAATTGTAAAACCTTGCATCTGATGTGACGTCACTCTGTAAGGAAACGGAGCCATGAGTGTTAACCTCTCCACTGGCATATTTATTGAGCCATTCAATATATTTACATGAAATTTATCCAGACTTGCGCATGTAGCAACCATCCCAGATGTTCTGTAAATTTTGGCGCCTTGCCTATATTACTTATTAATATAAAATTCACTGAGTACTTTTTCTGTGCTATGTTCCCCGGCAGAACCCTTAATATCGGTATGGCATGACGGATTTGTGTTCACTCGCAGCAGAGTAACACGGGCCTCCAAGTACCAAGGTTAAGGCCTTTGCGCAAAATACTCAGTCAGAAAGCAAAGAATAAACAGAGCCGCGGAATAGGAGCAACAACGAGGGAAGCATGGCCATGCCATAGGCTAGCCGTCTCCACTTGGACACCCCCCATGCTACCCAAACGACCCTTATTCCTTTGTCGACCAATCAGATCACTTTAAACCCGCCACGATACACTGGAAGTGTGGTCACTCCCTTGCTTGTCGGCCCCCTTTCCATCGACCAATCAGGTCGCTCTAAATGCGCCACATGCATTTAGAATGAGGCCGGACCCATGCTTCTTTCCGGCCCCCTTTCCATCGACCAATCAGGTTGCTTTAAATTCGCCATGGTGCACTGGAAGTATGGCCACGCCCTTCCTTATCGGCCCCCCTTTTCATCGACCAATCAGGTCGCCCTAAATGTGCCACACGCATTTAGAATGAGGTCAGCCCCATGTTGCTTGCTGGCCCCTTCCCATCGACCAATATGATCACTCTAAACTTGCCACACGCACGCCAAAAGTGCGGCCACGCCAAAAGTGAGGCCACGCCCGCGTTTGGCCGACCCCTCTTTTAATCAACCAATCATGTCGCTTTAAACCTGCCACAGTATAAAAGAGGCAAAGTTGCGCTAGATGGTCACAATGCGAAATTGACTTTCCAAAAGTCGCGCCAATACGCTAATTGGCATGCCAAACATGCCGAACGCGCCACTTTTCCAAAGAAACATGCCGAACGTGGCAACTTACCATAAATAGCGCGCCAATGTGCTAACCCACTCCTTGTTCATGGCCAAACGCCTTGACATATACAATTAGGGTATTCCAAACACGGCTCTGCTTTCGTGGTGTTAGTCATAACCCTAATTTCCAGTCGTGGTGCAAATCATGCCACTTCGGGCCCCACAACATGCCACAAACCGTACAGGACCAAGGAAACCCTAATAATGGCGCCATGACATGGCCACCCGTGGGAATCCTGCTCTTGTGGTCATTTCCACATGATGTCCTGGATATGGTTCCTTTGGCATGGCTATGGAACCATTTGCACAAAACATCGATGTGCAATGGCCACATGCCACATGCCGCACGCGCGTTTGCGCTAATTAGGGTTTTGACGCACCAAACCATAATTTAGGCAAAGTTGCAACGCCAACCAAGCCAAGTAATGTTTCCCAGAGCATTGGGATTGATGTGGCAACATGGCCAATGTTGCCACGCCAATGTGCCAAAATATAGCGGCCATGGCTACGCCAGACGCTACTTCGTGCCACTGGCATGTGCTAACTATGCCAGCCACGCCACCATCATGCCGCACGTGCTGAATAGGTTTGGGATACGCCAAACCCTAATTTAGCCAAAAGTTGTCATGCCAACTGAGTTCAATAACTCTCATAAGTCCTTAAGATTAACCTAGTAACATGGCCAATGTTACCGAGGTCATATTTGGGTCTAACACCAATATGCCACAACAGTTGCCACGACTATGCCACTGGCATGCTGCCACGCCATGGCTACGCCAGACGCCACTATGCCAATGGCGCCACTTTGTTATACAACAAGATATGGCCATAATCAATGGCCATCCTTCCTCTTGAGATGCAATATCAGCCATCCAAGTTCGCCACCAAACTGACAGACTTGTGGCAAGTTTTAGGCGACCAGCCGCTTAAATCTCGTGGTCATGGATACGCCAGGCGCCACTTACACCACCGTGCCACTGTCATGCACGATCCATGCCAGCGATTCCACATTGCCACTGGCGTACACCAAAACGCCACTGCGCCATTATCAGGCGCCAACACAAGGTAGCCATAATCAACGACTACCCTTCCTCATGAGATGCAATCTCAGCCATCCAAGTTCTCCACCGAACTGACGGACTTGTGGAAAGCTCATCAGGGTATTGGTCTGGCGATTTACAGCGTGCGGCGTGCAATACACCCGTTGCAAGAAAGTGTCATGAAGCAGGACAATTAGTGCTTGTAAAAAGTAACGGTGTAAACGAATTCACTTCCTTCATCATGGAAGCATAATGACTGACGGTTACACGTTACTCTATTCTTCCACCACTCAATCGTTTCCACTTCCTACGAGACTAGGGTACGTTTCAATATGACTTGTATAAATAGGTTTCACCTATTTTGACCAAACAACAAGTTTTGGTCAGAAAACAACACAGTATCCAGAAATCACCTGATAGCTTTCCATTCTGCTAGCCAGTTCTACTTTCTGATACAAGTCGTAAACAACCACACCTTCAGAATTAACGATTCTGGTCTCAACACTTTCTTTGCTTCCCTCCCTAAGACCAACCCTTCTCCTTCACTTTGTGACTGAAGCAAGCCTGAAACGGCCATTTCTTGGTTTAGGCCAGGATTTTACAGATTGATCTCTCGAATCAAAAGTACTCCCTACAGTGCATGGTTTAGACTCGTTTCTCATCCACACAAAATTACCAAAATTGGCAGAAGCAGTTTTCACCCACAAACAATTGGCGATCATAGTGGGAGATTAATCTCTCGGTTGCGAAGGCAATTTCTCGATTTTCATTCCAATCTTCCCAAACTCAAGATGGTGGGTCTTAGGTATAAATTCAATCATTAACCAGAATTCACTCCAATCACCAATCCCAACCTTCCGCTTCAGGAGTTACCCGACCATCCGAAACACTTCCAAAGCCGCGATGTTCGAAATCCAATCACCATGGAAGGCATGGAAAAAATATTAGAAGACGTTGCTGCAAATCGAGCTGATATTGTCAAGCCGCAAAATGAGATGTTTTGTCTTTCAAAGAGTATGGTGAACCGGCTGTAGCAAGATCCAGCAAACATTCGCTCAGAGAACGCCACCAATTTCAGAGATGGCCCAAAAAGTTGAATCCTTGTCTGAGGTCTGTGCCCTCGCCAACGACGATGCAGACATAGTATGTGGACATATCCAACGAGAGCAAGAGGAAATGACCGACACCAATGTATCCTCTACAAGCGCATTCAACACATCCCATGGTGTTACACCCTCTAGCGCCAACACCAGCAACACTGGAAGCATCCCCTCTGGCGTAACACCTCCTATAACCAGAGACAGAGCCGCTACTCCCAATATTTCTTCAAGCGTGACACCGCCAGTTGTCACCAAAGCCGCCGCCACTCCACCACCGGGACGAGAGACTGGAGGAGCCAGAGGAAGCAAACCTCCTCTTACCACTGTTGATTTGATGGAGAGACAAAAGGTTCTCGTAAGGCTTAGACAGACATGGTTACAATTCGCAAAGAGATACCTATCTTCCTCAAGATAGTAATGGAGCGGCTACCCCAAGAGTCACGTCAACCCCAAATGGAGCTGACAAGGAATACTTTTAACATCCGGCGCAAACACTTCAGTAGGACGCGCCTCTATATATGAAGAGGCTCGTGTTGCTCCTGAACGCCCAGTAGAAAAGAATCAACAATCCAATTTCATCACACGTGAAGATCAGGAACGACTTCTCTAAAATCGAGACAAAGAAAAACTCAAACCCTGTCAGGAGCTACATGATTTCTGGGGACTCCGTCCACAAAATCGTGCAGTGTATGATGAAACATTTATGTGAGGTTCTGTATTTCTCCAAGGTGCAGTGTCAAGACATATATGCAGCCCTCAACCGCACTGTATCAGGAAAGCAGCTGTTTCCAGCCAGCGAAGCCGTTCCCAAACCCCAACCTCTCATGGAAAGCACGATTGATACATGAAACTGGGTACTCCTAACCACTGTTCACTTGAAGTATGTCGAGTTTGACAGCACGCTGATTGACGCAGTCTCCAATTTCAACATTTTAACCGTCAAGACTCTGAGAGTTGCAAGGGAAAATCAAACAAAAGAAACGTATTCTTTCCCATGAGGAGAAAAACACGACTTTCCGACCAACACTATTTTTGTGCCATCTTCCCATATGCCATATCATATCAACTCGTTTTTCGAAGTCAAGGGTTAATGGCGCTTTCACTGGAATTCTCTCCAGGAGCCGCTTCAACGTTGTCTCCAGAAGTCGCCCCGCTTCAACGTTCGCTCCAACGGCTGCTCCGCTTCAACGTTCTCTCCATAAGCTGCTCCAGGATCCATAGCCGAAGCCTCAACATCCTCTCCCAGATCCGAATCCGAATCTTCGGCGTTCTGCTCCATAAGCTTCAACGTCCTCTCCAGGAGCCGAAACCGCTTCAACACTCATTCCTTCCAAGGTTCGTGCCCGTAGCCACCACACTCCTCCCTGTCAAGGATCGTGATCGCAGCCAGCCAAGGTTCATAGTTGTGGCCACCTTTTGTTTCATCCCATCAAAGACCTGGGGACTTTTGTCCGTCTATCAACCCGTCATCATCCTGATGTCATCACTAACGCCCGATGCTGCTCACTCATGGGGGAGCCTAAAATACCCAAATCCCAATCATGCGTGAAGGACTTTCCTAGCGGAGACAGAGCTAAGTAACTATCCTTAAACTAAATATTTTATATCTAGTAAGTATATTCAATAAATTTTAAATATCTTAGTGTTGAGACGTGCAAATTCCTCAACACTCACCACTGTGTTGCTAGGCATGCTTCCTCAACACACCCTCTTCTTGGTGTTGAGACATGCAAATTCCTCAACACCACTATTGTGTTGCCAGGAATGCTGCCTCAACACATCCTTTCTCTTAGTGTTGAGACGTGCAAATTCCTCAACACTCACCATTGTATTGCTAGGCATGCTTCCTCAACACACCCTCTTCTTGGTGTTGAGACGTGCAAATTCCTCAACACCACTATTGTGTTGCCAGGCATGCTGCCTCAACATATCCTTTCTCTTAGTGTTGAGACGTGAAAATTCCTCAACACTCACCACTGTGTTGCTAGGCATGCTTCCTCAACACACCCTCTTCTTGGTGTTGAGACGTGCAAATTCCTCAACACCACTATTGTGTTGCCAGGCATGCTGCCTCAACACATCCTTTAGCTTAGTATTGAGACGTGCAAATTACTCAACAATCACCACTGTGTTGCTAGGCATGCTTCCTCAACACACCCTCTTCTTGGTGTTGAGACGAGAAAATTCCTCAACGCCATTATTGTTTCCAGGCATGCTGTCACAACACATCCTTTCTTTTAGTGTTGAGACATGCAAATTCCTCAACACTCACCACCGTGTTGCCAGGCATGCTTCCTAAACACATCCTTTCTCTTAGTGTTGAGACGTGCAAATTCCTCAACACTCACTACCGTGTTGTCAGACATCACTGCCTCAACACATCTTCATCTTAGTGTTGAAATGCGCCATATCCGCTTGCTCCTAGCCAGCCAAAGCAACGCCATCTACCTTTCCTATCCATCCAGCGCCCGTTCCGCGAACCAAATTGCAGTGCCACCTCTGCCAATCAGTAGCCAAAGTTGCAGCGCTGATGCCAACACCCAGTGGCCAAGCCGAATTTATGCAAAGCCGCCAATGCAAGGATCACATATTTTTCATGCCTCCTGACAAAGGTTAGCCAAATCTTCCTGACAATCTCTTCATGACTTGTCGTTTCGATTTTATCCTTGTCTGTCACCATCTCATGCTTACCCCGCAACAATGCCATTATTCCGAGCTAAGCAGGGGACTTAATGTTGATGGTGGTTTTTAGCTTAGGGTTAAAATTGTAAAACCTTGCATCTGATGTGACGTCACCCTGTAAGGAAACGGAGCCATGAGTGTTAACCTCTCCACTGGCATATTTATTGAGCCGTTCAATATATTTACATGAAATTTATCCAGACTGGCGCATGTAGCAACCATCCCAGATGTTCTGTAAATTTCGGCGCCTTGCCTATATTACTTATTAATATAAGATTCACTGAGTAATTTTTTTGTGCTATGTTCCCCGGCAGAACCCTTAATATCAGTATGGCATGACGGATTTGTGTTCACTCGCAGCAAAGTAGCACGGACCTCCAAGTACCAAGGTTAAGGCCTTTGCACAAAATACTCAGTCAGAAAGCAAAGAATAAACAGAGCCGCGAAGTAGGAGCAACAACGAGGGAAGCGAGGCCATTCCATAGGCTAGCCTGCGCCACTTGGCCACCGCCCATGCTACCCAAACGACCCTTATTCTTATGTCGACCAATCAGATCGCTTTAAACCTGCCACGGTGCACTGGAAGTGTGGCCACGCCCTTGCTTGTTGGCCCCCTTTCCATCGACCAATCAGGTCGCTCTAAATGCGCCATATGCATTTAGAATGAGGCTGGCCCCATGCTGCTTGCCGGCCCCCTTTACATCGACCAATCAGGTCGCTTTAAATCCGCCACGGTGCATTGGAAGTGTGGCCACACCCTTGCTTGTCGGCCCCCCTTTCCATCGACCAATCAGGTCTCCTAAATGTGCCACACGCATTTAGAATGAGACCGACCCCATGTTGTTTTCCGTGCCCCTTCCCGTCGACCAATCAGATCACTTTAAACTTGCCACACGCATGCCAGAAGTGTGGCCACGCCCGCGTTTGGCTGGCCCCTCTTTTAATCGACCAATCAGGTTGCTCTAAACCTGCCACAGTATTAAAAGAGGCAAAGTTGCGCCAGATGGTCACAATGCAAAATTGACTTTCCAAATGTCGCGCCAATACGCTAATTGGCATGCCAAACATGCCGAACGCGCCACTTTGCCACAGAAACATGCCGAACGTGGCAACTTACCATAAATAGCGCACATTCACCCACTCCTTGTTCATGGCCAAACGCCTTGACATATTCAATTAGGGTATTCCAAATACGGCTCTGCTTTAGTGGCATTAGTCCTAACCCTAATTTCCAGTCGTGGTGCAAATCATGCCACTTCGGGCCCCACAACATGCCACGAACCGTACAGGACCCAGGAAACCCTAATAATGGCGCCATGACATGGCCACCAGTGGGAATCCTGCTCTTGTGGTCATTTCCACATGATGGCTTGGCTATGGTTCCTTTGGCGTGGCTATGGAACCATTTGCACAAAACATCGATGTGCAATGGCCACATGCCACATGCCGCACGCGCGTTTGCGCTAATTAGGGTTTTGACGCACCAAACCCTAATTTAGGCAAAGTTGCAACGCCAACCAAGCCAAGTAATGTTTCCCAGAGCATTGGGATTGATGTGGAAACAGGGCCAATGTTGCCACGCCAATCTTCCAAAATCCAGCGGCCATAGCTACGCCAGACGCTACTTCGTGCCACTGGCATGTGCTAACTATGCCAGCCACGCCACCATCATGTCGCACATGCTGAATAGGGTTGTGATACGCCAAACCCTAATTTAGCCAAAATTTCCATGCCAACTGAGTTCATTAACTCTCCTAAGTCCTTAAGATTAACCTAGTAACAAGGCCAATGTTACCGAAGTCATATTTGGGTCTAACACCAATATGCCACAACAGTTGCCACGGCTATGCCACTGGCATGCCGCCACGCCATGGCTACGCCAGACGCCACAATTCCAATGGCGCCACTTTGTTATACAACAAGATTCCATAATCAATGGCCATCCTTCCTCTTGAGATGCAATCTCATCCATCCAAGTTCGCTACTGAATTGACGGACTTGTGGCAACTTTTAGGCGACCAGCCGATTAAATTTCGTGGCCATGGCTACGCCAGGCGCCACTTACACCACCGTGCCACCGGCATGCATGAGTCCTGCCAGGAATGCCACATTGCCACTGGCGTACAACAAAACGCCACTGCGCCATTATTAGGCGCTAACAAAAGGTAGCCATAATCAACGACTACCCTTCCTCATGAGATGCAATCTCAGCCATCCAAGTTCTCCACCGAACTGACGGACTTGTGGCAAGTTTTATGCGACCAGCCAAGACGTACCTAATAGCATCACATGCTATTTTCCTGCGGCAAGACTCTTGAGTTTGACTTGCCACACATTGCAACATGCTACATGTTTTCCACGAAAACACTCGAGACATCAAACATGTCACAAACTGGGGGATACTCATCAGGGTATTGGCTTGGCGATTTACAGCGTGCGGCGTGCAATACGCCCGTTGCAAGAAAGTTTCATGAAGCAGTACAATTAGTGCTTGTAAAAAGTAACGGTGTAAACGAATTCACTTCCTTCATCATGGAAGCATAATGACTGACGGTTACACGTTACTCTATTCTTCCACCACTTAATCGTTTCCACTTCCTACGAGACTAGGGTACGTTTCAATATGACTTGTATAAATAGGCTTCACCTATTTTGACTAAACAACAAGTTTTGGTCAGAGAACAACACAGTATCCAGAAATCACCTGATAGCTTTCCATTATGCTAGCCAGTTCTACTTTCTAATACAAGTCGTAAATAACCACACCTTCAGAATCAACGATTCTGCTCTCAACACTTTCTTCGCTTCCCTCCCTAAGACCAACCATTCTCCTTCACTTTGTGACCGAATCAAGCCTGGAACGACCATTTCTTGGTTTAGGCCAGGATTGTACAAATTGATCTCTCGAATCAAAAGTACTCCCATGCAGTGCATTGTTTAGGGTTTAGACTCGTTTCTCATCCACACAAAATTACCAAAATCGGCGGAAGCAGTTTTCTCCCACAAACACTATGACACTGTATAACTATGATCGAGAGCTTTTGTTTTCTCATTGTTATGGCTAAAGAACTTCAACAACTATGATGCTGAATTGAACATCAATGGAATCATGGGAGTACTTGGAAAAGACGAAGTTTTCAAGTAACGTTGAAGCACCAAGGAGATCAAGCATGTGGATGAGAAGTTACAAAGTTTTATTTATTTTATAATCCATATGTATTGATATTTTTGTCATTAAAATTGACAAAGGGGGAGATTGTCAGAGCATTGCTCGGTCGAACTCGCATGCGTTGCTATCTGAAGCATGTTTCTCAATATTAGTGATCAAAACTATATGTCTTGATTTCTAGTATACTTATGACTAAGTCTCGGTCTAGGATAGTTAGGAATAGTTGAGCTCCAGACTCCATGGAAATTATCTTGCAAAGACGAAGAACTACTCAAGGAACCAGTGGAACTTCATCCGACCAAAAGGTATGTGGAGACTTGAACTCATCTTGTCATTCAAAAGTCTATCTATTCTATATCCTACTCTTGAGACAAAAGTCGTATAAGTATGATAGTGTTCATACATACACATTTGCTACTTCAAGCCGAGTTTACTCGCCTATCTTTTTCTCTAAATACGTGTTGGTAAGCTTTTGCTTTAACCATATTCATCTTTACCCGTGACGAAAGTCATGATGACGTTTCAATCTTGATAATAGCTTTGATGATGATAGTCGATTCTTTATGTCTAACGACTGTTATAACATTATAGAAGAATGTTTCAACGATTGAAATGTAGAGTTGAGAATATGTAACCACCTATGGATGTAAGCATATAGTGTGTTCACACATTAGTGTATAAATCCATGTGCCGGAAACCAAGTGCGTGCATATGTATGCACGCGGTATTGGTGAAGGAGACAGGTTGGGTACGCGTACTGGCGGAAATTCACGTCCGTGAAATTCTGCTGAGTTTGAAGTTTACAAACTCAAAAACCAGTCACCTTATGTACGCGTACTGGC
The DNA here is from genome assembly GCF_003573695.1 of Papaver somniferum. Classification (NCBI taxonomy): domain Eukaryota; kingdom Viridiplantae; phylum Streptophyta; class Magnoliopsida; order Ranunculales; family Papaveraceae; genus Papaver; species Papaver somniferum. The sequence goes on along the minus strand of NC_039358.1, from coordinate 133,284,740 downwards.
AGAACTTTTTCACCCGAAAAAGTCTGCTGAGTTTGGAAACTAAAACCAACTCAAAATCCGGTAGCTAAGGTACGCATACCCGTACGCGTACCTGTTTATGGGTGAAAACTATTCCTGCCGAATTTCGTAATTTAGGGTGTGTGGATGAGGAATGAATCTAAACCCTAAACAAATGCACTGCACGGGAGTGCTTTGTGATTCGAGAAATCAATCTGTACAATTCTGGCCTAAACCAAGAAATGGCCGTTCCAGACTTGCTTCGGTCACAAAGTGAAGGATATGGGGTTGATCTTAGGGAGGGAGCGAAAAAGGTGTTGAGATTGTGACGGTGTTGGCTATGTATGACTTGTATCAGAAAGCTGAACTGTCTTACCGAATGAAAGCTATCAGTTCTGGTGTTGGAATACGATTGTATCAACACTTGGTTTCTGTTGTCTTGCCCTGTTTAAAAATAGGGAGGATAACCTATTTATACAAGTCATTGAGCCTAACCCACGTCTCTCATGGGAAGTGGAGAAAGTGGAGTGATGGAGTAGTGGAGTTGCGTGTGTTAGTGTTACACGATCAGTCTTGCCCACTTCTCCCATCATCACTAACTGTCCATGACTTCTTGACACGTTCTTGTGATGGCGCGTTGTGCGCTGCACGCTGTAAACCGCCAGACCAATACCCCAGTATGTATCCCCCAGTTTGTGACATGATTGATGTCTTGAGTGTGGATCGTGGGACCCACAGAAGGTAGCATGTAATGCTAGGTTAAATAACTAAGTTATTTGGAATTTGATACTTGTAAAATATCACGTGAATTCTATGCATGTAATGCATCGAATATATTCAGCATGTATGAAGCATCGATGTTTTAAGGCTTAATGGAGTAAGTCACGATTAAGCGTCTTAAAATACATGTGTGTCTAGCCATCTTCAAGTGATCGTTTGGGGCTGTACAGGTAAGTGCTGACTTGACCGATCACTTGGTGTGGTAGAGTGGCGGATGGTAATCACCACAACACCTCATTGACCAGTTAACTCCTGACCATGGTTGTATAGCCAAGCAGGTGAAGTTGAACGGACGAGATGATCTTTGAGACACTCATCTGCGACCGTTAGTGGAATTAGGGTTTATGAAGAGGTGCGCAAGCATCACTCTTCAGCTTGGTCGAAACCAAACTTGGGACGCAATTTTGGCCAGGCCGATCGTGCATGCGTGTAGACGACATGTCGGTGTAGGCGCCCATACCTCATTGTCTCGTGAAAGTGTGATCTAAGTCACTCAATTTGTCCAGAGAAGTTGAGTGGTTGAGATCAATTTGTGACAGAAATCCGGTGCCGCAAATGATGCGCGTCATGCCAACTTCAGGCGCACGTTTCGAGACGACCAAGCTTGGTCTGTCTTGGCCGATTAGTCTGGTATACAGACGACGGGCTGGTGTACACTTCCATACCTTAATACCCCATAGAAACGTGATCTGAGCCAATCAATTTGTCCGACAAAGTTGAGGGGTCGAGATTAGTTTGCAATTGGGAGGTGTGACCACGCCTAGTTTGGGCGTGCAAATCGAGGCGACCAGGAATGATATGCCTTGGCTGATCGGGTGTGGAGATATGTGGGCCCACAGTGATTGTGTTGATACTCACTTGATCTGCTTAATTGACTCCTAGACCCTTCGTTCGATCAGGTGAAAATGAACGCTCGTGATCGAAAACCCTAATTAGGGTTTTGCCAGCCGTGCGTCATGCCTTGTTTGGGTGCACGAATTGGGACGACCATCCATGTTTGATCCTGACCGATCAGTCATGTATGTAGGCGGGCCCACGGTATTTGTGTTGACATGCTCTGGGCCCTTTGAATCTACATCTACACCCTCCATTTATGCCTGCGAAGATGGATGGTTGAGACTGATTTGCGACACATGTAATGTGCTGCAAACCCTAATTTAGGGTTTCTCGTCCACGCTGCTTTGGCTGGACGAATTGGCAAGCCATGCTACCCTTTTGGGGAGGCCGACCATGCGGGGTCCGCATTGGTCCGGTGTTGAACATTCCAATACCTGCTTGAGGGTTATGTATTCGATCTAAGCCATCCAATCATGCTGGTGAAGTTGGATGGTCGTGATTGTTTCTGATACTGATACGCACAGTTCAGATGCTCGATCGGGCTAGTATAACACTCCGAGAGTTATAGCCTGTACGGGTATTTCGTACGTGCCTCCTTATTTAACGCTTGGAGATTCGTGTTGCTCTGGTGAGAGCAACACTCAGTCGTCATGCCGCACCAATAATGATAAGAGTGAAGTAGTACAGGAAATACAAGGCTGGTCATGCATTAATTGGTAATGCTATAAGTTTATAGTGAAGAAGTATTCTCCACTTTATCAGTGGCTTTATCCTTTGCAGGATGTTAGCGCATAGTTTTGGCTTTTACAATTTTAGCCTTAAATGAAAATCCACCATCAACAGTACCCAAGCTAGTTATTTCTCAAATCGCTAGTTCATGGACTTAAAACAATAAATTATAAGGAATGCAATCTTTGCAAACCGTGGGTATATTTTTCATGAATTGATTCAAATGAATCAAACCGATTTTGTTTCAGTTGTGTCTATGTATAAAGACCTAAGCAATTGAACAACTCTTGAACTAGTTCTTATGAGTCATTTGAACTAGTTATGAGAAAGATGAATACGGTTAATACGAAAGCACTCATATGGTTAACCATTGGTCAACCATTTGTGAACCAACCAATGTACACGTTTAGGTACGGTTACTCAAACCTAAATGAATACATTTCATTTGTGTGTGACAAGCTAAGTTTCGATCTAACGGATGAAAGATATTAGCTTGGATAAATCAAGTTTTTCATCTAACGGTAATTTTTGAATGCTTTGTTACCAAGGTAACTTAGATTGCAAACCCTGATTTGAAAAATATATAAGGAGATGTCTAGCAACTGTGCAAAACTAATCCCCATACCTCCCGTGTGATACTAGTTGGTTTGCCAGAGTCGATTCTCCTTTAATCGTAGGTTTCTTCTCGAGACCCCGTCGATTAACGACTGAAAGACTTCATTGGGATTGTGAAGCCAGACGAAACTACTTCTCTTGTAGTTGAGTGATCTGATCTTGTCATTTTCTATCGTACAAGTTCAGTTGAATAATTGACTTGAGATTATATCTCCGATAGGGTAAGATAAAAAGAAATCACAAACATCTTCGTCTCATCGTTTGTGATTCCACAATATCTAGTTTCGCTATCATACGATTTAGATTATTGTGAGGTGATTGATAATACTAGGTTGTTCTTCGGGAATATAAGTTTGGTTTATCAATTGGTTCTTGTTCACCTTGATTTTTTATCAAAAGACAGAACAAAACTTTTAGGTTTATCTGCGGGAGACAGATTTATCTATCCTTGTAGACTTTTCTGTGTGATACAGATTTATTTATTAAAGTCTTCGACTTTGGGTCGTAGCAACTCTTGGTTGTGGGTGAGATCAGCTAAAGTAATCAAGTGCGTAGTGTCCTGCTGAGATCAGAGACGTAAGGAGCTCAACTGTACCTTGAATCAGTGTGAGATTGATTAGGGTTCAACTACAGTCCAGACCGAAGTTAGTTTGTAGTAGGCTAGTGTCTGTAGCGGCTTAATACAATGTGGTGTTCAATCTGGACTAGGTCCCGGGGTTTTTCTGCATTTGCGGTTTCCTCGTTAACAAAATTTCTGGTGTCTGTGTTATTTCTATTCCGCATTATATTTTGTTATATAATTGAAATATCACAGGTTGTGCGTTTGTATCAATCAATTGTGAAATCCAACCTTTGGTTGTTGATTGGAAATTGATTGATCCTTGGATATTGGTCTTTGGTACCATCCAAGTTTATTATCCTTGTATTTGATAAAGACTCGCAGATTTCTATTTGCTTGAGTAATATCAAATCCAGAGAGAGATATTAACTCCTCAATATACTTTTCTCTAGATTGAGTCTGACTGTCTAGTTGATTCTCTATAAAGTATATTGGAGTTAGTCCACACAGATTGCTAATCGAAATATTGGGTGTGGTTGTTAGACCCCCGCATTTTCATATTTGTTTATATAATTGAAATATCACAGGTTGTGCGTAGTTCAATCAATTGGTAAATCCAACCTTTAGTTGTTGATTGAAATTGATTGGCACTTGAACATTGGTCTTTGGTACCGTTCAAGTTATTCTCATACCTATCAGGCTCACAGATTTCTATTTGTTCGATTGCCGATTGTATTGATAAATTGAGATATAACTCTTGGATATTTTTCCTTGATTGAGTCTGATTGTTTAGTTGATTATATTAGAATTATATTGGAGTTAGTCCATAGAGATTGTCGAACGAAAAATTGGGTGTGGTTGTTAGACCCTCGTTTTTTCAGTTGGAAGCTAAAGCAACCCCTACTAATGATTCTCAAGTTTTTTGTGAGTTTGTGAAGTAATATATTTTATCGAGACATGGTACACCGTAGGTTCACATTTTTAGAAATCCTTTCATGCTCTACTCAAGAAGTACAACATAACACACAAGGTTGGTACGCCGTATCACCCACAAACTAGTGGGAAAGCCGAAATCTCGAACCGAGAGATTAAGTCCATCATTGAGAAAACCATTAACACCACACAGAAATATTGGAGCTACAGGCTTAACGATGTACTTTGGGCGTACAGAACGGCGTACAAAACACCAATTGGTATGTCTCCATATAGGTTGGTTTATGGCAAAGCTTGTCATATTCCGGTTGAACTTGAACACAAGGCATATTGAGTGGTAATGATGTGCAACATGGATTATGGCAATGCGGGGAAACAAAGGAAGTTACAACTTAACGAGATAGAGGAGATACGCAATGATGCTTATGATAGTTCTCGTATATACAAGGAGAAGACGAAACTTTTCCATGACAAGATGATTTCTCAAAAGAGTTTTGTTGTGGGTCATAAAAGTTCTTCTACTTAATTCTCGTTTTAAGCTATTTCCTGGTAAGCTAAGGTCCAGATGGATTGGACCGTTTGTTGTTATTAATGTTTCCTCTTATGGTGCAGTTGAAATTTCTAGTCTTAGAGATGAGACAACTTTAAAGGTGATCGTCCATAGATTAAAGCCGTATTATGAAAACATTGCTTATGTGAACATGGAAAAAATTGAGCTTCGTGATTTACTTCCTCTGGAGAAGTAGTTTGGAGAATACCAAGTCGGGCTGAGGACATTAAACTAAGCGTTGCATGGGAGGCAACCCATCGGTTTTGTATTTGTATCTCTTATCTTTTAATTTTTGTTATTTTTACATATCATATTTGAATTTCCCATCTTAATTTTTCTTTGGTTGAGTCAATTACATTGAGGACAATGTAAAGCTTAAGTGTTTGGGAGCATTTAATATCATATCATATGCACACACACACACACACACACACACACATACACACACATATCTTTGATTTCTTGCGTACTTGAGACTTCATCTTTTGGAGTTATTTATGAACTATCAATGATGACACTTAACCTTTTAGTTTGAAACAATTCTTACAACTCTAGCTTGATTCCCACTTTATCATTCTATAATCCTTAATCATATATGTCCATAATTGAATGTGCAACTCAGATACTAGAAATGGCATGATAGTCGTTGGGAAACTCGCAATTAATCATTACTGAATTACTTTCTTTTTATTTTTGCAGTTATATATTTCTCTAACTGATTTGGTGGGATCCTAGTACTGCCATGGATGTTGTGGCAAGGTAATCATTGGTTGAGTATATAAAATCCCCAAAGACAGTTGTCTTACACTCAGAAAGAGTGAGCCAAAAATAAAAGCTCAAAAATATATATAAGGCTCATCTTCATATACCGACATTAGCCATGTGAAAATAACCTCATACATCTTATATGATTTGTGTGAGACAGTCATTCGATTTTAACTTGGGATATTTCGTATTAATTAATAATAATTTGAGAATTACTTGGAACTAGTGGTATGTGTAAGATTACCATCATCGTCTTCCAAGGATGTTTCAAGACGATTAGCCGAGAGTCTTAAAACTATTGGATACATGGAAATTAATCATGTAGTCGATGAAATGAGTGAAACCTATCATCATTATTTAGCAAGTCAAAAAGACTATTGATGAGGTTCTTGACACTTGGATAACAATATGTGTGAGGCGTTTTCCCTGTCTCCGTCGCCTAAACAATCCTGGAATGCAGGATCCAAGGGAACTATCACATATTTGCAGAAAGGAAACATGCGCCTAGAGTATCTAATCATGTTGTCGAGTCAAATGGGTGCTTATCTCAACTATTGTGCTAAATATAAAAAAAAAATCCTTAGACGACATTTATACAAGTATTATAGGTAACGTCTTTAACTTTAGTCAACATTTGCACACTTTAATTTTCTATTTCCATTCTCCCATCTATCCATGTGATTTCAGTAGGCAAGTGTTGCGGCAAAAATGTTGAGAAACATTGCAACAGTTTAATTCAATGACTATCTTAGTAGAGTTATGCAATCTGGTTGAATGTCACACGTACGTAATTGCTTGTGTGTGATGATTGAAATATATGTGGGATGTTTAAAGCTAAAGAACTTATGCAGGCTGATTATTTAATTAGATTTTTGCTTTGTGTTTGTCCTTAGTAGTTCTTCCGAGACGAGAAATTGGAGTAGGTTTTGTGGGTATGCCTCTTGTAAACCCTCACGAGATTATAACTCGTCCACTAGGGATACCTAGGGGTTTAAAGGCATGTTGCATTAGCTAAGTGCAACCGTTTTCTCAACGACATGGAGTTGTTGTATCTAGGATTAGTTTTATTTATTTTGTTTGCTCGAGACTAGTAAAAGCTAAGTGTGGGGGAATTTGATAGGTGCATAATTCATATGATTTTAGTGTTCATTCCATAATTGTTTTAGCTATTATTCTTGCATATTTTCGTATTATTACTCTTGTTTTCTCTTATTTGTCTATATTAGGTGAATCATTCAAAAAGCAGCCACAAAGTGTTAAAAAGAGCTAAGAAGAGAAATATTCCAAGTATCTAGAAAGCTAAAAACGAAAAAAACTCGTCAAATCAAAAGGAAACTATGAGATATAAAAACCTTGGGATAATAAGTTCATGAAATCAAAGTTCTTCCGTCGAATCGGTAAACATCAACTGCTCTCAATTCCTCTCCTCCAAGTTTTTAAAGAAATAACCAGAAACCAAAAACTACGAATGGGGAAGAAATAAAAGGAAAATCATAATTTTAAGAAATACGGGTCTGTGAGAAATTTATTCTCCAAAAATGGGTGCACGCCTGAAGTTTTCTGAGCGTGGATTTGACAGTGTTTAAAATCTGAAGAATGGGTGTGGTAGTAGTTTTCACAAACCATACCTCCTGCTGCTCCTATGGATGGTAACTTGGTTGGGTCCTGTAGCAGCCAACAACCATTGCTAACTTAAAATCCACATTGTATTGAGTTGGAAACCTATTTTGAGGTATACTAAATTTTTTTGAGGCATACTAAATAATGCCAAAATAGGGTCACTAAATAAAAAATAACATCACCCCTTATCCACTCTTTTTGATAATGACATAACTATCCGTACATAATTGGTGTTAATGATTATGATTAGATTTGATTAGCTAGGAATTTTAAGGATTGATTAAAAATTAAATTATTAGTGGTGAATTAATAGATAAATCAAATTTATGTGAGAGAGTTGGGATTTTTGAGAGGGAGAAGAAGAAGTTAAAAGAAAAATTGGGCTTTGAATTGAGATTTTAGTGATTAGAAGTGACCAAAATGTGTGATTCAAATCATAGGTAGACTTCTATACGAGGTTTAATTTATTTTTATAAGTTGAATCTGTCAAAAAATTGAATTTTTAAAACCCAGATCTACTGACCAGATGAACAGTTAGGATGATAACTTTTCAGCCGAACTTCACTCTGTAACTGACGAATTTTGGTTCGGCTGATTCGAAAAAACTGAGGTTCGGCTGAAAAGTTATCAGCCGAACCTAGGTATATTTTCAAAAAACTGAGGTTCTTATCAGCCGAACTGATCTTCTGAAAATCCTAATTTTATCTTTGAAATCATATTCTATCGATCAAACAAAATAAAATCAATCAAAAACAAGATGGGTTTGTTAAACATACAATCCAAAATACATCTAAGAGCAATTGAGATTTGGATTTCGCACTTCAACATCGCTCACTTCGATTCGTGTTTGCTTTGCTTTGCTTGATCAATTTCTTGATTGAATTGGAGTCCAAGATGTTTGAGTTTAAAGTTTATTTTGATTTTTGATTTTAGGTTTTTGAGGATAAGGGCACTCTAGTAATTTAAATTGTTTAAGGATATATAGGTAATTGCACTATCTTTAGACACCCCTTATAAATCCACCCTAGATGGTATAATGAATGAGTATGCCTCAAAAAAAAAAAGAGTATGCCTCAAACCAGGTTTCTTGAGTTGGATACGGTTGGGGCCAAATCCAATACATCCCAAATCCATGTAGCCCAGCAAGGTGTTCTAGGCCCAAAATTACCAATGGGCTTTTTAGCTAACACCGAATTATCTTCCCTTTTTAGGGATTCCCTCGGACCGACGTCCTTTCCACGCTAAGTTATGGAAACCCTTTTCTAGACCAAAACTGTTTCGTTAAAATCTATAAATACCCATCAAAGATATCTAATCTATAAATACTGCTGTTTGGTTTGCAATAACTTCACATCCACCTTCTGTGAAAATCAAGAGTGAAAACAGCAGGCGAGCCCTGATAATCCCCACCTACCCTCGATCGAAATCTTCATCTGCAGGTACAACTATTTCTCAATAAATCTCAATAAAAAAAATATACTCTTTGATTGTTGGGGTTTTACTTTGCAGTCAAATTATTATTTTCATGATTTTAGGGTTTTTAACTTTTTAAGTCCTCCAATTGATAAATCCGTTCCTAGAGTTTGATGATTTGATTTTGGTTTTGCATGATGTATGTTAGGGTTTGTTTTATTTGATCTGTAGTGTTATCCATCATGATTCATGATTTGTATTTAAAAAAACAACACTGACATATTTATATCTGATTTTGGTCGGGGTACCAGAAAGATTGTTTGTTTTCAATTGAGGTTTGAAGATATATAATATAATAATCTATGTTTGCAGATTAAATCAATTGAGAGTGGTAGTACGATGGCATCAAAGAGAATTCAAAAGGAATTGAAAGACCTCGAAAGAGATCCACCCACTTCCTGCAGTGCTGGTGAGTTTATTGTTTAGCTTTTTGATTATATTCTTTTTGAAAATGGTTATTATATTATGGTTATGGGTTGCACAGCTTGTAAAGATTTATAAGTTGGGGAAGTTAAACACTTACTGTATACTGGTTTATGAAGGCAGTAATTTTATGGTGTGAATTTTTGTTTGATTATTAGGTCCTGTAGCTGAGGATATGTTTCATTGGCAAGCCACCATAATGGGACCATCAGACAGCCCTTTTGCTGGTGGTGTGTTTCTCATCACCATTCACTTCCCACCAGATTACCCTTTCAAGCCACCAAAGGTAATGCTGTTGTGACAATTATGCTGTCAATGGGTTAACCAATTTGTTGATTCATTCTATTCTGCCTTATTATGTGTCAGTATTGCACAATGGTATTAACCTGCAGAATTGTTTAATCTATGTATCAGGTTGCTTTCAAAACCAAAGTTTTCCATCCAAACATCAATAGCAACGGGAGTATCTGCCTAGACATTCTCAAGGAACAGTGGAGTCCAGCCCTTACTGTGTCCAAGGTAATCTTTTGCTTTTCAATCAAGTGTCTCTATGTGGTGAACCATAATAATGTTTGGTATGTGTTTTCTGTTATCCTATGATGAAACTATTTGGAGGAATAAGTTCAGTGTTGACGGTAACTTCTCTTGCAGGTGCTGTTGTCCATTTGCTCACTGCTTACTGATCCAAATCCTGATGATCCTTTGGTCCCTGAGATTGCGCACATGTACAAGAGTGACAGAGCTAAGTATGAGACGACTGCCAGATCCTGGACCCAGAAATATGCTATGGGATGAAATAATATCAATCCGCTAAGTCTAATGTCCAATGTCCTATCCAGTAAATAAAAAATAACTAGAAAAGGGATGGGAAAAGTATCACCTCTATGTTAAGAACTTCGTTTTACTCCATCTTCATGCCTTGTTATCTTTTTCTTAAGTTAGTTTTAGCAGTGGTATATATATTTGGTGGGGCGGGGTGTAGACAATGACTTTATTTATCTATAAATGGTCTCGAACCTTTCAGATTAACTGAGCTCTGTTTTCTGGTTGTTCTTGGCTTTGTTGTTAGTAGGGGTGTAAATAATACCCGAAAATACTCAGCCTGCCTGTATCCGCCCGAGCCCGCCTGTACCCGAAGTAGCCCAAAGCCTGTTATGGCCCGTCATGGACCACCCGGCCTTTCCTGGATTAATTTATTGGACGGTCTCGGGCTTTGCGATTAATTATGATGCCCGGCCTGAAAGCCTTCTATGTGCCATTAATCATTTAATATCATCTTAAAAAGACTTAAAAGTTACAATTTTATAATTGTCCATTTTGTGTAAGAAAAATAAAATATATAATTATTTTTTTACTTATAATTAATCTTTTCAAAACATTAATGGTAATATATTTTCTTATTAGAAAGTTTATTTTACTCTAATTAATTATTTATTATAAGCTAAAATTAAAAATTTGTCAGTGTAATTTAAATATAAAATAATACTATCACTTACGATATGCGATGTTGGAAAGGAAAGGATATTGTATTTAATACCGTTCATTTGAAAATTTAAACTTAAAAAAAAAAATCAAAATAGTGGCCTGTCCGGCCCGATCTGACCTGCCCGTATAAAAAGCGGGTTTTGGGCGGTCTTTGGGTAGCAAATTATTTACTTACGCCCGGCCTGTCCGGCCTGAATTTGTTTACGGGCTCACAAATATTAAACCTGGCCTGCCCGGCCCGTCTTAGTTTTTGGGTCAGGTGGCCCGGCCTGCCCGAATTTACACCCCTAGTTGTTAGATTTTGATTTCACCTTTGCTCTTGCATTCTGTCCAAGGCTTCCTTACTAGGGGGATGGGTTAAACTGCCCTCCGACCCCAACTAGTAAATTTCTAGGCTTCTTGGTTCTCTAACTTCTTTTGTTAGATTTTGGTTTCCCCCTTGCTCTTGCATTTCAAGGCTTCCTTACTTGGGGCATGGGTTAAATTGCGCTCCGAACCCCACAAATAAACTTCTGAAGCCCAGAGTGGTTGTCATACAGCTGCGGACGTCGTGTTTCACTTGGATGGCTGGAGAAGGTCAGCAAGTAATGAACCTTCCCTTCGTAGTTGGATTAATCTTGTAGTTATTCTCTTAACGCTCATTCACAGATCAAAAAGTAACACATAGAAGAAAGTTAGGGGAATAACATTGGTTGGGCTGTAATAGTTTTTTTAAAACATCCACTAGAATAATAGAAAGACAGTCCTGCAAGTAGGGATGTGTATAATTTCTACAGCTGCTTGGACGAGAGTAGTTCCACCAAAAAACCTTGAGAAGACACTGTCCTGTTTACTTTCCAGGTGCTTCTACCTCAAGCCTAAGATGGGAGAGATTTTTCATGAATAGTACCTGAAATGCGTAGTGATGCCACTATACCAGGGGTTTAAAAAGAGGAAACAAATGAGAAAAATCACATTTTTATACTAGAGAAACACAAATGCGTTGTACTTTATAATGTTTCACTTTGTACTATGTTTTTAACAACAGCAACAGTAAAAGAAAGAAATGCAAACAGATTAGAAGAAAACCTTGTGCCAGAAAGATTGGACTTGATCATTACTTGTACTGCCAACATCTGGGGACAATTTAGCTGGGTTTTACAATGCCATGAAGATTCCACCCACCAAGTCCAGCCAAAGCGAATGCCTGCACACCATAAGAATAGTATCAGTCTCCGTGGTAGTACGAGTTACACCTTACGAAAGAAGGAAAACAAAATGAATGAAACGATAAGATGAAAACAACTTATTTTTCAACCTATTTTTTGGATACCAGAGACCGTTCATACTCAAAATTAAATGCACACTTCTTTACATTAGAGTAAGAGATGGGAAGGAAATTGCAAACCTCTTCCCATGATTTCCCAGGAGCTTCAAGCAAAGCAGCATTGCAAGTTTTCAATTCTATTGCGGTACCAGAAAGCATTGAAGCTGCCTCCTCCCATCCTCTTTTATGTCCCATACACCTGCAGCAGTACATTTGCTTTACCAAGACGCTCTTAAGTATCTTATTAACAAAAACAAAGATGAAGGCTTCACATCTTTTGGAAATGCAAGTTGGCCAAGGCAGGCAGGCATATCCATGGGGACAACTTACCTGTTAAAGACATTATTGACAATTTAGAGCTTATGCGTGCGATACTGCAGACCTAATAGTAAGCGTGATTCTTCAATTTACTGGGGCCCTTTTCTCCACTGATACTGGTAGCAACTGGTAGTATTATAAGCAAACTTATAGGATGGCCTTTTCGTTGGAGTCTAGGATGTAATTCCTCAGCGAAGCAACGAATTCTAGCTATTCAGTGTGATTGGATATAACGAGGAACCTGATGCCTAATAACGATCTACATTTACCTGAATAAATTCCCAATTAACTCATCGGGTTAAATTGAGAAAGTTCTACAATACTACTGCATTCTGTTCTCTGTTGGGGAAGCGAGTTCGATTAGTCAAAAGGGCCATATATACTTTAAAACCTATGATTATAGAGTTTGGTGCAAAAAACAAGTAATAATTGAACAGCATATCCTGAGATTAAGAGACTGACATCACCGTGAATATCTCGTCCTTTGAATATTGACATATAGCTTGTTGAAGGTGATCAGCAGTCTGTCCATCCATTGCTGCTATAGAATAGAAGCTCGAGATGAAGTGCACCTCAGCTTCTAAAAAACTTTTGACTTGCTCCTGCATAATTTTGAGTGTTTCCCGTGTCCGAGTGGCATCGCTGCACCAATACAGTCATCAATTTCCAACGGTTTTCAACACAAACAAGCAGCTGATATAATGAATTTTAGCTGCATAATATGTAGTGAATCTACTAATTACCTAGATAAAATAAGCTGAGGTAGTGTTAAAACTTTGGTAATTCTTTTTGTTATTTCATTCATGATACTTTCATAGATATTTATACAATACGGATTGAAGACTCAAAACTTTCCTAAGACACTGATTTGAGACTTTCCTTATAAGTCTCACAATCATGACTTACATAAACAATCCTTTCCTAATATATGACCACTTACCTTCTCAGTCTCAAGTTCGTGACTGATATGGGCAATACTTTCCATAGACTGACCACTACGGTCTTGGAAAGTATTACGACATTCCTAAGATAACACTTTCCTTAATACCCCCCTCAAGACGGAGCATGCAGGTCACAAATGCCCATCTTGGACAAAAGACCTTGAAACTGAACTCGGCCTAATGATTTGGTGAAGATATCCGCCAACTGTAACCCCGTGGGCGTATACGAGGGAGAAATAATTTTCTGTACTATCGCATCCCTGATGAGATGACAATCCACTTCTATATGTTTAGTTCTTTCGTGAAATACGGGATTCTGAGCAATATACAATGCCGACTGACTATCACAAAGAAGACTCATTCCCTGTGTATGACGAATTCCCAAATCACCTAGTAATTGCTTCAACCACTTCAATTCACAAGTAGCTGCAGCCATAGATCTGTATTCTGCTTCAGCTGAACTCCGAGAAACTGTGTACTGCTTTTTGGTCTTCCAAGACACTGGTAAATCTCCAAGAAGCACAAACCATCCTGTCAACGGTCGTCTAGTCAAAGGACAGCTTGCCCAATCTGAATCACTCCATCCTTTTAAACTTAAACTACTATCAGAGCGCAACAAAATTCCTTGCCCAGGATTCTTTTTCAAATATCTAACTACCCGAAGTGAAGCTTCCCAATGTTCTTGTCTTGGATGCTGCATAAACTGTGACAAAATATGCACAGAGTAAGCTAGATCTGGTCTAGTCACAGCCAGATAAATCAATCTTCCGATCAATCGTCGATACCTTTCTGCATCACTCAACAACGGCCCTGTTGCTAAAGCCAAACGATGATTAGTTTCCATTGGAAACTCTGCTGGTTTTGCTCCTAATAACCCCGTCTCCATAATAATGTCTAAAGCATATTTCCGTTGACAAACATAAATGCCTTGTTTACTGCGAGCTATCTCCAAGCCCAGAAAATATTTTAATTTTCCCAAATCTTTCATCTTGAAACACTGTCCCAAGTATGTTTTAAATTTATTTAGCTCCACTATATTATCTCCTGCAACAATCAAATCATCCACATACACCAAAACATTAAGTTGCATCTTTCCTTTGATCATAGTGAAGAGAGAATAGTCTGAATAAGATTGCCGAAAACCATAATTCTTCAAAGCTGTTGATAGTTTCGCAAACCAACAACGTGGAGCCTGTTTCAAACCATACAATGATTTCTTCATTCTACATACCATATTAGGATTGCCTTTCGCAAATCCAGGTGGTATTTTCATATACACCTCTTCCTCCAAATCTCCATGTAGAAACGCATTGTGTACATCCATCTGATGTACTTCCCAATTTTTAACAGCTGCAACAGCTAGAAAAGTGCGCACTGTTGTCATCTTTGCTACCGGTGCAAAGGTCTCTTTGTAGTCTAAGCCTTCCACCTGATGATTTCCAAAGATCACCAATCTTGCTTTTAAGCGAACCAAATTCCCATTTTCATCATACTTCTCTGTATATATCCATTTACTTCCTAGTGCTCTCTTGCCCTCCGGCAATTCTTGCAAAACCGAGGTATCTTGTTCTTCTAGTGCTCGTATTTCTTCTTCCATTGCTTTCCGCCATCCTGGATGTCTCATTGCTTCTTTAAAATGGCGAGGTGCTGAACTCGCAGTTATAGCTGCAAGAAATTTCTTATATGGTGTAGAAAATTTTTCACAACTAACATAATATGTCAAAGGATACGGCGTACCTGAGGAGGATGATTGTGATGTATGAAGATGAGATGGAACATTTTCTCTAGTGGTGTGCGTCACAAAACCCTTAAGCCTACTCGATGGAATTTTCATACGCTTTCCTTTACCCATATCACCTTCTACTGCAACACTATTGCCCGGACTGACTGCTTCAGCAGATCTCTCTTGGACTGCTACACGTTCTTCTTCCGTCGCAGTCATATCTTGAACTATTACACCATCTCCGGTTGTCGCAGTTGCATCAGGTATGCCTACATCGTCTCCTGCTGTTGCTGTTATGCCTACATCGTCTCTTGCTGTTGCTGTTACACTTGGTACTGCCACACTCTCACTCGCTGTCGCTGTTGCTGTTACCTCTTCATCATCACTCCAGTCAAACGCTGGATTCAACTGAGCAGTCTCAGCTGATACACCAATCCCTCGGTCTCAAATAATGACCAGGCTGATCACTCTCGGTGGTGGTGCAACTGTTGGCTGCTGCACCACAGACGTTGCATTCTTATATGGGAAACTATTCTCACAAAACTGGACATCTCTTGACACTAAGAATTTCTTTCATCCAAGTCATATACTTGCCATGCCTTTTTACCAAATGGATATCCAAGAAAAACACACCGCCTTCCTCTACTTGCAAATTTATCCCCTTTGTTATTTTGATCATGCACATAACACAGGCATCCAAACACTTTCAACTGATTATACGGAGGTTGCTTTCCAAACAATATTTCATACGGTTTTATTTTCCAGAATAGGTGTAGGAGTACGATTAATCAAATACGCAGCTGTCAATGCGCATTCTCCCCAAAACCGTATTGGCAAGTTGGCTTGAAATCTCAAAGCCCTTGCCACATTCAATATATGTTGATGCTTTCTCTCCACTCTTCCATTTTGTTGCGGAGTGCCTACACACGATGTTTCAAAAACTATCCCATTAGTCTTAAAATATCCACGCAATGAATTAAACTCAGTACCATTATCACTTCTAACAATTTTGATATCTTTATCAAATTGTCGTTTCACAAGAGCTATGAAATCAAGAAACGTTCGTTCAACTGCAGTTTTATTTTGAAGCAAATGAATCCACACACCTCTTGAAAAATCATCTACTATTGTTAAAAAATACTGTGCTCCACAAGACGATGTAGCCCTATAAGGACCCCATAGATCTATATGAATCAATTCAAAAATACAACTGGCTTTACTTAGACTACTAGCAAAACTACTTCTATGTTGTTTCGCTCTTGGGCAAATATCACAAACTTCATTATGCTTCTTCAATCTACTCACACCCGGCAACCTTTGCAATACTTTTTCTGATGGATGTCCCATTCGTCGATGCCACAGCTCGTATGATTCTCCACTGACTGCCATAACTTCAACTTGAGGCACACCACAGAAAATGTATAGTCCACCTTGTCGTTCACCCATTCCAATCACCTTCCTCGTCAACCGGTCCTGTATAAGACATAAACTGTTAGTACATTGTACCGTACATACTAATTCATCAATAAGTTGTGTGACAGAAATTAGGTTACAGGTTATTTGAGGCACATAAAGCACATTATCAAGTCTCAAACCGCCCTGCAGAATAATAGTCCCTATTTTTCAGATTGTGCATATTTCCCATCTGGGAGTCCAACAGTACACTTCACAATATCTTTCACATCAATCATGTCATCTCTTCTACACGTGACATGATTTGTAGCTCCCGTGTCAATAATCCAATTCGGTTTAGTTTGCTTACCTTGCAGTTGGGACGTATTTTTCTTTGCATTCAAAAACTCAAGCACCTGTCTGAGCTGTGTTGCGGTTACTCCCATCAAATCTGAGCCGTCTGAGGAATATGTGTTATTTGACTGCTTTGTCTCTGATATATTTAGATTATGTGCTCGAACCTGATTTCCCGTTCCTTGTCCTCTACCTCCTCTTCCATTCGCAAAACCACCACGTCCTCTACCACCAGTTCTTCCACCTCTACCATATCCTCTTCCACTTCTAGGTTTATCTCCCCACCATTCAGGGTATCCAATAAGCTGAAAACAACCTTCATCCGAGTGTCCTTGTCTGCTACAGTGCTTGCAATATTTATTTGGATCATAAGTGTTATTGAGAGGACGTTGATCAGATTGTACCTTGAACGCCATCACATTGTCATGAACTTCCGGTGTGGCAGCTACATCTCCTTTCTAAGACGTTCCGAGTTTATCATTGTTTGATATGCTACATCTATTGAAGGCAGTGGATCTCTTGCCAACAATTGTTCACGCAAGGAACCATAGACAGCATCTAGTCCAATTAAGAAATAATGTAATAAATCTTCTTCTCTCAAAGTACTAACCTGTGTTGCAATATCACATTCGCACTTGCCACACTTACACGTTGGTACCTTCATATATGTGATCATCTCATCCCATATCTTATTCAATCTTCCAAAATAAGCAACCACACTTTCTGTTTGCTTTTGTTTACATTCACTTAAAGATGTCTTCAGCTGGCATGTTCGTGTTCCACTTACAACACAAAACCGTCTCTTCAAGTGATTCCACAACAAGTTGGCATCATCAAAGTCTCCCAAACTGGATCTAAGTGACGGCTCCAATGTGTTGCTGATCCAAGAGACAAGCATCGACTGAATTGCCACCCATTCTTCCAACTGTTCACTTTCTTTAGGTTCTTTGATTGTTCCATCAATGAAACCAAACTTCCTCTTAGCTATTAATGATCTTCTTATGGCTCTAGCCCATTTATCATAGTTATGTCCTTTTAGAACAACCGGTGTGATAATTATACCTGGACCATCACTTGATTCTAGGTGATATACTGGATTCTTCTTTTGCGTATCATATTCTATATTCTTGTCTTTGCTTGATTCTCCATCACCACCCATTCTTCTTTTTTTTTTCTTCAATCAACTGGCTCGTGATGCCATGTTAAAACTTTGGTAATTCTTTTTCTTATTTCATTCATGATACTTTCATAGATATTTATACAATACGGATTGAAGACTCAAAACTTTCCTAAGACACTGATTTGAGACTTTCCTTATAAGTCTCACAATCATGACTTACATAAACAATCCTTTCCTAATATATTACCACTTACCTTCTCAGTCTCAAGTTCGTGACTGATATGGGCAATACTTTCCATAGACTGACCACTACGGTCTTGGAAAGTATTACGACATTCCTAAGATAACACTTTCCTTAATAGGTAGCCAACCCAACTGTTGAAGTTTGTTCGAAACAGTGATAGCATCAACGCGCCCGTCATCACTCAGAGGCCGATTGTGATCTAATTGATAAGAATTAACATTACTAAATATAACGAGTTAACTAGTCTACATAGCATAAAAGCAAAATTCGCACATTTTTGTGTCTACAGCTAATTAGATTTGGAATGGATATGAACAGCAAGCGGGCTCAGATCCAATCTAAATTACTTGCCTCGTAAAGAACGGTCTTTCCAAGAACTTTGAGCATAGCGAAGAAGAATGAGACGACGAGATACAGGTTTTGAAGATGAACTTGTTTCTTCTTTTTCTTGTTTATCTACTTCTTCTACAGTAGAAGTACTAGTTGTGGAAGTAGTATTGGATTCAGTGGTGCTGGATTATTGTTCAATTACTAATGATGATGTTGAGTGAGGAGGAGAAGAATGAGAAATGAGGTTAAGGTTTCGAAGAAAGAAAGTGGCTGGACGGCAAAGAGAGGACGAAAAAGATGTTGAAGAGTAAGAGGAAAATAGTGAAATACTAGCTGACTTTGATGATGATGATGGTGGTGAGGATGGGTAATTGAAGAGTGTTTTTGGTGCTGCTGCTACATTCATGATGAGCACTTCCTGCTTCCCCTTCCCTTCCTCTCAATCTTCTGCTACTCGTACTAGTGAAGCTGGAGAAAAGGTTGGAGGATATGAGGCCTTGACGTCTCAGACTCTCTGTGTCTCAATTGGATGGGCCGATTGAGCCGGGGAGTCTGTTTGAGTTTTGTATGATATATGGGCCTCGAATGGAGAGTAATGCACCATTCCAACTCCAATGTTGTAGGTGGTTAGAAGCAAATTTGTCGCATTTAACTCATTAATTTTTTTTTTTTTTTTAATACGAAAATATCTTCATTGATAAAAGGATTAATTAACAGAGTTCATATCCTTCTGGATTTTTGCAGTAATCCATTCCGGAGTTTGCTCATGATTCTCCCATCTAACAGATTGAACTAAACTTTTAGAGTACTTAGCTAAAGAATCAGCCACATCATTGGCTTTTCTGGGTGTATAAGTGCATACCCAATTGTTGAAACTACTATTTAAAATGCTTATAATATCAGCAATGATATTATTCGTCGTCCAGCAATGATATTACAGTCTGACAGTCTCTTTCGATATGCAAGTTCCTGCTACCATAGTCTGTGCCCAAATGATTCCTTCATATGCTGCAAGTGCTCCAGCTTGTTCTGCATCTAATGCTTTATCTGGCTTGAATCCAACTCCATGTTGCTCGCCTGCAGTGTTCCTGAGTATTAGTCCTAAACCAGATTTTTTTGTTAACTGATCAAATGTTGCATCAAAATTAAGTTTTATATAGTCCTCAATTGGAGGATTCCATTTTTCCTTGTGAGGTATATTCTGCTCATTTCTTCTCAGGTTAATCCATGCAGTACAAGTCATCCAATCAAAGTAATAGGATTGAATTCTGTTAGATAGGCTAGCTACATTAACATGGAGATTATCAAAAACAACAGAACACCTATTCTTCCATATGTGCCATAAAATTATACAAACCTTCTGATAACATTTGAGATCATCTGCATTCATTTTCTGACTGTTGAGTTTGAACTTATTGGACAACCATTCATCAATATCACAATTATTAATTAAATTAGCTAGGAAAGGATCAGTAGCCATCCAAACATTTCTAACAACAACACACTCAACAAGAAGATGTTGCAAAGTTTCCACAGAACTATTACATAGAGGACAGTTCACATTTGCATGATTAACATATCTAGACAACTCTTCATTGGTAGGGAGAATCCCACTAAGAGACTTCCAGATGAAGTGTTTCGCTCTTGGTGGAAGATCAGTTTTCCAGAATAGGAACCAATTCAAATCTCTATTTCTTGTTGAGCCAACAAGAGTATTATTCAAAATCACTTTACAGGCGGATTTCACAGTAAATTTCCCACTATTTTCTGAGACCCATCTAAGGATATCATTACATATCACAGGTAGTCTAATATCAACTATTTTCTTAACAGTTTGTTGATCAAAAAGGGTCTCAAGAGTATTAACATTCCAGTTTTTATTGTTGGCATCTAACAGCTGACTGACTGTGGACATGTTTGAAGAGAACCTAGTGCTATCTAGCAAAATCTCAAGCCCTGGCACTCACTTATCTTTCCAAATAGAAACATCTTTCCCATCTCCTATTTTCCAGCAACTGAAATTTTTCACATGAACTAAACCTTTAGTTATGCCTCTCCAAACCCAGGATTCATTTTCAAAAAATTCACTATGTAAAGGATTAGAGCATCCTTGCAGGTGACCTTCTGTTGGGATACCAACACCAAATAGGATTACGGGTGCTTTTAGTAATTAGTTTAAGGTTATTTACTTGCTTTCCAAGATATATTCTCTATAAATATGTTAGTTTGTTATAGGGTTGATTTATCCAAGTAAATTAATGAAATCAATTTAAGTAAGCTCTGCTTATTGAGGTGGCTGATCTCCAATCTACGGATCAAATGGTTACTATCGTGTGTTAGTATTAGGGTCTTGTGTGATTAATATCAGGATCCTATCATCTGGTATCAACTAGGTTTAGATCTTCATTATTATTCATTACATCTTCCGCTGCTATACATCCCATCTGTATCCTTATTATTCAAAAAAAAAAAAAAAAACAACAACGAACGATTGATTGCTGACATTATCTATCGAAAAGCATCATTCAACGAATAAAAAAAATAAATAATCATATCAAGTACCACAACAGCTATTATCATCACCTGTTGACGGGAGCGACAACAACATTATTGGTTGTGTAACTATATACTTGCTTGCTTTAAGTTTTTGCTTCTGTTACCGTCATCCATTAATTAATCCATCAGTCAGTTGAAGGTTTGATCCTCGTTATCCTGCAATACAAGTTTTTTCTTTTGGATTTTGACGATGGTGCAGACTACACGATTAGATTTGTTGTTAAAACAAATGATGGCAGATCGTATAGCTTCAAATATAAGATTTGAGTCTTGGCATGCTTCTCATACCGCCATGCATAATACCTTGCTTGCTAATCTGGAGAAAAGTCGTGCGGTGACAAATCGCCTCCTGAAGCTCTTTCTTAACAGCAACAAGATGACAAGGGCTTCCCTGAAGTTGCACCGGTTCAAGTCATGGTGATTTCTGTGCCTGACAAAAGTGCAGATGTTATAGATTCTAGTGCAAGACTTGATGTCATACTTGCAGAGTTAGGAGGTGTGCCTGCAATAAGTTTGAAGTTCCCTAATTTTGATGAAGATGACGCGGAAGGCTGGCTTTTTCAAGCACAAGAATACTTTAGTCTCCATGGTGTAAATGATGCCGAAAAAGTATCCATGGCTGTTGTCCATCTCAATGGTGATGCAATTCGTTGGTACGAGAGGAAGATATATGATCTAGGAGAAATAACATGGCCACAGTTCCGTCGTACACTTTGTTCTCGATTCCTATCTCGCAAGCGTATTAATCCATGCTACACCCATTCCACATTGGCGCAAACAGGTACCAACTCCATCAACATTTCTCAATCCAATGCCACATCAGAAGTCAGTGGAAATAATAAGGATCCATTTAGGTCTTTGTTGAATTTTGGGGGTAAAAAGGAAGCTCCAATTAATGCGACGACACCAAAAAATGTCGGCACTATTAATGAAGATGGTACAATCCATGTTTATGCAACTAAAGATGCAACTGAAGAGCTGGATCCGCAACCTGAATTAAACTCGGCGTCTAATGGAGAAGAATTTAAGTCCCTTAAATCTACACTTGAGATGGATCAGTCAAGTCTCCCGGCTAATAAATCTTCTAACACAAGTTCCATTGAGCCGCATCGACGTACCACACATCCATCCACCAGAATTGCTAGACGTGATATATTGGAAGTTGCACTATCTTCAGAAAATGTTAGCGACGCTTGTAGCAATGCCAAAATCCATACCAACAAGGAGATACATCTAAATTCTAATGAAGATGACATTATAGTGAGTGCTTCCTTACGTAAGTCAACCGCTAGTGATTCAGTAGCTTCTAATCCATCAGCAAACGGTGATAGTACTGCTGAAAACACATCGGAGAGGCATAAAGAGTTGTCTACAGTTTCAGTGCACGAAGAGGATGATATCATTGATAAAGATTTTCCTTCAGTTCATCTTGGTTATGCTTATGTTAACTATTACAACCACCAAGATGTAGATACTCAAGGAAATTGTGATGTGTGTTTCGAAACTGAGGAAGAAATTGATAAGTATGACTTGTTTGATGTCGTTGGTATCAATTTTTAGTCCAATGAAGTCACAAAAACTGATGCAAACCACTGGGTCAGGAATCAGATAAATTATGGAAAGCTTGAAAATATGAAGAAGTTTTGCATTGTTTACAGCAAAGTAAGTCGTGAGAAATATTTTTACTCTCATATCGGCTATACTCGGAGGACATTTGATCGTGGTAAGGATGCTGCTATATCATCGAAGTCTCGCGGAGTAAACAGTGATAAGTCTTTATGCCTATGTGATCTTACGAATCAGACGTGTTGTAGCTATGACAATACTGGTCATTCGAAAGAGTATGGCTTCATAACTGCATCAAGTTGGGACCTTGAGGACAAAGTCCTATTGAAGGAGGGTGGAATGATAAGAGCTGCTCAAGAGGCTGTTTCACAAGTTCCATCGACAAGAAATGAGTAGTTTAAAGCTTTTGTTAGTGCTGCAACATTTCTATCATGGAGAAATATCGGTATTAATTCACGACAAAGGATAATGTTTAAACTGAAACAACTTACTTATAGAGATATGGACATCCATGGAATGGGAAGTCTCCAAATGAGGGATTTTGTTGCCAATGTGTCGAATGGAATTGATACCTACAGTATCAGAGAACCTCCTTGGGTTTGTGCAGGAATATTTCCTTCCAATTTTCTTGAGATGACTTCCTTATTGATGTTTCCTATGACAGTTACATGTAAAAATGCTTCCATCTTAAAGCCATCAGAACCGTGGGATCCAGGACCTTTTATGATACTCTCTATAGCGGCTATGAAACTTGTTTGGCCTAGTAGTTTCGTTGACATCATGCATGGTTCCTACCGTACTATTAATAATTGTATTGATGGTGACAACGAGGTTATATCAATTGTTGATTCAATTATTACAACGAGCACTCATATTTATATAAGGACAAAAGTTAAGGAGAAATGTGTTCATCCAGACAGAGGAGTCAAAAATCATGCAATTGTCATTCCATATGCAAGCATGGGCATTACAATGAATTCCTTCGCTGGATTTGGAGCTTGTAGTAAGAACGTCGACGAACCGCTACGCGACTTATTTGGATTAATAGTTCCTTTGGACGGGTCACGCCTATCAAGATAATGGAAGCCTCATTGGGTAGCAATTGCTAAGTTTGATGATATCCCTATGATGAGTTATAACGATCAACTTGAGGACAAGTTGCATTTCAAGGGGTTGGGGATGTTGTTATACCAACACCAAATAGGATTATGGGTGCTTTTAGTAATTAGTTTAGGGTTATTTACTTTCTTTCCAAGATATATTTTCTATAAATATGTTAGTTTGTTATAGGGTTTGATTTATCCAAGTAAATTAATGAAATCAATTTAAGTAAGCTCTGCTTATTGAGGTGGCTGATCTCCAATCAACGGATCAAATGGTTAATATGGTGTGTTAGTATTAGGGTCTTGTGTGATTAGGGATGTCAACGGTAGCTATCGAAACGGATAATTGCTATACCGTATCCGTTACCGTTAATTTTATCGGATATTGAAGTTTTTATTCGCTATCCGTTCCGTTAAGAGTAACGGATATTCGATAATATCCCTTAATTATCCGTTTCCGATAATAAATTAAAAAACAGTTAAAATGTTGAAATGAATCGGGAAAAAATCAAATCTTCTTTGAGACTCAGAATGGAAACCAGTCGCTCTACTCTCTGTCTCTGAGTTAGAGTCTCAGTCTTAGACTCTTAGTTTCTAGAATTTCTTTTAGTTTACCCTGATAGTCAATAGGGTTACGGGTATATGTATATTACATATATACCCTCGCTATCGGATACGGATAATTATCCGTCGGATACTAACACAACCGAATCCGTTACATTAATAGGTGATTATCCGATATGATTATCCGACACCGATACCGATATCCGAAACTTCGGATAATATCCTAACGATTCAAACGAACTCTAACGGATAGCGGATATTCGGGTATCCATTGACAGCCCTATGTGTGATTAATATCAGGATCCTATCACCTTCCTCCAAGCTAATTTAGTTAAGAGAGTTTCATTCATAATAGCAGACTGTCTGATACCTAGACCTCCTAAACATTTAGGCAGAGCTATGTTGTTCCATTTTTTTTTATGTAGACTCCCTTAGTATTTTTCTTTTAGTTCCACCAGAATTTACTTTGAATAAAATCCATCTTGTTTGTAAGGGCTTTAGGCATTGGGAACACAGCCATGTGGTGAGAGGATAGAGTACATAACTGATTGAATTAGAACAATTCTTTCAGGTTGGCTTAGGAATTTTTATTGCCAGGGATCAAGCTTGCCATCATATATGTCCATAAGCTCACTAAAGGTTTGGGTCTTATTTTGCTGGATCAAAAGTGGAACTCCTAAATATTTGGCATTAAGTGCAAGTTTCTTGACGCCTAGGATGTTTGAGATTTCAGTCTTAACACTATTAGGCACTTTGGGACTAAAAGACATACCTGATTTGTCATAGTTGATAGCCTGTCCAAAAAAAAGGCTGAACTGATCTATAATAGTAGCTAGATTTCTAGCTCCCTTAGCATTAGCCCTAGTAAAGAGGAGGTAGTCATCTGTAAAGAAGAGGTGAGACACAACAGGACTAAACTTGTTAGTTGTCATTCCTTGAATTTTATTATCTCTTTCAGCTTCCATAAGAGCTCTAGAAAAAGAGTCCATACAAAGAATAAAAAGATAGGGAGAAATAGGATCTCCTTGTCTCAATCCTCTTTGAGGAGTAAAGACCTCACCCGGTGAGCCATTTAGCATGATAGAAGTGGACAGTGCTAAGGCATTGTTCAATCATCTTGCACCAATCATCACAAAATCCTAATCTTTTTAAAGTAGCTAACAGAAATGGCCATTCTATTCTATCAAAAGCTTTAGACATGTCAGGCTTCATAGTCATCCACCCATTTATAGCTTTACATTTTTTCATTGAGTGAATCAACTCATGGGCAATGACAATATTGTCTGTAATAACCCTGCCAGATAAGAATGTTGTTTGGTAAGGAGAAATAATCTTATCAAGGAGACCCTTAAGTCTAGTTGCTAGAAGATTAGAAATAATCTTGTAAGCTACATTACAAAGACTTATAGGTCTAAAACCAGCAACATTTTTAAGGCAATTATACTTAGGAATTAAGGCAGTAAAATTGTGGTTCATTTGTTTTAGCATAAACTTAGACTGGAAAAAAGATTGCACCATACTTACAGTGTCATTACCTATAGTTTCCCATATTTCTTGGTAAAATCCAGGTGGGAACCCATCTGGTCCTGGAGTAGTCCATGGTTGCATTCCAAAGACAGTATGCTTAACTTCCTCATGAGAGGGTATTCTAGTCAGCATTCTGTTATCCTCATCAGTCACACAAGGATTAATGTATTGAAGATAGTTACTGGCATTTGGAGGATTAGAATATCTACTCATTTTTAGGAAATGTGCCTTGAGATTATATGCAATGTCATTCCCATCAGTGAGCCATATACCAAAATCATTCTAAGTACAATCAATATTAATTCTTCTTTTTCTAAAGTTTGCTTTATTATGAAAACATGTCGTGTTCCTGTCACCAAACCTGAAAGCATCCTCTTTACCTCTTTGTTTCCAGTAGTCTTCCTCAGCATACCACCTGTTCAAATCCTTACTCAATTCAACAACATTAGGAGAATTCATATGATGGCCATTAACAAGCAGACTGTTAATATGGTTTTCCACTTTAACAATTTGGGTTGGTATATGACCAAAATGATTGTAGTTCCAATTCCTAAGAAGTTGTTTAGTTGCAAAAAGAGTTTTAGCATGTCTATAAGGAGCATACTCACTACCATTATACTTCCAGTTACTCTCAATAAGAGTTTTACAAGAGGCATCCCTAAATCAAGTTCTATTGAATCTATATGGTTTTTGGGTTGAGGTATCATTTCTAGAAGTGCATAGGAGAATAGGACAGTGATCACTAGCATTGGGTATCATGTGGTAAACAATAGCATTATGAAATATATTAATCCAATTTATACAAGTTAGGATCTATATAATCTTTCCAAAATGAGTTCTTGACATTTTCTCCTATTTGTCCAAGTGAAAGTGTTACCTATAAAATCAAGAGAATGAAGACCTACATTACCAAGAATCAAGTTAGCCTATATAGTTGAGCTTGAGTGACTGGGTTACCTCCCTCTTTGTCTTCTTTATTTATAATGAAATTCAAATCTCCTAAAACACACCACGGTATGTTAAGGGAAGCAGAAACTTCGTTCAAATAATCTCATTGAGCATCTTTAGTATCAGCATCAAGAGAACCATAAATGAATGACATTAAGGTGCCATTGGTCCTGGCGTCAATAATAACAATCATGTTAGAGCATAGCTCGGTCAACCTCGCATGCGTTGCTATCTCAAGCATGTTTGTCAATGTTAGTGATCAAAACTATAAGTCTTGATTTCTAGCCTACATAGCTAAGTCTCGGACTAGGATAGAAAAGTGTAGTTGAGCTCAAGGACTTCATGGCGATTCATCATACAACGACGAAGATCTATACAAGGAACTGTGGAACTTCATCAACAAAAAGGTATGTGGAGACTTGAACTTATCTATCACTCAAAAGTCTATCTCTTCTATCTCCTACTTATTATGAGACAAAAGTCGTATGCTATATAGACTAAATCATACAATTTGACATTTCGAGCTGAGCATTCATTGCTTATATTTTATCTCGAAATCATGTGTTGGTAAAGCGTTTCACTTTGATCAAGTTTATCTTCACCTAGTGACGAAAGTCATGAAAAGTTTCAATCACTTTGAGAATTGCTCTGACGTGAATCGGTCTGTGAATAAAGTCTACATAGCGTCCTCTGAGAATGTCTCAATGATTGAAATGAAAGTTTAGATTACATAACCATGTATTCCTTGAACCAAAGTTTTCGAACTTTGTTGATCAAGAGAAATCGGGAGGATTGTGGAAATTGGCTTGCCAAGTCTGCGAACTGTCAAAAGTTCTCGACCGAGAATTTCTGCTGGGATTTTCCAAAACTCGTTTGTGTGCTAAGTCCGCGAACTGGCGGAAGTTCTCTTTCCGAGAATTTCTGCTGAGTTTGGAAAACTCAACCGATTAACTTAAGTCTGCGAACTTGTTTGTGAACTTAAGAGGTTATGATTTAAAGATGTGCTCTGAACATGAAACATTAAATTACTAAGGAATGCTTTATGCAAACCGTGGCTATAATGTTCATGAGTCGATTCAATCGAATCGAATTATCTTTGTTTAAATTGTGTCTTGTGTAGTTACATAAGATCTCACAGCAATTGAACAACTCTTTAACTAGTTCATTTGAGTCAATTGAACTTGTTATGGTGAAGAAGAACAAGGTTAATATGAAATGCTCATATGGTTAACCTTTTGGGTTACTATGTTGAACCAACATACACGTACACGTTTGGGCATGGTTTTCACGAACCCAGTAAACGTCTACCCAAGTGTGTGTGACAAGCTAAGTTTTCGATCTAACGGTAGAGAAATATTAGCTTGAATCTAAATCAGGTTTTCATCTAACGGTAAATAAGGATTGCTTTGTAACTAAGGCAAAACCCTGATTTGAAGGCTATATAAAGGAGACATCTAGCATTGTGCAAAACTAATCCCCACATGTCTGTGTGCTACTAGTGCGCCCGCTAGAGTCGATCTCCATTAACCTTTGATTTTCTTCTCGAAAATCAGGTTAACGACTTAAAGACTTCATTGGGATTGTGAAGCCAGACCGATACTACTTTATCGTAGTTGTGTGATCTGATCTTGCATCTTCTGTCGTACGAGTATAATCGATTGATTGACTTGAGATCATGAGAGTTCTCCGATAGGCAAGATAAAAAAGTCACAAACATCTTCGTCTCAGTGTTTGTGATTCCTCGACAATCCGCTTGTGTAGTCAGGAAGGATTGTAGAGAGGTGATTGATTAATCTAGGCTGTTCTTCGGGAATATAAGATTGGATTATCAATTGGTTCTTGTTACCTTGATTTTATATCTAAAGACAGAACAAAACCTAGGGTTTATCTGTGGGAGACAGATTTATCCTCTTACAGACTTTTTTGTGTGAGACAGATCTGTTTAGTATCAAGTCTGTGATTTTGGGTTACAACAACTCTTGGTTGTGGGTGAGATCAGCTAAGGGAATCAAGTGCGCAGTATCCTGCTGGGATTAGAGGCGTAGGAGTACAACTGTACCTTGGATCGGTGGGAGACTGATTGCGGTTCAACTATAGTTCAGTCCGAAGTTAGTTTGCAGTAGGCTAGTGTCTGTAGCGGCTTAATACAGTGTGTATTCAATCTGGACTAGGTCCCGGGGTTTTTCTGCATTTGCGGTTTCCTCGGTAACAAAATTTCTGGTGTTTGTGTTATTTCTTTTCCGCATCATATTTTATATAATTGAAATAATACAGGTTGTGCGTTCGTGATCATCAATTGGAAATCCAACCTTTGGTTGTTGATTGATATTGATTGATCTTTGGACATTGGTCTTTGGTACCGTCCAAGTATTCCTTGTATTTGATAAAGACTCTCTATTGTTTTTAGCTTGAGTAAAAATCAAATCAAGAGAGAGATATTAACTCCTTGAGATACTTTTATCTAGATTGAGTCTGACTGTCTAGTTGATTCTCTAGCAAAGTATTTTGGAGTTAGTCCATACAAATTGCTATGCGAAATATTGGGTGGTGTTGTTAGACCCCCAGCTTTTTCAATTGGAATCAGAGCAGGCAAACACGTTTAAGACCTCATCAGTCTGTGTTTATAGCGATCTGACTCTATGGACAAGAGTACTATCTATGATAACGCAACATCAGGTCAGGGTTATTCAGATAAGCTTCAGAGATCTGAAACCTTTGAGAAAAACTCCTTCTCGTCTCCTTCTTCTGAATCTGCACTCAACTAGAAAAAATCTCTTGATGAACAGTTGGATGATCTTTCAGATGACAGTGATTCAGAAGAAGAACAGTCTGTTGATGAGGAAGTTTCTCAATACATCATGTTGTTTAATCGTGAATTAAAAGAAACCAAGACAACTGCTTCCCTGAGAAAATTCATGGGTCCTCTCTGTCAAGAAAACAGAAAATTGAGAAAACTCTTCAAGGGTTATGATGGTGGATACAAACTATTACAATCTACTGTTAAAGATCATGAAGAAGAGGTACGCTAAAAAAAAACTGAATGCGATAATCTTCTTCGTAACCTCGGTGTGTTAAAATAAAGGCTTGATGAAACTGAAGCAAGATATGAATCTCAGCGTAAATGGTTAAAGGACAAAGAACATCAGTTTCTTACCAAAGAAAAATCCTTGAAAACTGAACTTGCGGCTGCGCTTGAGAAAGTAAAATCTCTGGAGGAAAATCTGAAGAGATTCAAAATTAGCTCTACAAAGCTATGATCTATGCTTGGAGCATGTAAAGAACATCGTGATACACGTGGTATGGGCTATAAAGGTATAGACATTCCAAGCACAAGTAAGATCAACTTTGTTAGAGCCGTTAATAATACTTCATGTGAAAGACCTGTGTCAGCTTGCAATAACAAGGATTATACTCCAACAAAGTCTGCTAGTAAGAGAACCAGTGAATATAAATCCTTTCACTGCTATTTCTGCGGGAACAAAGGACACTCTGAGCAAAGATGTCGTATTCGAAAAAGGAATGAAAAACTTTGTAACATTCTTGCGTGGATGTCTAAAGAAGTTGTTAAACCTGTATCATAGATTGGAAGAATCAAGGACTCTCGCTATCAAAGGATGAAGTGTGATAAAGTTGATCCTTGCCATGTTCCTTCGAAGGATTTCTAGAAAGGAAGAAAAAAGAATGACAAAAGTGTAACGGATCTGTTAAATCAGTCTGAAAAGAGAAAAATGAACAGAAGGAAGAAAAGGTCAGGTTCCTAAAATTCTCTCAAAAAGGACTGTGAATCCAAGACTTCCAATTCATACTTCTTACATGTCAACAATCGTGTCTCTGATCTGAAGATTCACATAAATAGACTAAGACGGAATATCAAGAAAACATGGAATGTTGTTAACCCATGTACTTCTAAATCTTCTCTTGATAATACTTCTTCAACTAAACCAGGTAGTTTGTTAAATACCGATGGAAAGGAAAAAGAAGAAGTAAACAATGATGAGCAAGATGTTCATCTTATTACACCCTGACATGTTTATGTTGCATCTCTTTTTAATTTTTGTCCTGTTAAAAAGGGATGCTCTTGATTCTAAGGATTTTTCGTCTTGAGAAAGCTGTCAGGATTGTACTGCATTCGTTGTTACTTTATTCTGTTTGCTCCTTAACATCTATTTTGGGCTTCCTGGTCTATCATAGGCCCGTTTCTCTAGTATACGCACCAACCCTCACGAACGTCATGGTTCCTAGGTTTTGAAGGAATTTCTTATATATATATATTGTGTTCCAAAGGTGCAAAAAGATTTTCTAAAAGTCTTTTTGGTGCACAATGAAGGGAAGCAGCAAAGTTGATGATGTTGAGCTATGTCCTATTGATATCTCATGCTTTCATGCTCTTGATCATGAAAACGAAGACAAACTGCCAGTTCAGATTTCTTCACAATTGGTAGGAAATCTTCTTGGAGACTTTAAGATCGTTCGCGAACAGCTTGGTATCGCAACACGGAATTTAGACTACCTAAAAGACGAACTAAGGAAGGCAACTGAGGAACTCGTTCTTGTTCAATCCCTGGTTGCAGACAAGATTTAGCATTTCATCTGATCTTGGTTCTAGTTGTTTACCTAGAACGTCTTCCGTTTTGGATTAGCTGGAAGAATAACTAGTGCTTTGAATAGCGATGATTGTGACTACACATAGCTATTTTTGTTTTCATCTTCTTATGTTATTTTTTAGGTTTATTGGTTTTAAATTCTAAAAATATTTGGAGGATGGTGTTTATTGCAGTATTTTAATGGTTTGTGATATTGCAATATTTTTATGGGATATGTATTGTTTGCATCCGTGAACTTGAAGGTCCCATATTGCAGTCAAAAGTAAAGTCGTTCATGAATCGATATTCGTATGGATGAAAGGACGAATGGAATTTTGACATATACAAAAGTTAAGCCCATGTAATCATTAATTTGATGGAAAATAGGATAAAATCTTTTGTTCAACAAGGATAAAGTCTATTATGTCGTTATGATGGAAAATAGAATAAATCCTTGTATGTTATCCACGGTATTGATCTTCATTGATCCATTTTATTATGTTTTACCGTGAAGGCTCCATTGTGGGTCTTATGTTGAGCACCTTACAACTAAGTCAATTTACCTTGGCTTTGTTGGTTGTTTCATAAGATGCTATATGTCGAGCATTAAGAACTAAATTAATCAACTTGTTTGGTTATTTAGATAGTACTCCATAAGTCTTCTTTCTTATGTCGAGTACATGTACGATTAAGGTTGTCATATTCTATGATGAACTTAGTCGGGGTTCCATAAGTTATTTTATGTTGAGCCCAAAATAATTAAATTGATTACTTTGGTGATTAGTTTGGTTATTTGTATTCCAATTAGATTAATTATAGGTTCTCTTGAAATTAATCTAGTTGAGTTTTCATATATTCCACAAGTTCTTGTGTTGAGTATATGAAAGGCTACACTATCACGTTCTTTGGTTAATGTAGTCATATATTCCGTAAGGTTTTCCTTATGTTGAGTATTTGAACGGTTAAGTTAGTCATATCCGTGTGATTGACTTAGTCATATCTCCGTGAGTTTACTTATGTTGAGCACTTTCAATTAAATTGATCACTTTTGTGGTTTTGATTTAGTTGTGTATTCCAATTGAATTAATCATGGGTTTACTTGTGGTTAATTTGATTGAGATTTGGATATAGAAAATCATTCCTATGGTTTTTGGTGTCCAATATAAAATCCTTCTTTTCTTTCGAAATTAAGGTCGCTCTTATTGTTCTCTCTGGAATGACATCAAATGGGGGAGAGTTCTTTTGAACTTGTGTTTAATGGTAATATCTTGCGGGGAGTGCGGCTGTGGAATTTTATAGGGGTTATCTTGTATCTTAAAACTCCTTGATGAATGTTGTTAGCTTCGGCTATTAGATTGCATCTAAATTAAGTTGGTATGTATTTTTCTTTTGGTCATGAAATGTCTCTTGTGGAAATTTCATTATGATCCCATTCTTGTACCTTTGCCAATTTTATTGACAAAAAGGGGGAAAAATATTGTAGTTCACACAACAAATACATATGGTTTTCGGATCATTGTGTAAGGGGGAGTGGTTTCCATGATCGAGATGGAGTATTGACTAAGGGGGAGTGATACATATCACCGTAGTATTATTGTTAAAGTCGTGATACAATTGGACTTTGATGTTATATAATAATACTATTACACTGTATAATAATGATCGAGAATCTCGATTTCTCTCATTGTTATAGCTACGGATCTTCAACAACGATGGTGCTAAACATACAACCTTTGGGATCATTGGAGTACTTGGAAGGACGGAGATTTCAAGGAACGTTGAAGATTAGACTATGGAATAGGAGCCACTAAAGTTTATCTTTTTTGTATTTCATATGTATTAATAGTTTTGTCACTAAAATTGACAAAGGGGGAGATTGTTAGAGCACAGCTCGGTCAACCTCGCATGCATTGCTATCTCAAGCATGTTTGTCAATGTTAGTGATAAAAACTATAAATCTTGATTTCTAGCCTACATAGCTAAGTCTCGGACTAGGATGGAAAGTGTAGTTGAGCTCAAGGACTTCATGGCGATTCATCATACAACGACGAAGATCTATACAAGGAACCGTGGAACTTCATCAACAAAAAGGTATGTGGAGACTTGAACTTATCTATCACTCAAAATTCTATCTCTTTTATCTCCTACCTTATGAGACAAAAGTCGTATGCTTTATAGACTAGATCATACACATTTGACATTTCGAGCTGAGCATTCATTGCTTATCTTTTATCTCGAAATCGTGTGTTGGTAAAGCGTTTCGCTTTGATCAAGTTTATCTTCACCTAGTGACGAAAGTCATGAAAAGTTTCAATCACTTTGAGAATTGCTCTGACGTGAATCGGTCTGTGAATAACGGCTACATAGCGTCCTCTGAGAATGTCTCAATGATTGAAGTGAGAGTTCACATTACATAACCATGTTTTTCTTGAACCAAAGTTTTCGAACTTTGTTGATCAAGAAAAATCGGAAGGATTGTGGAATTGGATTGCCAAGTCCGCGAACCTAGTTCGCAGACTCAGTCCGCGAACCGTCGGAAGTTCTCGACCGAGAATTTATGCTGGGATTTTCCAAAACTCGTTTGTGTGCTAAGTCCGCGAACCCAGTCCGCGCACTGGCGGAAGTTCTCTTTCCGAGAATTTCTGCTGAGTTTGGAAAACTCAACCGATTAACTTAAGTCCGCGAACTTGTTTGTGAACTTAAGAGGTTATGATCTAAAGATGTGCTCTGAACATGAAACATTAAATTACTAAGGAATGCTTTATGCAAACCGTGGCTATAATGTTTATGAGTCGATTCAATCGAATCGAATCATCTTTGTTTAAATTGTGTCTTGTGTAGTTACATAAGATCTCATAGCAATTGAACAACTCTTTAACTAGTTCATTTGAGTCAATTGAACTAGTTATGGTGAAGAATAACAAGGTTAATATGAAATGCTCATATGGTTAACCTTTTGGGTTACTATGTTGAACCAACATACACGTACACGTTTGGGCTTGGTTTTCACGAACCCGGTAAACGTCTACCCAAGTGTGTGTGACAAGCTAAGTTTTCGATCAAACGGTTGAGAAATATTAGCTTGAATCTAAATCAGGTTTTCATCTAACGGTGAATAAGGATTGCTTTGTAACTAAGGAAAAACCCTGATTTGAAGGCTATATAAAGGAGACATCTAGCATTGTGCAAAACTAATCCCCGCACGTATGTGTGTTACTAGTGCGCCCGCTAGAGTCGATCTCCATTAACCTTTGATTTTCTTCTCTAAAATCAGGTTAACGACTTAAAGACTTCATTGGGATTGTGAAGCCAGACCGATACTACTTTATCGTAGTTGTGTGATCTGATCTTGCATCTTTTATCGTACGAGTACAATCGATTGATTGACTTGAGATCGTGAGAGTTCTCCGATAGGCAAGATAAAGAAGTCACAAACATCTTCGTCTCACTGTTTGTGATTCCTCGACAATCCGCTTGTGTAGTCGGGAAGGATTGTAGAGAGGTGATTGATTAATCTAGGTTGTTCTTCGGGAATATAAGACCAGATTATCAATTGGTTCTTGTTACCTTGATTTTATATCTAAAGACGGAACAAAACCTAGGGTTTATCTGTGGGAGACATATTTATCCTCTTATAGACTTTTCTGTGTGAGACAAATCTGTTTATTATCAAGTCTGTGATTTTGGGTTACAACAACTCTTGGTTGTGGGTGAGATCAGCTAAGGGAATCAAGTGCGCAGTAACCTGCTGGGATCAGATGCGTAGGAGTACAACTGTACCTTGGTTCGGTGGGAGACTGATTCAGGTTCAACTATAGTCCAGTCTGAAGTTAGTTTGCAGTAGGCTGGTGTCTGTAGCGGCTTAATACAGTGTGTGTTCAATCTGGACTAGGTCCCGGGGTTTTTCTGCATTTGCGGTTTCCTCGTTAACAAAATTTTTGGTGTCTGTGTTATTTCTTTTCCGTATTATATTTTATATAATTGAAATAATACAGGTTGTGCGTTCGTGATCATCAATTGGAAATCCAACCTTTGGTTGTTGATTGATATTGGTTGATCCTTGGACATTGGTTTTTGGTACCGTCCAAGTATTCCTTGTATTTGATAAAGACTCGATATTGTTTTTAGCTTGAGTAAAAATCAAATAAAGAGAGAGATATTAACTCCTTGAGATACTTTTATCTAGATTGAGTCTGACTGTCTAGTTGATTCTCTAGCAAAGTATTTTGGAGTTAGTCCATACAGATTGCTAAACGAAATATTGGGTGGTGTTGTTAGACCCCTCGCTTTTTCAAATGCAGTTAATAATATTCAGTTAACTACTTTGAACTTTAATATCGATACCATCTTTCCACATAAGACAGAGCCCACCAGATTGACCTATAGGATCCACAAGATAATATTTTTGGTAGTTGTATCTAGAAATATAGGATTTCATTTTGGCTGAATAGTTCTTAGTTTCAATCAGGAAAATTATATATGGGTTATCTTATCTCACTAATTATTTAAGGTGATTTCTGGTATATCTGTTCCTAAACTCGCAGACATTCCACGAAAGAATTTTCATTTTTAGGAAAGTGTAATGTAAAACAGAATTTAGATCAACAGATTGAAAGCAAAGGAATTGAAATTGCAAAATAAGAGAAAGATTATGTAAGGTGTAGAGTGTAAAGAAGTAGGAGTATACCTGTCTCTCTCTATTTGCTGATGCAGTATGTTCAATCTCAACAAAAACTTGCCTACTATCTTTGGTGGCCAGTGTCATTGTTGTGGAATTTTGTTGTTGATCAATTGTATAACTTAGAGAACTTGAACCAGTCACATGAGGTAGAGAATTAGGGGTAGAGTTGCTTCTTTGTATTTTTCCTGATCTAGCTCCTTCACTATTTTCCACATCTTCCTCGGCAGCATCTTCAATATCCTTATTCATCTTAATTAATCCCTTTACCATGATTCCATCCTTTGGAGGAACAAATATAGTGGGCTTTATGATCTTCCTGCTATTCGGGTTTGAAGTAGGTACTGTGTTCCTTATTTTTCCAGATGGGTTTCTTATCCCTCTCTTCAAATTAACAAACTTCAGTGGATCATTGTGGATATCCACCATCTTTGCCGCCATATCAGCACAATTATCTTTGCAGTGATTCAAAATATAGCATTCCTTACAGAACTTATGAGGTTGTTTTTCATAGAAAAACCTAATCGATCTTGTCGAACCAGCAGCTGTCACTGCCAAAGCTCCCCTCCTCAACGGAGTTGAAAGATTGATTCTGACACACACCTTGAAAAATTCTCCAGTTGGTGGAAGACCCGTTTTTGGTTCCATTGCTCTGACTTCCCCCATGACTTCTCCCATATCATGAACAACTTTCTGATTCATGTGTTCTGGCAGCATATGTTTTAGTTGAATCCAAAACTCTTGTGTTTCCCAGTATAGTTCCTTATAAATCACTGTTGAGTAGTAATCATTCAGCACTATAAGATGGCCATCAAAACTCCATGGTCTTGTTTGAAAAACCTTGTCAAGTGTGTCCTAATCTTTGAATGTAAACACTATGTAGTTAGGTTCCAGTTCAAAAACCTTAACTTCTCCTTCAGGTATAAAGTCCCAGGTGAGCATGATATTTTTATCCACCTTCTTATCAGACATTCTTCCTTCAATTATGATTTTTCCCACCACTATTATTTCCATGTCCCCTTCAGCTGCTTCCTCTTGATAAAGTTCATTGTTATGCAGAATCACATCTGATTCAGTCACACTCTTCTCCAGGTTAGTCTCTTTAAGTTTCTGAGAGAGATTTGAGACTTCTTTGGTTTCCTTAGAGATGTTGGCCTCCATTGATAAGAGAAACTGATTTTCACAAAAGGTATTGAGCAAGAAGATTTCTCTATAGCTAGGGTTTATACAATACCATTTGATTTTGTTAGGGTTTGGGTATTGATGGAAAATATATTCATTCCAAGAATGGTAATCTTCTGAATATTTTTCTGCTAACTTTCTGCTTGAAATTGGGTAAGATTTGGTATTTATATGGTCAACACAGCTAAAATAAGGAAACTGACTTTGAAACCGTTTTTCATTTTTTGAATTTTCAAAATGGCGGACTAACCTAAATCTAATGGATCGACTGAGTTTCTGTAAGATATACTAGAACTGAACGATTCGTATGTTCTCCAAATATAATTGATCAACTGATAAGGCAAACTCCATGAATTTGATTGAGCCACAACGAGCAGAACAACAATGACAGCAAACGCAATAACCACCACCAAATCGGCAAACGCCATGATAATTCAACAACACTACAAAACCAGGAAGAGAGAAACAGATAAAAAGTTAGCTAGACATAAGGAAAGGATTAATATCAAATAATTTTAGAAGCAGATTTCAAACGGGTATCTAGTAGATAGTAGCACTGGTGATTTGACACATTGAAGATTGATGAAACACTAGCAGTATACAGATAGGAGAATAAATCTTTTCAGGGTTTTTGAACTGAGTTAACTCATAATTATCGTCGATTTGCAGAGAGGAGAGAGAAATGGCATCCGTATACATTGGTCCAAAACTCATTAATGTGCTTGTTGCATTTAACTCATTAATGTGCAATTTTCAAACTGCTAATAAGATTAGGCTTTTTTTTAGATTGAGAAAAATTATTTCTTTAGTTGGTAGTACTAACATTTAGATTCTTCTCCACGGTTTCAAATGTTAGACTAACTTTTTTTTTTTTTGAA
Source organism: Papaver somniferum (assembly GCF_003573695.1). Classification (NCBI taxonomy): domain Eukaryota; kingdom Viridiplantae; phylum Streptophyta; class Magnoliopsida; order Ranunculales; family Papaveraceae; genus Papaver; species Papaver somniferum. Next base: position 133,246,661 of record NC_039358.1, on the reverse strand, counting down.
GATTAAGTGGATTGATAAGAAAAACTAGTACAGTACATAGGATTTTCCAAAGTGTTGGTTTCTCTTATCTCATTTGGGTGAGTTGATATATTGGCTTCTACCAACACGTTGTTCTCCCTGATTACGACATTAGATAAAGCAAAAGCGTTTGAGAAATTTAAATTAGAAGATAGAAAAGAAAGAAGAAAATCTGGCATTTGCAACCACTATTGCTTGTGAATTTGTCTTTTCCTTGCTTCTTTTGCCAGGGTATCGGCTACTGCATTGCATCTTCTATTCATGTATGTGAGACCCAAAAAATGATGACATGAATGCAAGATTTTCATTGCTTCTTCTATTAGTGCCTTGTTCCTCCAAAAAATATTGCTTGTTTTGCCTTGAGCATAGAGTATCAGTCTCTGACAATCACCTTCCACCCAAAAGACCTTTAAGTTCATACTCTTAGTCCACTTTGCTGCTTCCAACAGACTCAGAGCTTCTGCTTCTTCTGCAGATGAAGCTTGGAAAGTCCCAGCTCTGGCTTGACTAGTAGTTCCTGTATCAGCACAATCGATTGAACCATAACCAGCAGAGTTTAAAGCATCAGTCCATGAAGCATCAAAATTTAGTTTAAATTGATTTGGAGGTGGTTTTTTCCATCCTTGGCCTATGTGAATTGCATGTATAGATGAGTTAGAGGAACTGTTGACTTCTTGGCATATGTTTTCATCAGAAGGTGATTTCAATGGGGACCAAAAAGCTAGATGTCTTTGTACTGCTAGGACTAGTTGAACACTTGTGGTAGATTTGGATTGGTAAACTCTAAGGAATTTTTCCTTCCAAATCAACCAAAACTTACCCCTACAATCCAATCAGCATACATATTTGCAAAAGAGAAAGTAACATCATTAATTATTATGGTTTAAACCTACTACAGGAGGTAACACGGATACCGTCTTTGCATATGGGCACTCGAAGAAAAGATGCTTAAGAGATTCACACTCATGATTACAGAAAACACAGTTCAACTCTATATCTTTCATGAATTGACCTAATTTTTTCCTAACAAGCAAAACATTATGGATACATTTCCACAGAAAACACAGTTCAACTCTATATCTTTCATGAACTGTTGACCAAACATCTATCTCCCACAGAAGTACCTATGAAGTTTTTGTTCCGTCTTTTGATAAATCAAGGTGAACAGGAACCAATTGATAATCCGGTCTTATATTCCCGAAGAACAACCTTGAAATATCAATCACCTCACAATAACTTAACTATATGGTAGTATAACAAGTTACTGTGGAATCACAAAGAATGAGACGAAGAGCTTTGTGATTACTTTTTATATCTTACCTACCGGAGATAAATCTCGAGCCAATCTTAGAGAAGATAGTACTCAATACGATATAAAAAGTAAGATCAGAACAAGCAACTACAGAGTAAATCGTTGGTTCTGGCTTCAGAATCCTAATGAAGTCTTTAAGTTGTTAACCTATAATGGTTTTAGGAAAAACATAGGTTAAAGGAGAATCGACTCTAGTCGCAACTAGTATCACACGGAAGGTATGGAGATTAGGTTTTCCAGTTGCTAGAGTTCTCCCTTATACAGTCTTCAAATCAGAGTTTGATAGCTTTAAAACAAAGTAATCAATATTCACCGTTAGATAAAAACCCGATTTAAGATTCAAGCTAAGTTTGCTTAAAACCAAAGCAATATCTCTCCACCGTTAGATGGTCTTAGCTTGTTACACACAAATGAAAAATATTTTCATTTAGATATAAGTATACCATACCTAAACGTGTATATTGAGTTGGCTCAATAACAATTAACCGAACTTAGCCATATGAACATTTTTGTATTAACCACATTCATCTAACACTTCTAGATCAAATGATAATCAAATGAATCTAACTGTGTTACTCATAAAGTTGTTCAATTGTTTATATTCTCATAGAAGTATACAAGACACATTGAAACAAAATCGAAATTTCATTCATGATTGAACAAAGTACCTATTCAAGAATCAATTCATGAACATTTAGCTACGGTTTGCAAAGATTGCATTCCTTAATTTATTAATGTATTTGTTCATGAGTATGAAATCATACTTAACCGATTTTAGAACTTAAACCAACTCAGTTTGCAAATGGGTATGCAAACTTAAGTTCCGGACTTTGGTCTTGTCCGACAGTTTGCAAACGGGTACGCATACTGTCGTTCCGTACCTAACTCAGGTTGAACCGTTCACATACTTGTATGCATACTTGGTTTCCAGACTTTAACAGTTAAAACCGTTCGCATACTGGTATGCAAACTTGGTTTCCGTACCTGAATCATACTACAACAGTTTGCATACTGGTATGCATACTGTGCTATATCCAAACAATGGTTAATTGTTCTAAACTCCCATTTCAATCATTGAAACATCCTTAGAAGACGACAATAGCTGTCTCACACAAACTATTAGCTTATAAGTAATTTTTAAGTGATCGAATGATCAAAACGAAACATTCCGAGTCGACATCAAATGATTGTCTCACACAAATCATGTAAGATGTTTCAAGGCAATTTTCACATGATCATCTTTTGACTTATTATTTAATTTCGAACAAATAAATTGTTTTCCAATTAAACTCGTCAAGAATAATGATGAACGTAGCTAAAGCAAAAAGCTTCCAACACATATTTCGAGAAAGATATAAGCGAGTTAAACTCAGCTCGAAATATCAAATGTGTATAATGTAAAAGTCTATATAGCTATACAACTTAGTCTCAATAAGAGATAGAATAGAATACTTCTGAGTGATAGATAAGTTTTAGTCTCCACATACCTTTTGTTGATGAAGTTCCTCCAAGCTCTTCTCACTAGATCTTCGTCTTCAATCGATGAACGATGTGAAGTCTAAAGCTCAACTACACATTCTATCCTAATCCGATACATAACTATAAGTAGACTAGAAATCAAGACTTATAGTTTTGATCACCTAAACTTGACAAACAAGCTTGAGATAACAACACTTGCGAGTTCGACCGAGCAGTGCTCTAACAATTTTTGCTAGCAAAATCACAAACCCTAGATTTTTCTGTTTTACTCTACTTCTTTTCTTTCCAAACCTTAGAAAAAGATGTGAATCTCTACTCTAATTCTAAAACTATAAGCAAATTCAAATGCTAATTAATTTAACCACTAACTTATTAATTAGCACAAATTAATCAGGAATAAATTAGCCATTAAGAAAAAATAGTTGGTTAAGGACTTTTGAAATGACTTCAAAATGACCATTTTTGTCTTCTAATGGTAGACCTCAAGTTAGCTAGCAATATAGTGATATGTTTACGTAAAATCTTCCTTTTGGCTCTGACGTGTTTACGTAAAATATTTATTTTGGCTCTGATCCAACCATTCGCGGTACACGTAGTTATAGTACCATAATATGAGTTAACTAGTAGTTCTGCATATGTTATTTCCAAACATCGTTAGGCTTCCAAACATAAACTATGCAGACGTATCTTTTCCTTGACACTGGATTTGGTGGATGAATGCTCGCCTTAGACATCAACATTAATAGATTAAAACCAGTTATAAATTTAGAAAAGAGAATGTTTCGAAGAGTTATTTCCAGATTTCACCGAGAGTCTACCTGAGATTGCGTTATCAAGATGTCATAAACCAGAAAGAGGCGAATTGGAAAATTCCAGATTTATTATACGCTTCCCGGTACGATTGCCGGAAAATGTTATTGTCCCATGTGAAAGTCTAAACACAGGCTAAGGATTTTGGATTCAACTCCCTGATCCCTTTTTAAGCAGGCATTCCCATTTAATAGTATTAATTACGTTAACAGTATGATATATGATATAATAACTACGTTATATGATACGGATCATCATATGATAATATTGATTATTAAAGATCACATGCACAAGGGACTGGTTTACTCGTAGCACTGCTACAAATCAATGTTTTCTTTATAGGACACAAGTGTGCTAGATTGCAACAGACTGTCTGCACATTTTTGGTACTCTAAGATAATCTAAAACGACACTCCCCCAGATGGATTAGTTTATTCATTTTATCTTTATAATAAATATTTAAATGTCATGAAAATAGAAACCTTTTGACTTTCGTTGAAGAACTGTTGTAATATGTCCACAAACATAGTTGAACAATACTCCAGCGTAGAGCCTAGAGATCTCCGAATAAGTTGAATCTGGCTTTTAAATTTAATTTTGAGCATCGCAAATTCGCAATCGATTAACGTACATGGATGATCAAAAAGAAGAAGGAAAAAGAAAGAGTACAAATTGGCGTTTGAAAAATGTGCCCCATTCGGACACACACCACATGGTTCGGCTTAAAAAATAAGTCTCACGGAATTGTGGGCAACCAAAAACCTACATAACTCGCTTTCTTCGTTTAGTTTAGGTGGTTCAGTGGGATTTAACTTTTTTTTCTTGTGTCGTTAAATATTACTGTTCTTGTTTCTGCAAAACTGACAAAGGGAATAATACAATTAAGTGTTGAACCGGTTGTTGATATTATTGCCTAATCACTTTGCTTTGATACAAAATTAACTGTACTGCAACTACGGATTTAGTCTGGATGAGGAGGTAACCGAGATCAACACATATTTTAACTTTGAGGACATACAATGATTAAACCTTACACATCCACGGTGTATCTATTTATGAAACTCGTCCCGGCGGTGTTGTATCCCTTAAATTTTGATGTTGGATCGGAAAATAGTACTCTATTAAATGTTGTAGTGTCTCTCTCTTTCCTTCACATGGGAAAATTGACGAGTCAAATGTCTATGAAAATTTATCTAACGCTCAAATTTCTAATTTCTTCTTCACTGCTAATGGGAGTACCACTTTGTTTGGGGGTGTATCAATCCCTTACCAAAATATATTTTATCTTATTTGTAATTTGGTACCCCAAACAATATGGTACCCTCAATAGCAGCATTGTAGTTTAGGGAGCTTGGAGAAGCATAACTGTTCAGCGGTACAGTTGGGGCTGGGGATGAGACGATTCATACGTCTATTATTACAGAATTCCGTACATGTAGTGAAATGGAAAATTCTTCTTTGCTACTATGGTAAGAATTAAAAGAGTCGACTCATAGGATGGGGACTCTATCACACAAAAAATGGGAAGGGGACCAGCAGCATTCCCTCCCTCGTCTCTTTCAATGGAAAACGTAGAGGGTGTGTGCCACTGTCTCATCTTTTGTCATCTCTATTGTCCCTTCACCTGCGCACCAAAGTAGTGCGTAAAGACCGAGACGTCCGTTTCAACGGATGCAATTTAACCTATCCCTTTTAGATTTTTAGATACACATTTCTTACTGAAATATAATGAGGAGGGATCCCCTCGCACTTTTATTATCACACCATCTCACACGTTGGACATCATTTTTACGAATTAAAACTAAAAACGTAACGGATTTGAAGCTAACACTTTGGGGGTATATTACTATTACATAACTCTACAGTCCTATCGAAAATGAGCGTATTCCGAGACGTATAACACCATCATCTACTACTTTGAAATGAAAAAGAGCCGTTGAAAGTTTGCAGATTTCTGGCCATCGAAATTAAGACCGGTAGATGGTGCGGTTTTATATTTCGGAATGAGCTCATTTTTGGTAGGCATGTTGATCTTAGGAAGAGGAACATATGCTCAAAATATTAGCTTCAAATCCGTTATGATTTGGTTTAATCGCAAAAGTAACGTCCAATATGTGAGATAGTGTGACAATAAGCACGTGAAGGGATCTTTCCTCAAATATAATCACATTTTATTACCAATATTTACCAATAAAGATTGAGCAGACTTAATTACACAAATACTGCAACACTGACCGGATAATTTACATAAATTTAATTAACACCCAACAGCAATCTAGAAATTGCTATTGAAATCCAAAATCGTCCACTTGCCTCAATATATGTATATATTTTTCCCTTTTGTTACACAAAGGAAAAACTCAAAGACCGACTCAAAGACTTTTTCAAGATCGACTAACACAGTAAAATCAGTCACAAGCAGTATGGTCCTGGTTTCCGCGTCTAGCAAAATCACTTGCCTTGATATTCCTATCACTCCAAAATTTTATAAAAGAAAAATTCACCTTGTGACTCAAGTTTGTTTGGCCACCCAAATTTTTTCTTGTTAACAAAAACTTTACCCCGTGATCCAGAAACTATACGGCCAAAAAATTGCATTTGTCCAAATAAATTTTGGTAACGCAAATTTCTACCTTAACTCAAGATTTTTGTCGTGAATCAAAATTTACTCCGACATACTATAATAGCAAATATGAACAAAAATCCTGCAACAGAAAATATACATAACGAACTTAAATCTACCACGACAACTCAACAATTCATCACCGCCCAAATTTAGCATATATATTTTGTCTGATTTTTTTTGCTTCTTGTGATCAGAAATCTACCTGTAGATGGTGAAATTTGGATAAGGGCGAAAGTGTCATTTCAACCCTATAGACAAAATTCATCTCTCACGGGAGAGATTAAGCCCTTGGCCTCCAAGGAATCCTTAGCCACGATTTCTAGTATACGTCCCGCGAGACACTGCTGGTCGTGATATCGTGATTCTTAGCGCACATTTTCGACGAGATATTGCTTGTCACGTAGGTTCTGTAGAGCGTAAAACATCTCAGGCAGACTTATGAACCAGAACGGCCACAATTCCAGCATGTCTTCACGAGACGCAGCTGATTGTGATGCCATGATTCCTAATATACATCCTCAACGAGATGCCGCTGGTCATGTAGTCTTTGTAGATGCGTAAATACGTCCCCGACGGACTTATGACCCAGAACGGAGATTTTCATATCTCCTATAAGCACGACTCACCCTATTTGAGATCAATGACTGATTTCTAGTACATCATCGCGAGATACACTGGTCATGTCTTCTCTAGGCTCTGATTCGTCTTACAGAGGTTTCCGAATAACTCCTAGGACATCCCCGCGAGATATGCTGGTTATTCTGTCTCAGGGCCCTTTCGACAGGCTCCTAGAACATCCTTTTGGGATACACTGGTCTTGTTGGCCCATCATACAGACACGTAGTTGATTCCTATCACATCTCTGCAAGATACGTTGTTCAAAGACAAGTGAGCCAAAGTCTCGCAGAGGCATTAATTGGGCATACAAAACCTTTTCTCTCCCTCCAGGACGAGTCCCAGCTGACCATAGAGAGATTCAGATCCGTTAAGAAAATCTTCAGAGAGATTTTGATCCGTCTGCAAAATCTCAGCGAGATTCAAATTGAACATAGATTTATGTTTATTTTCTCTCTAACTTAGTTGTTGTTGCTACTATTATTAGTTGGAGAACTATCACATTTTCGCTCATGTTTTTACGTTTAATTGCAAATTTTTGAAGAATTCGGGTGATGAAGATCCCAGGGTTCATCACTGGTTTATATACAGGTTGAACATGATGAAGAAGACCGTTAGAAAAGGGAGTGAAATATGGGTCGCAATTTTGTTTCTTTTAGTTTGATAACACGTGTAACCCCACCATTACTTAAGGTTGCACATGTTTACCCCACCATTACTTAAGGTTGCACATGTTTTGCACGTGCTCTGAGTCACGAGTTGAGTTTTTACTGACACACTATTCCAACTCGACCCTAGTCAAAAGGTTAAGGGGCTTAAATGTCTTTTTTTAACGGTAAATTAATGCATATATGCACTAAATTTCATTTGTTGTTTTTTCTTTTAAAGAAAATGATGAAAAAAGTTTGATTAAGGACATTTTATATAAGTAGAAAAAAATAAGTGCATTTTATTAATAAGGTTTTCAAAGAGGAACACTTTGTTAAAAATCTCTTATTTTTTTATCCGAACAAATGCCACTTACGAATTCCGATACGAAGGTATCCGTATTTGAAATATGTAAATATGCAACTTTATACCTTATTATATACTAGAGCATGATACCACACGGCTTTCCTTATGTATACATCTAAGACTCAGTTCCCTAGACAGGATTCTAATAAAGTTAAATACTAATTAAGGTGATTCAATTACAACTGCATATGCATTTCATAATTGAAATGAATGAAAACATTTTTTCGTCCTTTTGGTTTGGGATTAGTTCAATTTAAACGATCTCCTAACCAATTATGAATGATTGGCTAGGTCATTGACACGAAAAATATCTAAATACCAAATATTTTCTCTATAGAACTTCCGGGAAGAAGAAGCGCTTCGGAAGATCAAAGGGAGAACGTTCTTAAGAATGTTTATGCTAGTTTTGATGTGTATCGTTTATTTGTTGGTACTTCATGAAATTATAATAGTTCGACTACTTTTTTCATTACAATGTAACACTAAATTAAGTTGATTAATCACATCTTCCTCTACCACCACCACAACGACCAAATGCTATCACCGACTATTATCACTAACGTCATTTTCTCAACCACCACTACAACACCAATCAAATACTATCATTGTACATCATCATACTAACGCAAATGCCTCATCTGCTACCATTAATGCCACTGCTCCCACCACTACTCATTAACACCACTATAATAACCATGCATAAATATGATTATTAGCCAATTCGTTGTCGATTAATGAAGATATAACATACATTAAATGAGATATCCATGCATTGGATATCCCTTCATAGTGGATATGTGAAGGGGTGTTGATTCTTCAACAATATTTGTTGTGTAATTCTTCCGTCTTATATAGGCGAAAAAAATCAAATATCTTACATTAAGAAAAAAAAATCAAGGTTTCATAAATTTCTATCATTTTCCCTTGTCGTTCACCTATACCGGATAACTAGCTCAATAAACTACTTTGGATGATACCCATGGAGCATTAATAAGGGCATATATGCCCAAACATTATAATATGAACTCCGTCTATCCAGTTGGACAAGCAAAAAATCTCATTGTTTGTACCCTCAATAAAACAACTGCAAAGCCTGCTAACCAAGCCCCAATAGCCCGGGTTCACTTCCGCTAACCCAAAAAAAGGTTCCTTATGTCTTGTTTCCACGGTTACTTGCGTATGAAGTTTACACTTAGGGTCTAAGGATAGACTATACACACACATAGGTCTGAACCCTAACCTTTTCCATGCTTTCTAACCCGAAGAAAAATCATTGTATCGAAATATTAATAAAATATCTCTCCCTACAGGAATTCGTCCGTGTATGTAGGCAGTTAAATTCTCGTCTCCATTATTCATTATTAGTTCGTCTTTTAATCCTATTTTCTATGATCATCATCAAATCAATCGTGTCTTGTGCTAAAAGTAATTTTTGGTACAAAAATTGGCGCCAACTAAGGGGATTCGTGTAAAAAAATAGTGTTTTTCAGTGAGAAAGGTACGACAAAAACCTTGATAAACATTTTCCAAAGTTTATTAACAAAAAAAATAGGGTTCTGAAAAAAGGGTGCAAAAACAGTCGCTGAAAGTATCTAAGAAACAGTTGCAGAAAGCGTCGTAACAGAAATATGTGTTGCTGAAACCATTGCCAAAGCCTCTTTTTCATCACTGCTCGTCCACATGATCTGTCCAACCTCGGTTCCGGTTTTTGGTTCACCAAACCGGTTCAAACAAGATCAACTTATCACATCGTCACCTGTTGACGATCTAACATGGTTCACCGGATCTGGAAAAACTGGTCCAACAGTGGTCCAACCATAACCGAATTGGTCTAATCCAGTCAGCAGTTTTGTCGATTCATCACCTGTCATGTCATCTTTTACCGTCTAGTCAGTAGCTAGCATGTCAGCGTCGGTTATTGCCACATCAGTAGTTAGGGTCCATTTAACTATGCCATGTCAGCATTATTCCATATCAGATTTCTAGTCAGTCAAGATCGATCTGACTCGCCCGATTCGACTCACTATCTTGTTTTTTCGTATATTTTATTCGTATCAAGTTTGAATCGAGTGATTTTTGGCTTGTTGATTTTCGTATTTGAATTCCTCACAATGTGGAGGAAAAAAAGTGTTTGAAACAGATTCATCTGTATTTGGAGCAGCAATATGACCGAGTTCAGAGTTCGTGGATAGCAAAATTTGTGATTGTATGGATGATCGAGTTCAAAGTTCGTTGGTTTCGTTGCCTGAGGTTCGTCGACAACATGATCCATTGAAGGTATAACATATAATGATTGCTTAGACCTTTAAATGTTTAGCCTTGCATCACATCGCAAGAAACTAAAGCTTCATGTTGCATGTGAGCACTTAATTCTTGCTTTTATCGCAAACATTAAATCTTTCCTTGCATGCGGGTACAAAGATTTGCATCTATCAAATTTAAAGTATTGTCTCAACCACGAGCCCATCACCCGATATTGGTTCAAAACCTATACTCAATACAAGAAACATGCCAGCATGCCCTAGCAGCGAGCATTGCAGCCTTGTACGATGCGAGCATAAAGCCTTTCCACATCCGCAAGCACACTACATCTCCCTCAAGTATCAACTAGCTCTTAAGCATCACAAGTCCACTAGGTAAGAAAAAGTCTCGCTTAACACGTGAGCAAATTCATTACAGGTTATCACAGTTAGGAATGTCTTTGTAATATTTCTGCAAACAATGGGGCGAGGGGATGACATCTTAGATAATATATTATTAAAGTAAAAAACAGGGGTTCTTACCCCGTTAGCTTCATTTTTCTCTCTTTCCGGACCCCTTTGTGTAGTTTCCTTCTTGTTTTCCGGATCAGATGTGCACTCTCAGACTTCTCTAGAGAACCCCAATACGTTCTACTACAATAATAATAACTCACGCTCGGGGGCAAGTTACTTCATTGGCAGTCTATGCATAAGGAAAAATGAACTTCTTAACCCCACAACAAGTTTGAGGTTAAGAGGGGACAATGTTTGTACCCTCTATAAAACATCCACTAAGCCCGGTTTCACTTCCGCTAACCCAAAAGAAGGTTCCAGAAGTTTCCTTATGTCTTGCTTACCAAGTTACTTGCGTATGAAGTTTATCTCAAAATTAGGGTATAAGATAAACTATATAAATACATAGGTCTAAACACTAAGAAAGTCAACGTTGCTTTCTAACCCAGAGAAAAACCAATGTATCAAATACATCATAAAATATCTCTCCCTACGAGGATTCGTCCGTGGATGTAATGCCGAACCACGTTAAATTCTCGTCTCCATTATTTTTTCAGTTCGTTTACTAAGCCTATTTTCCATGATCATCATCAAACTTATCGTGTTTTATGCTAAAAGAAATTTTTGGTATAAACACTCATGTCCGCCTAAATAAATTGGGCGCAGGAAGTATAAGACACTCGTATATTGGATATTGATAAAAATGTCATTAATTTTACATTGTAGAAAAAGAACGACCGCTGAAGGACAATGAGCGCATTTGCTAGTTTAAACTATCAAATCTCGAATTATATTTATCACGTGGATGCTAAGACCATGTATCATGTTCACTGAAAAACTTATGTAATAAAGCTAACATGTTATTTTGTAAGAGATTTGGATCTTGTTATCTAGCACCGTGATCTCGATCTTAACTACAATTTATTTATATTTTCAAATTCGTATACAAACTTGAACAGAACCTAACATTCACTAGACTTTTACTTTATGTATCAATGCATATATCGAAGTAATATTGATTTATATACGATGTCTTAGTGATTTATATAGACGAAACAAATAAACTGAAGGTTTTGTATAAGTAGCAACCATAGTTCACCATAATTTGTATTTATATCGTATTGCTACTCACTTGTGTGGATAGGAACTGGTGATACTAACTGATGCTGAGCGCGACCGACCAATATTAATTGAATTAAATATTTTTATCTTATTAAGGAATTGTTGGTATCCATCATATCTAATTTGCATATATCAAATTCTGAAATACGCATACATAGTAGTTAAGTCAAATAAAGCCGATTTTCAAATAAATTATTATATTAATATAATCTAAGCATATTTCTTTGTCTCTGCCAGTCACAATCATGATATAGAAAGATACTAATAAAAGTCTGAATTAATTTTCTTTTAACATTTGAATCATTGATTTATGATTGTATTTGTTCTTCTAATTGATTTTATAGTTCAAAATATCGAGTACAAATTTGTGCACACTCTAAAACTGGGGTGCACATTCCGGCCCTAGTTATTCGTTCAAATCATTATACCTTTTCTCCCGAACCACCTCTTTTCTAGTTTCTTATTTTACTTTTTTTTTTTTATCAGAAATTTTACTTTTTATTTTTACTTTAATTAATTTAAATCAAAGAAGACGAGTTAAAATCTTCTCCATTGACATTTTTGTTCTCTCTTTCTCTTTTCTCATCTCCTACACCCATTACTGCCATTGCTGAATCAAAACAAAGTAAAAATAGGATTTAATGGTTGATCAAAAACAAGATTTGGGTGTCAATCATTGAACTAAACAAACAAGAAATTGGTTTCAACATAATTTTTATCATATGAACTTGTCAAAGAAATCAAGAGATGATAGACCTACATATTCAACATGTAACTTATCTAGTTTGAAACCAGTCATCACAAATCATTGCAATCATGTATGTACAAACATCTTCTAACACAACGTTCACTGGTACACATTAATGCCGGTGAATATAAAGTTCACGTTCTTGTATCAGTAGAACATGGTTGGATTCTTAGGATTTATGATGGTTTTAAATTTATGATCCTGATGCACCTGAGTATTCGATGGGTAACCATTGTATGGACGTTTTTTTTTATGAACTAGAAGGTTTGTTTTGAATGTTGAATCAGAATTTAGAAAGAGAGGGGAGGTGATTGAAATTTTGGTTAATGAAAACAATTTGAATCCCATTGTGTGTACGAGATCGCCACTTTTATCCAAAGCAAAACTTGGTTATTGAAAATCAAAAAGATAATCACATCTTAGAAAATATTCGTTAAAAAGATGGAGTTCAGACTTTAAAAGGTAAAAACAAAAAAATGGGAAATCAGAGAAGTAATTTTGAACAATAGGATGGGATGGAATGTGCACCCCGGTTTTAGAGGAGTGCACAAATTTGGACTCCAAATGATCCATCTTGTATATAACGAACTCATGCATTGTTGTAAATGTGAAAATTTGTGTAAAGGCAATTCCTATGGTAATGTGCAAATAAAAAAAATTGTTTAGCTAACTTAATTGGCAAAGGTGTATTTCTACTATGGGCAAAGTTAATGGGGAATAAAACAAGCGTGCGGTTGGGACATAACCATGTGTTGCTATTTGTGCCGCTGACGAATTTGGGCAAGCCGCGGGCGTTAAATGGTAAACCACCGGTGGCATGACAAGAACCGCAAATGGGTAAAAACCCAACGTTTTTATTCTCAACGGTTACAACTCTAACTCACTATAAATACCTCTATTTTCAACCATTTTCACTCACACCACTCCACTCTCTTCTTCCTAATTTTTCTAAAAAGAAACATTCTACTTTTATTTACAATTCTTAGTACAAATAATTGAACAGAGTGAATGCCATCATAAACAACATAAGGGGAAAAAGAATATCAACACCCGCTATAAATATCGATTTACTCAAAATCGTGATGCAGAGTTTGCTTCGTCCAATGTAGTTGTTGGTCCAGATTTAATTCTAGGTCATTTATCGGGGAAACAAGACCGGTTTGGATATTATAGAATAAAAGGTGGATACAAAAATTTTAATCCATTTTATCAAGTTGTACCCCCTTCAGTCCGAGAAATAGTGATCCACGACGCCGGTTTTACGATGTAAATCACATAAAAACACAACAACGTTATTACGAAAATATTGATATAAAGGTGGTGGCCTATGACGTTGTAGATGGTGGATTTTCGACAAGGGATAAAATCATAAAACCATGATTATACATGCTCTTGATCCAGCAATCAGATGAGTATTGAGACTCATGTCTCTCATCGAAGTGTGAAAGCTCATGCCACAAGAATCTCTGACTGAGAATACTGTCTCTCAGAGTGTATATGTAGATGTGTAGTCTCTCAGCTGAGGAAACGGCATATCTCATGAATACAGAGCAATTTCAGTAATTACTTCTATATAGAATCGAAAGATTGGACGGCTCCTAGACAATTGCCTGCTAGTATAGTGCAATAACGTCTTCAAGATGTAACAATGTTTTCCCTGACTATATAAAAGAAATATGACGCTTCAACAAGCTCATATCACTCAATTCCTGAATAATTAATACTCCTAGATGATCGTACTAGTATAGGGCCCTCAATTAATTATTCCTAAATCATTAGATTCATTAACTGAATCCCTGAAAAATATTCTAGTTTTTTTTCATAATATTTTGTTACTTCAATTCATGGTTCTTCCCAGCAGAATTCCATGGATTAGTAATAAATATTCAACACGCGGGCATCTGACCCACTATCGAGTAAGCCCCGACTAAAATGGTGCAAGTGTACTCAGCAATAATGCACTAACGAGCACCTGAATGCACGAACGAGCATTCCAACATACGAAGGAACGATGAACCCATGCAAAATAGGAAGAAAATAATAAATAATAAAATATTAATCAAGGCGCTGGGAGACTGGGCCCACCGGACGGCCGGTCGTGCCGTGGCCAGTCCCACGCCTAATTTTATATTTTAGCATATTTTTATTATTATTTTCCTTGATCTCATGAAAATTCCCTCGTTTGAACAAAATTCCTTCGTTTCAAGGAAACTCCACAGTTTTATGGTGTTTCCTTCACAAGGAAATAATAAATAATTAAGAAAAGTGTGCGGGACCAAGCCTACTAGCGGGCCGGTCATGCCCAAGTTGTGACCGGTCCCACACCTTGGATTCCTTATTATTTTATTATTATTTCCTTCATCCCATGAAATTCCTTGATTTCATGATGTTTCCTTCAAATCATGGAACTAATACATAAAATTAGGGAAAACTCACGGGACCGGGCCCTAGCCGGCCATGCTTTAGTCGGCCGGTCCCACATGCCCTTATTTTATTATTATTATTTTTGTTTTTTTCCCTCATCTCATGGAAACTCCTTCACTTTAAGGAAACTCCTTGATTTCAACAAAATTCCTTGATTTCGTGGTATTTCCCTAAAATCATGAAAAATAATATAAAGTTAGGAAAAAGTGCCACGGGACGGGTTTATTGGCCGGCCGGCCATGCCTTGGCCATATCCGGTCCCACACTTCATGATTCCTTAATTTATTATTATTATTTCCTCAGTTTCAGCAAAATCCTTGATTCCTTCATATTTTCTCAAAATGTTGTTCAAACGCACACCAGAAAATATCAAAATTCTCAGGACTGAGACGCGAGCATTTTGGCGACATGAGCATATTACCTTGACCGACCAAGGTTGGATCTTTGGATTGCAAGAAGCCGGTCCCACATACTTTCATCATTTTACCTAATTTGGTCATATTAGGTTCAAACTCTTCCAAACAATTTTGGAAGTTCATAAAACGATCGTCAGTCGATCACATGACCAACCAGGGACGGTTTCATGACCCCTTGGTCGGTCCTTCATCTCTTTATAATTTATTAGGTTTTATCACCTAAGGTTCAGACGAACATTGTTTGAATAAATGATTAAACCGGCATTTAATAATCTTTTCACCAACTGGTCTTCAAGAGACTTTGGTATTTTGTTCACTCGAGCATCTGGGCGCTATCCATCATCCCATGTAGTCGGTCCCTCCTTCACTCCGTGGTTGATTTTCAATAAATCATCAATTGATCAAAATTAGGGTTTCGAATCCAAAGCTCTGCAAAACATAATTCTGAGCATATTCAAACACTAATAATTTTACGTTGATCCCGTGATCAGCATTCTAATACTCGGTTCCAGTATTTTAAATTAATATTTTATTTGGTCCTGTTACCAATAATTCATCAAACGAGTAACATTCGTTTAAATGAGCAATATTTGCTCAGACTAAGGAATATTGGTTCAACTATCAATATTCAACAATCCATCGAATGAGAAATATTTTCTCACCTTAACTATCAACATTTACTTGAGAATCATACCTCTGTCTCAAAGAGACGTTCAATTCATGAGTCTCAGAACATTTGCAAATCACGTTCGACTCAGCAATACAAGGACTCATCGTCCCATGAAGTCAGCAACTGACTAACTAAATACACGTCTGCCTTGCAGACTCCACCATCATGAGACATCAATCGTGTTACATGGGGGATATTAACTAGGGTTTTGGTCTGGCGGTCTATGGCACGTGTGTTCATACACACGATGAGAATGTGAACAAGTCGTGAAATCAGTTGAAGGAGTTAGCAAAGTAGTGGGTAGAAAATCAACCAAGTCTCCGCACGATGAGCAACTGGTTTTAACATGATTTCCACTTCCCCACTCTTTGACTCCAGCAACTGTCACACTTCATGGGATCAAGGTGTTTACAATTCTAGCAATATAAATTAGTCTCTGAATCATGATTGAAAAGGAAGACAATCTTTCGTCAAACAGACAACACGAGATTAACAACTCAACATCTGAGCAATTACTCTCAACAGAGCAAATTCAATCAATCAGAGCTTATTTTATTTCTTTAAGCAGAATAAACAACACAACTACAATCTTCGATCACTATTGATCTCACATATTTTTCAGCTTCCCTCCTACAGATCGACCCATCCTATCTTGTTGGCCGAATTGACTCTGGAACGGCCATTGTCTTGGTTTAGGCCAGATTCATACAGATTGATCTCTCGGATTTAAAACACTCCCTTCTTGCAGTGCATCTGTGTGAGGTTTAATATTTCGCCCGGTTCAAGGAGTTTTAATCCCGCACGGTCGTCTTCTCAATTCCGTAAAAACCACCGACTCGTTTTGCCCCATATACAGATTGGCAACCACAGTGGGAGATTATTCTCTCGGTTGCAATCTCAATTCTCACAAAGATGGTCGGTATTAGGTCTGGTTCAGTTACCAATCCGGGTTCAACACCCGACCCCAATATCGCAAGCTCTAGTGGTACTGCCAACACTACTCTTTCGGAGCAACCTGCCACCACCACTCCTCCGGCGCAGCCTGCCACCACTACTCCTCCAAGCACTGGTGCTCCGGTGATCACCCCTACAAGTGATGGCACTGGTGACATCAACAATCCACTATTTGGTCGGTCTCCTGAAGAAATCAGAAAAAATCCTCCTACCATAGGCGATCTCATGAAGGTGCAAGAGACTCTTGCCAAAAATCAGACTGACATGGCTACTACTCAGAAGAAATTATTTAATTATCTCAAGACTCTTACAGACAAGATGTCAGAGAAAACTCAGGAGAAAGGCAAATCTAAATAAACGTCTTCAGACGCTGATCCCGAAGTTACTCTGATCCATGTAGTAGATGACGAGGAAGTTCCTAAATCTGCAGACAATCCACCAGCGAAAGAACCATCCAGTTTTATCACTCGTGAAGACCTGTAACGCCTTTTGGAGGATCGTGGAAAAGACAAGACGTCTTCTGTCCACCGTCACCAACCTCCATACCTTGCTGCTACGCAAAGGATTCCTCTGCCAAAAAGTTACACCTCTCCAACATTCACCCTTTATGATGAAACGGGCAACGCCCAAGAACATGTCTCTCGATTCTTGGAAGCATTGGGTGAACATGAGCACAACCATACTGTCCGATTGAAGGAATTTTCAAAATCTCTGAAAGGCAGGGCATATACCTGGTACAAAAACATCGCGCCAGGAAGTATCAAAAGTTGTGGAGAAATAGTTAATTTTTTCTACAGAAAGTATCTCTTCGTTTCAGAGAAAATCACCCTCTCTGATCTCGGAAGGATGTTTCAAAGGAGTAACGAACACCCTAACGATTATGTGAAAAGGTTCAGAGTTCAAGCTTTGGACTGCCATGATCCAAATGTTACACAACAACAAATTGTAGACTTGTGCATCAACGGAATTATTCCATTTTACAGAGCTTTACTGGAAAATCTTAGGTTCCAGACTTTCTCCGAACTTCATGAAGCGGCTAAGAGATCGGCAACTACTGCACCTGCTTTACTGGAGAGGGCTAAAACTACAAAAATAAAAGAACCACGGGAGACTCGAGATAGTAGACGTTTGATCAACAAATAGTATAACCTCCAACCTTCCACAAACGTTGTTGCAAAAGGGGGCAAACGAAAATCCGAGCCACAACGCAAGCATACTTCCTCAACTCCTTCAAAGGCGCAAAGGAAGGATAATACGCAAGTTCCTGCTCAACACACAGAAGCTGATCCAGAGGCACCTGACTTCCCCTTTTCCATTGAAGATGTTATTGAACTGCTAGATGTCTGGGTTCAAGACGGCGCAATCAAGTTTCCATATGTCAAGAAAGAACCAACTGAAGAAGCCATGGAAAATCCTCGTTACTGTCGCTTTCATAGGTTCGTCAACCATCCCACAAGTGATTGCAAAACCTTAAAACGCATATTTAAGGAAAATATTAATCAGGAGAGCTTAACTTGGGGACTGAAGGAGTCCACAGAGATCCTCTCCTAGTCAGAACCTGCACTCTTTCTGAACCACCTGTCAAGGAAGCAGTTCAATCCTTAATCGAGCATGTTTGGGAATTGCTATATTTATCAAAAGCTCAAAGGGGAGACATGTTTACTGCATTGAACCATATCGTGTCAGGAAAGCGCTTATTGATTCAGGAGACGCCTCATGAGCCTTCAGCAGCAGACAAAGAAATGTACGACTGGGGACTTCTCACCACAGTCCATCTCAAAGGAAACAAATTCAAACGAGCATTGATTGATGTCGGCACTGTTGTTAATGTTGTCCCTCTGAAAACTCTCAGAGATGCTGGTATCACACGACAATAAGCCATTCATGCTCCAGTAACAGTCACAGACACATTACTCTCAAGGTGAACATAAACTCAGCCTGGACAGAAACGAAATTTTACATAATCCGAGAAGATCCAGGATATGATATGATCCTTAGACGTACGTGGATTCATGCTGGAAAGGTAACCCCAATACCTTAAATTGCACATTTCTCTGTTGAAGAAATCTCTGATTCAGAAGAAGAAAAAGAAGATATTTCACCATTCGAGTATCTGAAGGAGGTCATAGACCTGACAGATCTAACACAAAAGTCTGAAGAAAATGCAAATGCTTTCATAAAAAAATTTTGTACTCAGGTAAGTCTTATTCCTCCCCATGTGTCCATATCATCAGTTTTCAAATATGCTTATTTGGTCCGAGGGCTTCAATCCACCAACGACTTAGCTATTGCAAAATGCTATGAGTGGATAACCTCACCTCAGCAATATTTCACTAAGTGGCTGGACGCAGAACCTCTCCGAATCGAACACCTTACTAATACAGTGATTGCTGAAATAATGGCTGAATTCGACAAACATTATCCCAAATATTCTCCTTTGCACGAATGTCCACATGTGCCGCAAGGTTGGAAGACTTCAACAACATGGAATTCCACTGCATGAAGAATTCCAAACCAACAGAAGATATTCAGGGCACAGATGATCAAGTCTAACAAATTACAAGAAGGAGATTTAGTTCTCAAAGCAACTAAGGGTAACTTTCATTCTGCAAAGAACTCCAACTGGGAAGGACCTTTTATGATCTCTAAGTATGTTGCTGGTGGATACTACAAATTAATCAACATCGACAGCAAGGAGACTGTGGCCGTAATACACGAGAATTGGCTCAAGGCCTTTGACGTTTAAGGTTTTGGATATTCGAGGTATTGGATGTTCAAGGCACGAACACCCCAAATATTTGGCGTTTAGAATTTTCTTTCATTGTATTTCATTTCCTCCAAAATGTTTGCAATACTTGTATTCAGTAATTTAAATTCAACAATTTATCAAAATTCGGTTTACTTAAAGAAAATCTCTATCGAACCCAAAGAAAATCCTCAATCATCTACTTATCCAAAACCAATCAAAACCAGAAATAAAACCTCACATCTCTAAGAAGTTCAGAAGTTCAAGAGATTATGAAAAGAAATCAAAGAAAATCGGCAAAGAAAGACTTTTGCTCCTCTGTATCTTTCAAGACTTGTAAGCCGCCTTCTCCATGTTCAGTTCTTCAGTCAGTTTGGCGATCTTTCCCTCCTTCTCCATCACAGTGTCATTGGGAAAGGGTATGTTATTCTCACATGAGTCCTTAATAGCATTTATCTTCTTATGAAGCCACTTCACGTTGAATCCAAGTCTCTCAGAATTCTCCAAGTTGAACTCCCAATCAAAGAGTATGTCTGGAGTCATAGTATTTCTGGCCCTAGCGCATATATCACTTACAACACGCAAGATAACACTTACTTGCGTTGTTAAATAATAAGAACGCTTGGGGTCTCTAGCAACGATGATGTGTCCAAATTTCCTCCATATTTTCTCGTACAAGTCGGCATACCCAATAGGGACACTGAATCCACCAACCAGTTCGTGATATGGGATTGATGCATCAAATGGAGGGTCAAAAGCAATCCCTTCACTCGGGTATTCATTCACTACTATACGATTCTCGATTACTGGAACAACTTCCACGGTCATGGCAACAGTTTCTTCTACTCGTGGTTCAACTTCTTCCGCCACTGAAGCAATAACTATTGAAGTCTCAACATCAGTGATAACCCTCTCATGGCCTTGAAGTGCAGATATGGGTGTCTCTTCATCAATAACCCCAGGGTTGCTCGAGTTATCATTATTAGCTCCTTCATTCTCAACTTCGGTATTTGACACCTAATACGAAGATTACATGAGATTAGGATCATCCAAGCATGAAACCAAAGGAAATCATAAAATTTTGCATGAAAGTGAACTAATGATACTTAAGTTCTTCATTTTACATTCTAGACATTAGCAAATAGCGTGAAAGTCACAAAAACACGTTTTACAACAAACTCGTCTGAGAAGATTTTACACTTCACTGTACAAAACGACAAACTGGGAGCAATTGGTGAAGAATCTAAGGCTGCTCTATATACCATTATCTTTGTATGGATGTTATTTACAACATATCAAAATTTCATAACAATCGGATGAACGAGCAAAAAGATGTGGTCAAAACATTGGACTATATGACAGTTGAAAAATTTCTGGAAGTCTCCTTGAAGTTTACTGTTTCGCTGATTTCAGCCCCTAAACGTGCTCAAAACTCTAAAAGCTTCTTTCCTAAAGATTGGAAATTTCCTGGGCATAAGGATGCATGGGCATATTGCGAAAATCCGACATTGTATGAAGATTCTACAGCGTTTTTGCTAAAGGGCTGAATTCTGAAACTTCTGGTGACGTATTTCGACAAAATTTTTCGTGTATTCACATGAATTATCATTCATTCATTCATAAATCAAGAAATTTATGGTTTTTTGGATAAGATGCGAGAGAAATACTTACTTGAGTGGTCTCCGAAGTGTTCAAAGACCCTGGATTGCCTGTATCAACATCAAGAGCACAATTGCTTTCATTCGGTTTTGAGCTCTGGGAATTTTCTTTATCGCCATTTTCTAAAGACGAACGAACATCACCAGTACCCTCAACTTCCATGGCGACATCCTCCTGGATATATTTTCAAAAATTAGCATTTATGTCTACAAATCATCATAATTGGTTATACGAAGAAATACTTACGACCTCTTCTTCACTCAAGTCAGAAATTGTTTGCCCAGCAGCAGAGAATTGAAGACCGTCAATACTTGATGGAGTAAAATTTTGTAACAAAGTAACAAACGTTGGTTTTTCTATCCTAATTACACGGATGAGAAGAAGTCATGTTGAAAGAAATATCGACAACTCACCAAAGAAATCACTGGGGACTTTATGGTGTTAGGTAACATCTTATAATTCTTATTCCTGCCTTCTCCACCATGAATAGTTGCTTCAGTTTTTGAGAGGTCTACATCGATTCGAACTCTTACGTTACGACCGTCCTGTGGAAAATTTTGATGCAATAATCAAAACACAATTATCATAATTTTATGAAAATTACACAAAGAATACTTACTTGTGAACATCCTGGAGATGTTTTCCGTTTATCACCACCAGGGAAATGCTTCAGTCTTGGTCGAGTAGCAATCATCTCAGCAGAAGGAGGCTCCTTCATCAAAGGTTGATCAACCGTCACGAAATCGAGTAAACTCCGAGTTGTTGATCCCAAAAGTTTATGTAACCTGGAGTTACATATGTAATTCGCTCATAGCTAGGGAACCCGTATTCACTTCCTTCTACATGTGTGCAGTCTAAACGGGTCATGAGATGTTCAACAGGTGGTTTCCTTCTTCGAAAAGTCGGAACACACTGATCCATACCCATTTGCTGAGCCGCTCTATCAATATTGTATTCTCCCACCAAGAATTCACCATGTATTATTGATATCAGGTGACCAGGAGTGCAACTCAACATAAAAGACCTCTCGCCGTCACTCAAATCAATACCAGATTTCAAGGTCATACTTTCTTCAGCAATGAAAGTTGTCAACTGAGAAATATAAGAAGGAACTGACACCCGTGGGCGAAAGTTGAATTCAGATTCACGGTCTAACACATCAATGAAGCGAGTCTTGAGTCGAGGTTGCTTTGTGGACCAGTGATAGACGCATTTATGTGTCTAATTTGTCCTCAATGTTTCATATTGTTAGTACTCGATTTCGTACTTATTATGGTGTTTTGTATGTTTATAGGTATTTTTTGGAAATAAACATTGTTGGAAAATTCGGCTCGAAAAGTTGCTCGGGACACCTCTGGAGAACATTTACTATACGGATCCCAGATTTGGATAAGGGGCACCCATGGCTATGTGTAGCCCAAATTCATCTTCAGCACCCAGGGCTATATGTAGCCCAAATTTTTCCACAGCACCCATTTGTTATTGGCACCCAAGCATCTGGTTAAGGGACACCTTCATCCCCTTCGTTTGAACTGAATATTGGCGGGAAAATATTTTTTATTCATTGTCAGATTTCAATCAAGGATTTGGAGGTGTTATAGGGAGACTAAATGCTGAAAATTTATGGGATTGTTCCTGGGACATATACAAAGATATTACAAGTGTTTTGGTCTATCAAATTTGGCTGAAAAATACGTGAGAAGAAATCAGGGCAGCACGTTCATGATAGGGACAGTTCACGGGATTACATGAGTTTTGGAGAATTTAAACGTGTTCTGCTCATGTATGATGACTCTAGCAACACTTTGGACCTTGAAAAAGATAAATGAGGAGATTTTGCAGCTGTAGAAACGCATGAGAAGCTAAATCAGGGAAGAAAATATTCCCAAAATATTTTCTTTACTGCTCGAGTTCAATGAAGAATATTGAGAATCATGGCTTGATTAAATGAGTCTAAGGAGTATAAATAGGTGGATGGGATCATAGAGAAGGGGTGTCGAGAGTCTGTGGGGTTGAGGAGAGCCAGAGAAGAAGAAATTTGAGTTTTCCCAAACTCGGTTTCTGCTTCTGTTGCTGCTGATGAACACAAAGAACGGACCATCCAAGACCGTCGTTTTCCAACAGTAACAACGACTCAAGTCGTGGGTCGTACATCGAGGCAGACTTATTTGCCAGCGTTTGCGACACAGAGCCGTGGGTCTTAGATCAACAGTAACATTGACAATCCTCTGTATCGTCTTTTTTTGGTTTGTAACAAATATAATTGTTACAAAACCCGGTTTTGAATTATTTCTCCATTTTCATCATTTGTAAACACCCTTTGAGAAATAATAATGATTTTTGAGCGTGTTTCCAATATGATGAGCGGCTAATTCTCCCACAACCAAGGCAATGAGGAAGCTATTTACGCATGAATAATTGGTAACTATTTTATTTTCCCTAATATTTAATTATAATTCACTCAATCACTGATTTTGCAGAGTTTTAAATTGTTTGCGTAATTTTCCTAATCAGTTGTGATTCAATTAGATAGGTTATGCTTTGTTTAGATAATTTATACTTAAGGGATACAATTGATGTTTGAGAATTTGCTTGATTATTAGTGAATTAAGATATAAAGGACTTAAAAGATAATTGGAATTTTGGATTATTTACCATCATTAATTCATGTGTAATAGTGGAATCAGTGTCTTGGTTACCTCTCGCCCATTTTGTTAATATTTTTGTATATAATTTTATTAAATCTTTAAATTTAATCTTCACAAGTCCGAGAGTTTGAACCTCATTACTACAACATCATTCAAAAATAATATCATTTTGGCGCCGCCGACGCGGATTTGTGCTTAGGTAGAATTTTTAGATTTTTTTTATTTATTTCATTTGTTCTTTTTACGTTTCTTTGGGTGTGTTTGTATTACAGGTTTGAAGTTGGATACTAAAGACTTGGAATCAAAGCTTAAAGCTAAAAGAGAAGGAAAAACACAAAGCAAAAAAAAAAAAGAGTGAAAGAAAAAATTAAAAAAAAAAAAAGAGAGAGAGAATTTATTTTTTTATTTTTTTAGAGACCTTCCATTTTTTGTGATTATTATTTTTTTTTTTATTTCTTTTCTTTGGCACTTTATTTGGACTTTGGACTTGGACAATTATTTTTTTTTTAAACCCTAAGGAAGGGTACATTAAATATAAAACTGTTTGCAGGGAAGGACGACGATTACAATATCGTCTCGGCCCCTCGGGTTCGCACATGACATAGGAGTCGTGGCCCGAGTCGATTTCAGTGGTTCTTCGCCCGTCTGGAACGGGAGGTAAGTTTGTCGAAACACTCGTGAATCCCCTGTCAGCGAGTTACTGTCTTCCTTCGTGTGAATATATGTCGAGGAACTGAATACAGCTGCTTTAATTTCCTAGTAAAGGGAAAGGACTGGCCATACAAGATAAGGGTTCGGATTTCATCACCATTCTCTTCTTGCCCGCCTTAGGAAAACGATACCAAACGCGAACATAAGCTTAAAATACTGACTAGAACGAGACCTATAGCGTAACGAGCTTAATAGGAAAGGCGTTCGAAAAATATTGGTTACTCTTTTAAGCATACTTCGAAGTTCATGATGGTTTCTGTGAGTTGAATGCGTGACTGCGCCGCCTTGTAATGCGGTGAGGCCTTGGGTATCAAAGCTCCACGCAGCTTCCCTCGCCTCTATTCAACTTACTTTGACTCGGATTTATTCCAGAGGGGTTTGCTTAAATTGTAACGAATTCCCTTTCGAAAGATTAGGAGATGGTCTAGAAACAATCTAAGTGGAGCCATCATGCTTGTTGTTTGCTAGATTTTATAGGTTTGATTTGGTCGAGTCAGCCTTGTTTTTGATTGTGTAGAATTCCCTTACGGTTAGGATGTCGAACTGGTATTATAATAGCCAATACAATGAGTATCCGACTGAGCAGCTTGGACATTATCCTTTTTATGACCATAGTGTGAATAGTGATTGGGAACGCGAAACTTTTGAAGGTTATGGTCCATACCATTGTGAGCCCAATTACTATCCATATACCCACATGTCATACGAGCAAAACAATCCTTCTATTTATCTAGAAGAGTCTCTCAAGAGTTTCAATGAGTCAACACGGAAGTTATTTATGAAACAGACTTATAATATTCTTCTCCCAGAAGAGTCTGTAGAGCGATCAACTAAGATATCTCTAGAAGAAACCCTCAAGAAATTTACTGAGAGTACAAATAGGATTATGGAAAAACTTGCTCAGGATAGTCTTAATTTCCAGTGTAGTTTTCCCAATACCACCCTCGAAAATAAGGATAGTTTTTATTCACATAATCAAGATGACGATGTTAGAATTGGTAACACTACTTGTTTTGATAAGGTTCGATCATTTTCATGTTATTACAGTGATGATTATGATGAGGATAGTATTGATGAAGAACATGAAATATGTAGGCATAGTGATCAGGAATTTGTTACTCCGATTGAGCTTTATAATGATAGTGTTGTTTCTAGTACAAATCTAAATAATTTTAATAATTATTCACATATTCAAAAGGATGAGGATTTGACTAGAGATACCACCGTTTTAGACGATGTAGTATTTCCTTTTGATTACGATGCTAATAATGGTTTAGAGGAACGAGTTTCTTTTGAGAATATTGTTTTAGAGTCTAGCGATTTAGAAACACTAATCTTATAAGACCATAAACTCGTAGAGATGAGTGAGGATGAACCAGACTTAGAAGAATTAATTGACCATTTTCGGGAATATGATGACCTAGAAATTAGGGAATTTGTGACTAGTCTTTCTAGAGACACAAAAAACTCTAAGTTTGGGGGTGATTATCATTCTTCGTGTGCTTTAACTCTTAGGAAGTTCCCTCCTGTAGGACTTGACATCTGTGCCTCAACCATCTTACAAGATTATCTTCATACACATTTTCCCGAACCTAATGATATCCATAGAGAAGCTCAGTTGTTAGAAACCCATCCTCTGGTTGATGTGGTTAACCCAGGCTATGATACCAAGATTGACTTTGTTTTCCCACCAAAAACTTTTCAACCAATTGTGGGAACATATGATTTTCAGATGTGTCGGTTATTAAGTTTTGAGACTAAACCTAATTACTTTAGGATATTAGGGTCGACACATTTTCTTAAGGAAGACCACCTCTTTCATTGTGGTCAGCTGTGTGAGTCAAATCTGATTGACTTAGAGGATCCCCAGTTATTCAGGCTTTTGTTATGCGCTTCTAAGTTCTTACTTGAGTACTTCCAGACTCTTCATCCTGATCTTCAGAATGCCTTTGAGGAAATCCATTCCAGGAAAACTTCTTATTTAGACCCTTTTATAATGATGATGAATGAAGATTAATGATGATGATGAAAATTTTGGCCGTAGAGAATAATGATGATGAATGAAGAATATTTGGGAGATATGGTGTGATTAAATGAGGCTTAGGAGTATAAATATATGGCTCCAGGTCCATAGAGGGGGATGAAGAGTTTGGGAGAGTTGTAGAGCATCAGAAAGTCGATATAATCAAGTGGCAGGAAACCACCATTTCTGCTGCTGTGAAGAAAACGAAGAACATCGACCCACTCATTGGACGCCTAAGGACAGTCGTTTATGCTACAGTGTTAACGACCCACAGCCGAGGGTCGTAGTTCAGGAGACAGTCTTAGAGCAACAGTAGTTCTCTGGTTTGTAACAAATATAATTGTTACAAACCCGATTTTGAATTATTTCTCCACCTTTTTGAGCAATGAAAAATTCCTTTGAGTGTGTTTTCACCATGCGGAGCTAGACCCCATCACTGGGACAACGGAGGAAGCAACTTTTCATGATTGTGGTAAATGAATTAATTCTTTTATTGACTTTTTGCATAGATTTAATTGCTTTGTGATTTCTATTAATTATTTGTTATTTTGTTAGATGTCGCATGCTTAGTTTTAAATACTTTAGATACGTCATGCTTTTAACTTACAAATAATATTTTACGAAATCTATTTTTGGCAAAGAACTAGAGTCACAACTTCTTTTGTTTGAGCTATATTGTCTAGAGTTAATGACTGAACCATAACAATATGAAAAGTAGTGGAATCCCGCGTCTCAGCGTCTCTTCATCTTGTGACAAATTGTGTATATATATTTTTCCTTATTTTCTTTATTAAGTCTTAAAAAAAATTCTCAACAAATCTGAGTGAACGAATCTTCTTACTACAACATCATTGAAAAATACCATCAAATTTTGGCGCCGCCGACGGGGATTTGTTTATAAATTTGTTTTTAGGTTTTTTTTTTTATTTGTTCCTTTTTACGCCTTTTGGTATTTCTTGTTTGCTTTCAGATTTGGAATTGAGCTAAAGAAAAGGGGAGAAAGTGATGAAAACAAAAGCGAAGCCAAAGAAGAGAACAAAGGAGGAATCCAAAAGGAGTGAAGAAGAAAATTTTTGTATATAGATATTCTATTTTATTTTTTTAGAAACTGTAATTAAGGTTTTTATTTTTGTAATCTTGTATTTTTGGACTTTTTTTTTATTTTCGGACATTGAACTTTGGGACTTTATTTTTTTTAAACCCTACGGAAGGGTAGTTTTAAATATAAACTGTGTGCAGAGAAGGACGACGATTACTATATCGTCTCGGCCCCTCGGGTTCGTACACGACATTGGAGTTGTGGCCCGAGTCGACTTCAACGGTTCATCCCCCGTATGGAACGGGAGGTAAGAATTCTAAACACCCGCGAATCCCCTGTCAGCGGGTTTACTAGATGATTTTGTATGCTTATATATTGAGGACCTGAAATCGGATTTAATTATCTAGTAAAGGGCAAGGCCTGGCCAAATCAAGATAAGGACTCGGATTTCATCACCGTTTCCTTCTTTCCCGCCTTAGGAACACGTAACCTACGCGAACCTAAGCCTTAAAATTTGGACTAGAACGAGACCGATAGTATAACGAGCTTAATAGGAAAGTCATTCGAGAAATATTGGTTACTATTTTAAGCATACTTCGAAGTTCATGATGGTTTCTGTGAGTTGAATGCGTGACTGCGCCGCCTTGTAATGCGGTGAGGCCTTGGGTATCAAAGCTCTACGCAGCTTCCCTCGCCTCTATTCAACTTACTTTGACTCGGATTGATTCCAGAGGGGTTTGCTTAAATTGTAACGAATTCCATTTCGAAGGATTAGAAGCTGGTCTAGAAACAATCTAAGTGGAGCCATCATGCTTTTTGTTTGCTAGATAAAATAGGCTTGTTGTGGTCGAGTCAGCCTTTTTTGTGTTTGTTTAGAATTCCCTTGCAGTTAGGATGTCGAAATGGTATTATAATAGCCAATACAATGAGTATCGACTAAGCAGCTTGGGCATTATCCTTTTTATGACCATAGTGTGAATAGTGATTGGGAACGCGAAACTTTTTAAGGTTATGGTCCATACCATTGTGAGCCCAATTACTATCCACATACCCACAGGTCATACGAGCAAAACAATCCTTCTATTTCTCTAGAAGAGTCTCTCAAGAGTTTCAATGAGTCAACACGGAAGTTATTTATGAAAGAGATTTATAATATTCTTCTCCCGGAAGAGTCCGTAGAGCGGTCAACTAAGATATCTCTAGAAGAGACCCTCAAGCAATTTACTGAGAGTACAAATAGGATTGTGGAAAAACTTGCTCAGGATAGTTTTAATTTCCAGTGTAGTTTTCCCAATGCCACCCTCGAAAATAAGGATAGTTTTTATTCACATAATCAAGATGACGAGGTTAGAATTGGTAACACTACTTGTTTTGATGAGGTTCGACATTTTTCATGTTATTATAATGAGGACTGTGATGAGGATAGTATTGATGAAGAATCTGAAATATATAGGCATACTGATGAGGAATCTGTTACTCCCAATGAGCTCTTTAATTATAATATTATTTCTAGTTCAAATCCAAATAATTTTAATAATTATTCACCTATTCAAAAGGAAGAGGATTTGACTAGAGATACCCCCGTTTTAGACGATGTAGTATTTCCTGTTTACAAAGCCGATAATGATTTAGAGGAAAGAGTTTACCCCGAGAATACTGTTTTAGAATCTAGCGATTTAGAAACACTAGTCTTAGAAGATGATAAACTCGTATAGATGAGTGAGTATGGACCAGACTTAGAAGAAGCAATTGACCATTTTCAAGAATCTGATGACCTAGAAATTAGGGAAGTTGTGACTAGTCTTTATAGAGACACATAAAACTCTAAGTTTGGGGGTGATTATCATTCTCCGTGTTCTTTAACTCTTAGAAAGTTCCCTCGTGTAGGACTTGACATTTATGCCTCAACCATCTTACAAGATTATATTCATACATGTTTTACCGAACCTAATGATGTCCAGAAAGAAGCTCAGTTGTTAGAGACCCATCCTCTGGTTGATGTGGTTAACCCAGGCTATGATACCAAGATTGACTTTGTTTTCCCACCAAAAACTTTTCTTCTAATTGTGGGAACATATGATTTTCAGATGTGTCGGTATCTAAGTTTTGAGACTAAACCTAATTACTTTAGGATATTAGGGTCGAAACATTTTCTTAAGAATGACCATTATTATGGTCAACTTTGTGAGTCAAATCTAATTGACTTAGAGGATCCCCAATTATTCAGGTTGTTGTTATGTGCTTCTAAATTTTTATTTGAGTTTTTACAGACTCTAGAACCTAATAATTCGGATCTCACTTTTGAGGAGTTGCAGCCTAAAGAAATATATTTAGACCCTTTTATAGAACCTGAACCTGAACCACAATTAGATGTAGTTGTCTTAATCAGGAAACTAGGTAAGGGCATGCTAGTCTTGTTCATTTTCTTGGTTTACTGCAGTTTCCTTTGGTCAGCTCTATTTGGTTTTGAAGACCCACAGTTATTCCGGCTACTGTTATACAGTTCGAGTTGACTAATCCTTTCCTAAGTCTGGCTGAAGACTTTAAACTTAGCACTTCTTGGGAGGTAACCCATGCTCATGCAACATGGTAATATCTTTCATTAACTCTTTTTCTTCAAGTGGTAACAGTTTCTCCTTGTTCATGCTTTTAATTTTATCTTTAGAACATCGAGAACAATGTTAGATTTAAGTTTGGGGGTGGGGAAGAACTTTTTAGTTGCACTTTTGAAACTTCTAGCGTCACATGGTATCCGATTAGCTAAGTTTACATACTATTTCTCACCGAAAAGATAGAAATTGGAATGCTAGGGATAAAAACCTTTTGAGACATTATAGAAAAAGACATTGAGATCCTTGAAATTCAGGAGAGAACTTGTTCCTTTTAGAGGGTAACCGTGATGGACCTAACCATACATGATGGAAAGTCAAGTAGGTCAGGAAATGCCAGAAAGACAAAGCAACCTCACAATGTAGTCTTAGTTACTGGATTGCGACTCTCTCTCAGTAGAAACTTATCATCATCAACAAGCGGAGCGACATCAAAATCTATGAATAAAGTTGAAGACGTTTTAGGTTTAGAAGCAACAATAGAAAAGAATAATTCAAAAATCAAAGTTAAAGTTATAAGAGCAAATGATATAAGTTGTTAGAATCCATGATACCAAGACATCACAAGTTGCGAAGATCCAAGTTTTGAAAGTCCTTCTCTCATGGCCATGTAAATTGTTGTCTTGTAATTTTTGTTTCAAAAAAAAAAAAAAAAATGAAAAATGAAAAAAAAAATGAAAAAAATCATCGTTACGTTTTCTTCAATAAGGCCAAAGGGAAGTATAAATTTATAAGTCAAGGAAGAAATCGAAGAGAAGAGTTAATTTTCAAGGTTCTATGAGGTTCGATAGTTTATCATCAACAGTTGAAGACCGAAGAAGATGTTGTTTCTACTGAGCA
Source organism: Papaver somniferum (assembly GCF_003573695.1). Lineage (NCBI taxonomy): Eukaryota > Viridiplantae > Streptophyta > Magnoliopsida > Ranunculales > Papaveraceae > Papaver > Papaver somniferum. Next base: position 133,215,425 of record NC_039358.1, on the reverse strand, counting down.
CTATGAGAGAGTCGAAGAAAGATACATTTGGTTGCTTTGTTAGTCCGCTTTCAATCTGGCACAAGATCTTTCTAACACTGGTTTAACTCATCACACGTAATTAGTCCAGCTGTGTAGCAGATGTCCCTCTCATCTTTATCTCTCTCCTAATCTTATCCAGCTGTAAAGCAGCGGACGCATCTTACAATGTTTATTTAGTTGTGTAGCGGATATCTCTTTATCTAGCAGTGTTGCGGATGTGTCTCCCCTTTTCTTTAGTCAGCTTTAGAGCTGGCATCTTTAATTTCTCTAGCATTCTAGTTACTTGGAGATAGGTTGAGAATATGTATGTCCTCATAGCTCTTTGGATACTTGTGACCAAGTAGAAGTCATGGTTTTGTGGGTACACCTCTGGTAAACCCTCGCGAGATAAACTCGGTTTTATTTTCTTATTATTAGTTTTGCTCGAGGACTAGCAAATAGTAAGTTTGGGGGTATTTGATAGACGCATTTATGTGTCTAATTTGTCCTCAATGTTTCATATTGTTAGTACTCGGTTTCGTACTTATTATGGTGTTTTGTGTGTTTATAGGTATTTTTTGGAAATAAACATTGTTGGAAAATTCGGCTCGAAAAGTTGCTCCGGACACCTCCGGAGAACATTTGCTATACGGATCCCATATTTGGATAAGGGGCACCCATGGTTATGTGTAGCCCAAATTCATCTTCAGCACCCAAGGCTATATGTAGCCCAAATTTGTCCACAACAACCATTTGTTATTGGCACCCAAGCAGCTGGTTAAGGGGCACCTTCATCCCCTTCGTTTGAACTGAATATTGGAGGGAAAATATTTTTATTCACTGTCAGATTTCAATCAAGGATTTGGAGATGTTATAGGGAGACTAAATGCTGAAAATTTATGGGATTGTTCCTGGGACATATACAAAGCTATTACAAGTGTTTTGGTCTATCAAATTTGGCTGAAAAATCCGTGAGAAGAAATCAGGGCAGCACGTGCATGAGAGGGACAGTTCACGGGATTACATGAGTTTTGGAGAATTTAAACGTGTTCTGCTCATGTATGATGACTCTAGCAACACTTTGGACCTTGAAAAAGATAAATGAGGAGATTTTGCAGCTGTAGAAACGCGTGAGAAGCTAAATCAGGGAAGAAAATATTCCCAAAATATTTTCTTTACTGCTCGAGTTCAATGAAGAATATTGAGAATCATGGCGTGATTAAATGAGTCTAAGGAGTATAAATAGGTGGATGGGATTATAGAGAAGGGGTGTCGAGAGTCTGGGGAGCTGAGGAGAGCCAGATAAGAAGAAATTCGATTTTTCCCAAACTCAGTTTCTGCTGCTGCTGATGATGATGAACACGAAGAATGGACCATCCAAGACCGTCGTTTTCCAACAGTAACAACGACTCAATCCGTGGGTCGTACATCAGAGGCAGACTTATTTTCCAGCGTTTGCGACACAGAGCCGTGGGTCTTAGACCAACAGTAACAGTCACAATCCTCTGTATCGTCTTTTTTTGGTTTGTAACAAATATAATTGTTACAAAACCCGGTTTTGAATTATTTCTCCATTTTCATCATTTGTAAACACCCTTTGAGCAATAATAATGATTTTTGAGCGTGTTTCCAACATGATGAGCGGCTAATTCTCCCACAACCAAGGCAATGAGGAAGCTATTTATGCATGAATAATTGGTAACTATTTTATTTTCCCTAATATTTAATTATAATTCACTCAATCACTGATTTTGCAGAGTTTTAAATTGTTTGCGTAATTTTCCTAATCAGTTGTGATTCAATTAGATAGCTTATGCTTTGTTTAGATAATCTATGCTTAAGGGATACAATTGATGTTTGAGAATTTTCTTGATTATTAGTGAGTTAAGATATAAAGGACTTAAAAGATAATTGGAGTTTTGGATTATTTACCATCATTAATTCATGTGTAATAGTGGAATCAGTGTCTTGGTTACCTCTCGCCCACTTTGTTAATATTTTTGTATATAATTTTATTAAATCTTTAAATTTAATCTTCACAAGTCCGAGAGTTTGAACCTCATTACTACAACATCATTCAAAAATAATATCAACCAACGCATGATCCTGGCATTGGTCTTCTCAGAGAAAACATGGCGAGCATCAGCATACAATCCTTGCAAGATGGTACGTCGAATAGTTGCATAATTCTTGAAACGTTCCCACATTAAAGCTTGAAGAAACATTGTATTGGCATATCATTCAATCTTCATGAAACCATTCGAGATGCTGGAGTCTATAATAAAGGAGTCTAAGTTAGAGTACAAAGAACCCAAGAACAGACTACCTATTGGGAGTTGCTCACCCTGAGCCATCTTAATTGCAAAAGGAATCACGAACGGCTTAAAAAAAATTCCAGTATCTTCAAATACATCTCTGGACAGCCATAAACACAAGAAAGCTGCAATAGATAACGTACCGTCAACAGGCCACTCCAGAGGAGTATCTCTCGGCCACCAATGTATTAACCAATGAGCATAACAACCTTTACTGTCGGATGCCTTATTGATATCCTCCATTGCGGATGTCAAGATGTTATAGATTGAAGTTTCCTCTAAGGAAGAAAGACCTTCAGGAAGGTTACCCGTAATTGGAAGATGCAACAAAGCAACTGCATCTTCTAAAGTAATGGTAAACTCTCCCCATCTGCATATGAAGGAGTGAGTTGGATTACACCAACGAGCAAGTAGAGCTACCATACCTCGCGCATCATGAAAAATAAACAAGTCTCCAGAAGCTTGGATAGCCCGTATTATTTTTGCATCATGCAGCTTGGCTCGAACACGAGGAAAACCCAGCATATACCTCGCCCATCCAGAAAACTTTTCTAAAGGCCGTCGAGAAAGCTTGAATTCAATGATTGAAGCATAAAAATATCCTCGCTCAAGACAGAACTGAATGGCTGCTTGAGGAGTCACCAACTTTTTCTGAGTAACCTCTCTAGGATTTATCAGAAGACGAAATGTTGGAGTTCTGAGACACTTTTCAGGCCCTTGATACACAAAGAACGCATCCTCTATGTTTGGAACATTCTTGATTCCAGGTGTTTCATCTTCTTCTTCGCCAATGGAAGTCTCATCCATGCATGTATCATCCCTGGAGGCATCATTATCTACGCATGCATCATCTCTGGAGGCATCATTAGCTTGGGAATCAGACATCCTTGCGAAATAGCTGTAAGGTTCACATAACATTTTATTCCAGTCATCCATACAAGATGCAAACTTTGACAAGATGACAGAATCATGCAAATGATAAATGCTCAACTAGCATCTACAAAAATGGTAATTCTCAACTCTTACCTTTTTACAGTTCTACTAACAGTAGTGATTGTGATGCAAGAGTTAACACTTCAAAACTCGTTCGTTTCTTCGAAATCTACAAAAAAAAGAGCGAAACTCAGGTTTTCATAAAATCATAAACACCTCTACCGTGTGAACAATCACCATAGAATTATGAAAACTAAACAATATTTCATCATAAATAATTGTTTACTTTAAATATTACTCAAAATCAGCTTTGATTTTCAAAATATATATTTAATATGTATATATAAAAACGTGAATTATTCATGTAAATAAATAAATTTTATTATATTGATGTGAGCAACAACTCACGTAAAAAAAATAAATAATAATATTTCGTGAACATGTCACGGTTTCACATAAAATTCGTGGATATTCCACGGTTTTATCAAAAAAATAAATAATCTTTTCCTTCGTACGATCGTCCGTCTTTAAAACTAAGGTTTATTTCGATTTTGTGAAAACTCACACCTTTTAAGATAGAGTTTTGGTTCTCATGAAATCTCATAAACAAAATTTTATCACTGGACACAGGTTCATGTATTAAAAAAAAATCTCTCCTAAGTCAAGGATTATTACTAGTTTCTTAAACTAAAACGAACATACATTTTCTAAAAACAAGGGTTTTTCTACAAAACTCACACTCATATATGCACATGTATATAACTTCAACATGATCAAGGCATGAACAACTCATGAAACTTCTTAAAAAAAAAATTACGCACCTGTCGGTGCCGGCCGGTGAACGGACGACCGACGATGAAGATTTCCGGCGAAATCCTTCCTTCCTTTACTGTTGCTGTTAGCGTGAAGGAGATGGAGAAGCGATGAAGGTGGTGGTCGTGTAGGTGAAATAAAAAAAAAGGAGGATTAATTCCTTTTATATCAAATTTTATTTCCAAAACCTAATTTCACAAGGATTTCCTTTTTGGGCCCGGACCCGCGAATCCTAAACCGACCAAGGTTCCATCACCAAATCAGCGGTGCTACACCATTTTATGCTCGTTGGATGATGCTTTATCATACCACTGGGATCTTCGTTCAAGCCGTGATTTGCTCGCGCAATTGAAAATCCGGTAACGTCTTATCTTATGACTAAGTTCAATTACTTATTTTGTTTGTAACTGGAAAATCACCATCCAGTGCTGACTGAGGAACATGACTGTCCCTCACTAAGCAGGGGACTTAATGTAGATGGTGGATTTTCGACAAGGGCTAAAATCGTAAAACCATGATTATACATGCTCCTGATCCAGCAATCAGATGAGTATTGAGACTCATGTCTCTCATCGAAGCGTGAAAGCTCATGCCATAAGAATCTCTGACTGAGAATACTGTCTCTTAGAGTGTATATGTAGATGTGTAGTCTCTCAACTGAGGCAACGACATATCTCATGAATACTGAGCAATTTTAGTAATTACTTCTATATAGAATCGAAAGATTGGACGGCTCCTAGACAACTTTCCTGCTAGTATAGAGCAATAACGTCTTCAGGATGTAACAATATTTTCCCTGACTATATAAAAGAAATATGACGCTTCAACAAGCTCATGTCACTCAATTCCTGAATAATTAATGCTCCTAGACGATCGTACTAGTATAGAGCCCTCAATTAATTATTCCTAAATCATTAGATTCATTAACTGAATCCCTGGAAAATATTCTAATTTTTTTCATAATATTTCGTTACTTTAATTCATGGTTCTTCCCGGCAGAATTCCATGGGTTAGTAATAAATATTCAACACACGGGTATCTGAGCCACTATCGAGTAAGCCCCGACTAAAATGGTGCAAGTGTACTCAGCAATAATGCAATAAGGAGCACCTGAATGCATGAACGAGCATTCCAAAATACGAAGGAACGATGAACCTATGCAAAATAGGAAGAAAATAATAAATAATAAAATATTAATCAAGACGCTGGGGGACAGGGCCCACCGGCCGGCTGGCCGTGGCCAGTCCCACACCCAATTTTATATTTTAGCATATTTTTATTATTATTTTCCTTGATCTCATGAAAATTCCCTCATTTGAACAAAATTCCTTCGTTTCAAGGAAACTCCTCAATTTTATGGTGTTTCCTTCACATCAAGGAAATAATAAATAATTAGAAAAAGTATGCGGGACCAAGCCTACTAACCAGCCGGTCATGCCCTAGTTGTGCCTGGTCCCACACCTTGCATTCTTTATTATTTTATTATTATTTCCTTCGTCCCATGAAATTCTTTGATTTCATGATTTTTCCTTCAAATCATGGAACTAATACATAAAATTAGGGAAAACTCACGGGACGGGGACCTAGCCGGCCATGCCCTAGTCGGTCGGTCCCACACACCCTTATTTTATTATTATTATTTTTATTTGTTTCCCTCATCTCATGGAAACTACTTGACTTTAAGGAAACTCCTTGATTTCAACAAAATTCCTTGACTTCATGGTATTTCCTTAAAATCATGAAAAATAATATAAAGTTAGGAAAAAGTGCCACGGGACGGGCTTATTGGCCGGTCGGCCATGCCTTGGCCATATCCGGTCCCACACTTCATGATTCCTTAATTTATTATTATTATTTCCTTCATCTTATGAAGTTTCTTCAGTTTCAGCAAAATCCTTGATTCCTTCATATTTTCTGAAAATGTTGCTCAAATGCACACCAGAAAATATTAAAATTCTCAGGACTGAGACGCGAGCATTTTGGCGACATGAGAATATTACCTTGACCGACCAAGGTTGGCTCTTTGGATTGCAAGAGGCCGGTCCCACATACTTTCATCATTTGACCTAATTTGGTCATATTAGGTTCAAACTCTTCCAAACAATTTTGGAAGTTCATAAAACGATCGTCAATCGATCACGTGACCAACCAGGGACGGTTTCATGACCCCTTGGTCGGTCATTCATCTCTTCATAATTTATTAGGTTTTATCACCTAAGGTTCAGACGAACATTGTTTGAATAAATGATTAAACTAGCATTTAATAATCTTTTCACCAACTGGTCTTCAAGAGACTTTGGTATTTTGTTCACTCGAGCATCTGGGCGCTACATGGTCGATCCATTATCCCATGTAGCAGGTCCCTCCTTCACTCTGTGGTTTATTTTCAATAAATCATCAATTGATCAGCAATTGATCAAAATTAGGGTTTCGAATCCAAAGCTCTGCAAAACATAATTCTGAGCAGATTCAAACACTAATAATTTTACGTTGATCCCGTGATCAACATTCTAATACTCGGTTCCAGTATTTTAAATTAATATTTTATTACCAATAATTCATCAAACGAGCAACATTCGTTCAAATGAGCAATATTTGCTCAGACTGGGGAATATTGGTTCAACTATCGATATTCAACAATCCATCGAATGAGAAATATTTGCTCACCTTGACTATCAACATTTACTTGAGAATCATACCTCTCTCTTAAAGACACACTCAATTCATGAATCTCAGAACATTTTCAAATCATGTTCGACTCAACAATACAAGGACTCATCGTCCCATGAAGTCAGCAAATGACTAACTAAATATACGTCTGCCTTGCAGACTCCACAATCACGAGACATCAATCGTGTTACATGGGGGGATATTAATTAGGGTTTTAATCTGGCGGTGTACGGCACGTGTGTTCAGACACACGATGAGAATGTGAGCAAGTCGTGCAATCAGTTGAAGGACTTAGCAAAGTAGTGGGTAGAAAATGAACCAAGTCTCCGCACGATGAACAACTGGTTTTAACATGACTTCCACTTCCCCACTCTTTGACTCCAGCAACTGTCACACTTCATGGGATTAAGGCGTTTACAATTTTAGCAATATAAATAAGTCTCTGAATCATGATTGAAAAGGAAGACAATCTTTCGTCAAACAGACAACACGAGATTAACAAATCAACGTCTGAGCAATTACTCTCAACAGAGCAAATTCAATCAATCAGAACTTATTTTATTTCTTTACGCATAATACACAACACACCTACAATCTTCGATCACCGTTGATCTCACACATTTCTCAGCTTCCCTCCTACAGATCGACCCATCCTCTCTTGTGACAGAATTGACTCTGGAACGACCATTATCTTGGTTTAGGCCGGAGTTCTATAGATTGATCTCTCGAATTCAAATCACTCCCTTCTTGCAGTGCATCTGTATGAGGTTTAACAGTTCGCTCGGTTCAAGGATTTTCCTCTACACGGTCGTCTTCTCAATTCCGTAAAAACCAGCAACTCGTTTTGCCCCATCTACAGACGCACACATTCCATTTTCTGAACTTTAAAATTGGTAAGTTAATTAAACTATAATTAATATTTTTTTAAGCAATTGTTGATATAATTTAATTTAATAAAATTATATTGTTAGAGCATTACTCGGTTTAACACACCAAGCACTTGTATGTCAAAACTCAATTAGAGTCGCTTGATTAAATGTACTAGAGACTAACTTCGTTTAGGTTAGAATATAAAGTCTAGGAATGTTGAGGCATACAAGTATTACTCTAAAGACCTGAAGATCATGAAGATGTATCGACTACAACGAAGACATCATCCTTCCGCTTGCGTTATTGTGATGCTGACTTGACTTGTTTCCGTTCTTATCGTTGCTTTCAAGTCTTTTAAGATTGAAAACATAACATGCGATGTTATATTTATTACTCTAGTATTAGACTTGGTCATTTTAGTATTACCAAAGTGTCAAGGATGAATATTTGATTATCTTTTGAACTTCGTAAATGTGGCATCAACATAATCTATGTAACTCGTTACTTGATTGTGTATTGGATATAGGTGTAATTTCATCCTAGGAAACTATGTTTGACTACTATGTTTAAAGGAAGTTCATATACGATACTTGTTTTATAATTGAAAGGAAATCAATAGGCATTTGGTCCGGTTTTCATTGAAGATCTACCGGATGACGAATTCTAACCTAGGTAATAACTTTGGTAGAACCGATCTTGACTTATGTTGAGATCTTGGTAGAACCGATCTTTACCTAGTTTTGGATATGCGGTAGAACTAATCTTGACTTATGTTTAGAACCTTGGTATAACCGATCCTTACCTATTTTGAGATACATGGTAGAACTGATCCTAGCTATTGTTGGGAGTCATGGTAAAACCGATCCTTACCTATATTGGGAGTCTTAGTAGAACTGATCTTAACTATTATTGGGAGTCATGATAAAACCGATCCCTACCTATATTTGGAGACTTGGTATAATCGATCTTAACCTATGTTATAAGTCATGGTAGAACCGGTCCCAAGAGAAAAACCGATCCTTCATATTCACATATTACTTTACGGTTTTGTGTGAGTTTGGAATTAGGGTTTTCTAATTAGGAAAGTTCCAGATGTCGACATAATTTGGACATGAGTATAATTCTTATCTTTTATTGTCCAAAGATATTCCTTGATACTCAAGGTGATCCCAATCTGAAATATTGAGAATCTTTTAATTTGAGAGTTTTCGATTATATGCTTTTGATTTTCCAGCAAATCAAAACACATCTCTTGGAAATTTATATTAGTTAAGTGTTAAACTAATATTAGATATTTTCTAATGAGAAATTTCGGAATTATGGGTTGGAGATTAATTGAAAATAGGAAAACCGAAATTAGGTACTTATTGCATATCATGAGAATATTTTTGACTTTGGAATTTCCTTGTTGTCCAAACAACCTTGGTTTATAAATAGTTGAGTTTGCATTTCTAGCAAACTATCCTAAGAGCTAGACAAAATTCATTCATGTTGTTTCTAGTGGAGCCGTCTCTTTGGCCAGGAAAGTACCCTAATTAGGCGAGATCTCTTATGACCGCTCGTTTAAAGACTTCTGTGCGCTCAAGAAGCTCTAAGAGTACCGTTAGTGGGAAACTAGATAATTGCATTGTTATTTTTAGTTTTCGGTTATTGATTTGATTGACTAATGGTTGTTGAAACATTAATTGCGCCTAGTTTGATTATTCTTGAGAGCCTTCTCTTTTGACATAAGGGTCACTCAAACTAGATTAAAGTATTGACGGAATCTTTTGAACTGTTGTTAGATATAAAAACAACTTGTGATACTCCATTGTTAACAGACTCCGTTCTGTGTGTGATCGATCATAAGTGGATTCAAGTTTGTGTTGCGCAGGTACATAAGAAAGCAATTGAATATTTGAAGAACAAGAATATTTTTCTTATTGGTTTTCGTATCTCATGATTTGTGCATGATTAATATTTTTGATTGTGATTGTAGTAAATAGGATTCGTTTCAGACTTGTGAAGGAAATGGAATTTTTAGATTTAATAAAAATATATATACAAAAATATTAACAATGGGTGAGAGGTACCGGGACTAAGGATTTGGGTGAATTCACTACACAAGGTTCATTCATATATTCTTTGACAAATAAAACTCAATAAAATTAACATAGACTCTGATTTTGCCAAGATAAATTCTTAAAACATTGATTGTAAGTCCTAAGCATGATGTATCAAAACAACTAAGCTAAGCATACATCATCAAATTAAATAACAACCAATTAATTCAAATCATATTTCAATTTTAGATTAATGCAAAAGTCATAAAAAAGAATAAAATAAATTACCCCAAGGATGAAATTCAGCCTCCTCCGTCGTCCCAGTGTTGGGTTTTAGCTCCTCATGATGAAAACACGCTCAAAATATATTTGTATAGCTCAAATGGTGTTTACAATGGAGAGAAAAGGAGAAAATGGTGTAAACTGTAATCTACGACGCACAAAAAGCGTCACAGAATGAACGATAAAACACAAGTGCTGCTGATGTTTAGACTGCACTGCGACCCACGGCTGTGCGTCTTAGACACTGTTGATAAACCACTGTCCTTGCGAGTCTGTTCTTCGTGTTCTTGGTGTTCTTCATCAACAGCAGCAGCAGAAACAGAGTTTCATCAACTCTTGATTTCTGCTTCTCTGGACCTTCTCTCGACCTAAAACTCTCGACACCCCCTCTAGGACTCCCAGGGAACCTATTTATACCAAAAACACGCGTTGAATCTCCTCCATTAATCCCAAATAATCTTCTTTTACTCGGGATATTTTCTTTCCTTTTTCAAAGAAATACGGGATTTTCTTTCCTTTAATTCCTCTTCCGCGCTTCTGTTGATGTGGAACACACTACAAACAAGTTTCTACAGCATCCCAACTCCATCCAAACACGTACAAACACGTTGAATCCCGTGAACAACTCTTCCCTGCACGTATTCCCCTTTTTCCAGCTCGTGGATTGCCTAGCCAATTCAAGCCAATTATGGTCGAACCAAACACCCATACCATCTTTATTATGAGATATCACATCTTTCCACAAAGTTTCAGCGATTGAATCGCACAAATCACGTCCAAATGTCCGATCAAACTTCTGCCAGTTGCATGCATCATTTTTCCCGCCTTTTTCTGATTTCAAGTTTTGGAAGAAAGGGACCTCCCCTTTATCCATTCCTGGGGTCCTTTTAGCAATTGGGGCGAAAATAGTAATTTTTCTGGGTGTTTTTAACAACTCCTCCGGGTGCTTTTAGCGTATTTCTGGGGTGCCTTTAACACTTTATCCTGGGGTGTAAAACACCACTTTTTAAGCCTATTTCGCCGCAAGGGCTTATTTCTCTAAAATTTCCTACAAAGACATAAAATAACACAAGAAATACAAAATCGAGCACTAACAATACATACAATTGAGACATATTAGACACATAAATGTGTCTATCAACACCCCCAAACTTATTATTTGCTAGTCCTCGAGCAAAACTAATATGGAAAATAAAATCCTAACTCACTAGGTGTCCCTAGTGACCGAGTTAATCTCGGGAGGGTTTACCAGAGGTGTACCCACAAAACCAATACTCCATACCCTAGCTATCTACGCAGAACCTTGGAAAGCACTAAAGAATCTCCTTGGTTGTCATACAATCATTGACTATAAGAGGAAGTACCCTGATGCGAAATTCCAATTGATGTACACGAGTTTGCACTCAAGCATACTAAAATTCATATAAAGTGACAGAGCTCTACTCAGATAGTTGCACTATGGACATCATATTCGGAGTCAAACTAATCATATGGATAGAAAAAGGAGATGGAAATAGAAAAATGTAGATGGTTTTGATGTTAACCAAATGATCAATGTTTCACATATCTGTCTGAAGGCCACTGCCAGAATGAACCTATCCTAATGGACTGAGATACCGGTCTGACTAATATCAACACAACTGGCATATACAAGGGAACCAGTGGTCAATAACTTAAATCTAGATCAACAAACTGGCAAATACAAGGGAACCAGCAGTTGACTACACAGAACAATAACCATTTTTTTTTTAACTTAACGGCATGAATAGATCTTTTTGATCCAAGCGCATGCTTCTTGTAAGCAGATTACACGATAGTTCCCACAGGTCCTGCATTCCACGCTTGCTTAGGCGACGGAAACAGGGAGAACACACGCATATTGCTATCCAAGTGTTAATACTTATTCCAATTGGTCTAACTGGTCCGGTCTTTTTTTTTTTTTTTAGTAACTGAGTCACTCTAATTCACCCTAGCAGTGGTAACAAATTGAATCGTGTGCCCCACCTAATCACTTAGAGAAACATAGTTTAAAAATAAAAAAAATAAAAAAATGAAAAGGACTCAACGAGATATGGTGCAACTATCATGTTATTTCTAACACCTGAGCTCTTTGCTTTTATGAATAGACTCTATAGATGTTTCCATCTAATCAGATTGGTTCCTCAACTCCTACAACCAAGATGCTTCCATCCACTTAGATTAGTTAGTACCATCCTGAATACGCATAAATCTCTAGGCTCTGGAGCGTATTTATTTATTGCAACTAAAAGATTTTCCCATACCCCCGGACTTAAATCTAACATTGTCCTCAATATTCTAAAGATGAAATTAAAAGCATGAACAAGGAGAAACTGTTACCAATGAAGCAAAAGAGATAAGGAAAGATATTACCGTGTCGCATGAATATTGGGTTACCTCCCAAGAAGTGCTAAGTTTAAAGTCTTCATCCAGACTAAGCAAGGATTAGTCACCACGTAGAATCATATAATAGTAGCCGGAATAACCGTGGGTCATCTGGATCAAAAAGTGTTACCCACAAGAAGAGGAAACTGCAACAGACCAAGAAGATACCGAACATACCCTTGCTTAAGACAACTACATCTAGTTGTGGTTCAGGTTCAGACTCTATAAAAGGGTCTAAATAAAAGATTTTCATCGGTTGTATTTCCTCAAAGCTAAGATCCGGTTCAGGTATTAGAGTCTGGAAAAACTCAACTAAGAACTTAGAAGCACATAACAACAACCTGAATAATTGGGGATCCTCTAAGTCAATTAGATTTGACTCACAAAGTTGACCATAATAATGGTCATCCTTAAGAAAATGTGTCGACCCTAATATCCTAAAGTAATTAGGTTTAGTCTCAAAACTTAATATCCGACACATCTGAAAATCATATGTTCCCACAATTGGAAGAAAAGTTTTTGGTGGGAAAACAAAGTCAATCTTGGTATCATAGCCTAGGTTAACCACATCAACCGGAGGATGGGTTTCTAACAACTGAGCTCTATATGGACACAACTAGGTTCAGGAAAAAGTGTATGAAGATAATCTTGTAAGATGGCTGAGACACAAATTTCAAGTCCCGACTGAGGGATCTTTGTAAGAGCTAAAGGTATGGCACAAGGGGAATGATAATCACCCCCAAACTTAGATTTTTGGGTATCTCTAGATAGACTAGCTACAATTTCATTAATTTCTAGATCGTTGGAATCCTGAAAATAGTCAATTGCTTCTTCTAGTTTATACTCAAGTGACGCATCCTCACTCATATTTAATAGCTCTACGAGTTCATTTTCTTCGTCTAAGACCATTGTTTCTAAATCGCTAGACTCTAAAACAGTATTCTCAAAATAAACTCGTTCCTCTAAACCATTATCGACTTCGTAATCAAAAGGAAATACTACATCATCTAAATAGGTGGTATATTTACTCAAATCCTCGTCCTTTTGAATAGGTGAATAATCATTAAAATTATCGGGATTTGAACCAGAAATAACACTATCATGATAAAGTTCATTTAGAGTAACAAATTCCTGATCACTATGCCTACAAATTTCAAATTCTTCATCAACACTATCCACATCATAATAACATGAAAAAGATCGAACCTCATCAAAACAAGTAGTGCTACCAATTCTAACCTTGTTATCTTGATTATGTAAATAGCTATCTTCATTCTCAAGGGTATTATTGGATACACTATATTGGCAATTCAAGTAATTTCGAGCAATTATTTCGTTCGTCTCAGCTATCCGATTGAGGTGGTCTTATAAAGAAGGTTCACTCATTATTGTAGTTCTTTCGTCTATAATTATACTATTCATCTCATCTAACTTACGCGTCGACTCAGCTAACTTCCTGAGGGACTCTTCTAAAGGAGGAATAGGAATAGAGGGATCATAAAAAGGACTACTTTTCAATAGTTTGATTGTATACTCTAGAGACGAAGAACTAGTACTATAATCTTCTTGCTCGTAAGACTGATGCATGTGTGGATAGTAATTGGGCTCACCAGGGTATGACCCATATCCTTCCAAAGGATGGCTTTCCCAACCACTATTCCCAACATGGTCATAAAAAGGATGATGTCCATATTCAAATTCAGGTCGATAATCATTGTATTGGCTTCTATCATACCAGTTCGACATTCTTAATTGCAAGGAAATTCTACACAATCACAAACAAGGCTGACTCGACCAAATCAAACCTATAGAATCTAGCAAACAAAAATCATGATGGCTCCAGTTAGATTGTTTTCTAGACCAGCTTCTATTCCTTCGAAAAGAAATTCGTTACAATTTGAGCACACCCCTCTGGAATCAATCCGAGCTAATGTAAGTTGAATCGGGGCGAGGGAAGCTCAGTGGAGCTTTGATACCCAAGGCCTCACCGCTATCACAAGGCGGCGCAGCCACGCATTCAACTCACAGAAACCATCAAGAACTTTGAAGTATGCTTAAAAGAGTAACCAATATTTTTCGAAAGATTTTACTACCAAGCTCGTTACCCTATCGGTCTCGTTCTAATCAAATTTTAAGATTGGGTTCGCGTTAGGTTTCGTTTTCCTAAGGCGGGCAAGAAGGGAACGGTGATGAAATCTGAACCCTTATCTTATATGGCCAGTTCTTGACCTTTACTAGGAAATTAAAGCAGCCGGTTCAGTCCTCAACATATAATCACCTTAAGGCAGACAATAAACCCGCTGACAGGAGATTCGCGGGTGTTTAGAAGTTTACCTCCCGTACCAGACGGGAGAAGAACCGTTGTAGTCGACTCGGGCCACTGACTCCGGTGTCAGTGTGCGAACCCGAGGGGCCGATACGATATTGTAATCGTCGTCCTTCCCTGCAAACAGTTTATATTTAATTTTTTTATATATATAACCCTTCCATAGGGTTTAAAATTAAAATAAATTGTCCAAAGTCCAGTCCAATGAAAAGAAATACAAAAAATAATAATTACAAAAAAAATAAAATAAATGGAAAGTCTCTTAAAAAAATAAAAAATAAATAAATCTCTCTCTTTTTTTCTCTCTCTTTTTTCTTTATATTTTTGCTTTGTCTTTTTTCCTTCTCTTCTAGCTTTAAGCTTTGATTCCAAGGTCTTTAGTATCCAACTTCAAACCTGTAATACAAAGACACAACCAAAGAGACGTAAAAAGAACAAATGGAATAATAAAAAATAATAAAAACCTAAATATTCTACCTAAGCACAAATCCGCGTCGGTGGCGCCAAAATGATTAATATTTTTTATTGTGATTGTAGTAAATAGGATTCGTTTCAGACTTGTGAAGGAAATGAAATTTTTAGATTTAATAAAAATATATATACAAAAATATTAACAATGGGTGAGAGGTACTAGGACTAAGGATTTGGTTGAATTCACTACACAAGGTTCATTCATATATTCTTTGACAAATAAAACTCAATAAAATTAACATAGACTCTGATTTTTCCAAGATAGATTCTTAAAACATTGATTGTAAGTCCTAAGCATGATGTATCAAAACAACTAAGCTAAGCATACATCATCAAATTAAATAACAACCAATTAATTCAAATCATATTTCAATTTTAGATTAATGCAAAAGTCATAAAAAAGAATAAAATAAATTACCCCAAGGATGAAATTCAGCCTCCTCCGTCGTCCCAGTGTTGGGTTTTAGCTCCTCATGATGAAAACACGCTCAAAATATATTTTTATAGCTCAAATGGTGTTTACAATGGAGAGAAAAAGAGAAAATGGTGTAAAACTGTAATCTGCGACGCACAAAAAGCGTCACAGAATGAACGATAAAACACAAGTGTGCTGATTTAGACTGCACTGCGACCCACGGCTGTGCGTCTTAGACACTGTTGATAAACCACTGTCCTTGCGAGTCTGTTCTTCGTGTTCTTGGTGTTCTCATCATCAGCAGCAGCAGAAACAGAGTTTCATCAACTCTTGATTTCTGCTTCTCGGACCTTCTCTCGACCCCAAACTCTCGACACCCCCTCTAGGACTCCCAGGGAACCTATTTAAACCAAAAACACGCGTTGAATCTCCTCCATTAATCCCAAATAATCTTTTTTACTCGGGATATTTTTCCTTTTTCAAAGAAATACGGGATTTTCTTTCCTTTAATTCCTCTTCCGCGCTTCTGTTGATGTGGAACACACTCCAAACAAGTTTCTACAGCATCCCAACTCCATCCAAACACGTACAAACACGCTGAATCCCGTGAACAACTCTTCCCTGCACGTATTCCCCTTTTTCCAGCTCGGATTGCCAATTCAAGCCAATTATGGTCGAACCAAACACCCATACCATCTTTATTATGATATATCACATCTTTCCACAAAGTTTCAGCGATTGAATCGCACAAAATCACGTCCAAATGTCCGATCAAACTTCTGCCAGTTGCATGCATCATTTTTCCCGCCTTTTTCTGATTTCAAATTTTGGAAGAAAGGGACCTCCCCTTTATCCATTCCTGGGGTCCCTTTAGCAATTGGGGCGGAAATAGTAATTTTTCTGGGTGTTTTTAACAACTCCTCCGGGTGCTTTTAGCGTATTTCTGGGGTGCCTTTAACACTTTATCCCGGGGTGTAAAACACCACTTTTTAAGCCCATTTCGCCGCAAGGGCTTATTTCTCTAAAATTTCCTACAAAGACATAAAACAACACAATAAATACAAAATCGAGCACTAACAATACATACAATTGAGATATATTAGACACATAAATGTGTCTATCAGTGCACACATCTTGATCGGCTGGGATCCGACTTAGATTAGATTTATCTGATCATAAAGTCGTTTAGATCGGGAACTATCATTTGGTGGTATTCTTCAATATCCAAATCTGATAGTTGTGAATCCAAGTTATTGATTTGGATTGATCTTACCCGAAAAATGAGTTTACTTGTTTAAACGAAAGAGGCCTTGTCATAACTCAATGAATCTTTTTCTAAAAGATTATTGGACTAGATACCAAATAGCTTTGTTCCATTAATGTTTGGAAGACCATCAAAAGGAGTTGAATGCTTAAGACTTTACATCGGTAAAGCAACTCAAGATTGATTTTCTGTCTCGGGATTCACGTGCGCGACCGATAGGTCGTAGACGCAGGGATATTGAAGGAACTAAGTAACTAGGGGTAGATTACTTGGTGTCAACTATACGAAGTTTTCATTGTACTTTGTGTAGCGACTTAATTATGAGAATATTCAAAACTGGATTATGTCTCGGGGTTTTTCTGCATTTGCGGTTTCCTCGTTAACAAAATCTTGTCTGTGTAATTTACTTTTATTTTCCGCAATTATAATTTTTTATCATAATTAAAAGTAAATACGTTTGTACGTTAATCCCCAATCACTTGACTTTGATTCTATAGTCAATCGGTTTTGTACTGTAACTGTTGTCAAGTCTAATTAGATCAATGTTTTGGACAAATAATTCACTAACAAAAAAAAAACAGAGGATCTGGATGATAGGACATTAAAGATTAGAAGTGCCAAAAAATATCAAGTTGTTGTATTGTCTCGACTTTGTCCACAGACGATCACACTTGGTATCATACTTATAGGTTGAAACTAAAAACGTGGTGTATTTGTGTACCCTCGCCATTTCTGATATCATTCTTGTCACATGAATTACCCCCCTTGAATTGTATTTCATTTGTGAAACTCCAAATGGTGTTGGATCTCCAAAATAAATGAATGTCAAATGATAAATGGAAGACGTTTCTCCTCTTATTTTTGGCCTCAAATGTACGAGAAAATCATAAGAGTTGAAAGGAGGTGGAATATATTGTTCATCGTTGAAGCTTTTCCTATTATCCAAGGAGGGCTTAACTAATGTAGATGAATATGTGAACTTGAAAGAGTGTTTGTGTTATGCTTATTAATTGGATCAAACGTTGTTTCGTAGCTCAACAATGTTTCTCACGTTGGTTGACTTGGAGCGTTACAAGATCTTCATGGTGCACCAAATCATGATTGGAGGTTTGAAATTTTAACATGAATGTACCATGACATTGATGCAGCATCCATAGGTGTAACCAACTTCACTGGTTTCTGGGGCATCATAACGGTAAATATCCAAAAAATTTCTTTTTAAATTGAGTATTTTTCTGAAGACACAGAAACATGGTCAAAATACCAAATTATTAATTTATTTCTAATATTAGCGGTATACCTACTTCCGTGTTAGTAAACCGTTTCTTGAAGACAAAACCCCTAGAGTTCCAATAATGTACATGTACTACAAGAGTAACTGGGATAAGGACACTTGTGACGATGAAATTCTTTTCGCTTTTGTTTAAAGATATCAAAAAATGACACGGAATGCCCAAAATGTTGTTACTCATCCTTACGTTAATTTAACTGAGTTTGAAGATCCTGAGCTACAAGTTATTCTTGATTATTTACTCCGAAGATTTGTTTTTTTTACCCTAAAATGAACAAAGGTGTTTGGTATTTGGGATAAAGACTAATTTTACAGTTACACCATACTTTAACAAGTTCGATTAACCCCCCAAACATATGCAAGTCTCTGGATCATATTTTGATAGGCGACAGATGTTATGGGAGAGGTTTGAATTAAACACTTAAATGAATATTACTAAATCACAATATCTCAGATGGTACCAGAGAATTGCGAAGCTGGCAATTGGTGTTCATAACATGCACATTTGGGGTTTAATTTCCAGGCGTTAGGTCGTGGTAAGTTAATCATTCGCTACTATAAGAACCATGCTTTATGACTTACCCAACAACAAATGCAAGTTCTTCATCATCTTCATCAAATATGCCAGAACTATTTCCGGAGTTGCCAAGTATAACTTCATAAGGCGAGCCAACCGCGATTCCATTAGTTTCGACAGACATGAAACGTGCATATCCTTAGTACAATGTATATGCCAATCAATAGCCATTGAAGACAAATCTTAACAATTTTCATTGGATAAGTCAATAAATGGTGGCTTTGCACTTGCAGACGGTTCGGAAATGGCAGGTGAATAGCACCCTGTTTGGACGTAATCCATCTGTAAATCCTGATGATCGTGAAAATTTTGGCAGTACTTCTAGGAGTAATTCATCATGGCACGTGAATGTGGGAGATACACAAGTGTTGAAGCTGCACCACGAACTTTGCATGTTTCCCAACATCTAGTAATTCAACCTGATCCGAGATGGTTTTCTGCATCATTTCCAAACTGGAACCAAATGAAGGTTTTTATCCCGCTTCACCATAAACAACCTCTTCTATGTTTCTAGCGCCAACTACTCATGGTTTGCTACCATCCCCTTCAACTTTTCAACAATACAGAGATTTAGGTCAATTTTCAAGTTTGTTGGCAAGCGATAATATCACGGGTCATGGAGAATGGATTCAAGGTGAACGCAATGATGAACGACATTAGTAGACTTGTAACTTTAATTTTTGCTACTAATGTAATTCTAATTTTAGTTGATAAAAGTCCTGCTTTCAATTTACTAACTCAATTGACTAGTCAAAAGACTTGTAACCATTCATTTGACATCTTCATTGAGATGTACTCGGTGGAACAACATCCAACAAAAAGGTGTTGAAACAACCTTCAAAATGGAATACCATTTTTTTTTCATCTTCGTCATTCATCTAAAGATCTTCTGACCAAATCAACATCACTTTCAACCCTCATTCTAAATCGATTGACTTGCATGGTTAAAGCTACAAAGTTTACTTAGATATTTCTTAATTGTCACAAAACGAGATTTTAGGTCACTTATAGCACGACGACTCGGGTTACAGGTGTCACTGCAGAACTTCTTGTAAATAACCTCCAAAAAATTCATACCCGGATAGTGTGCTTCAGCAAGCTGAGTTTGTAGTAACGCATAGTTTCTGCAAATAACTAAATCTTCTTCTCGAGTATTTTGAGTTCGACGAACTAACAACGGTTGAGTCATCTTTCAACAAATTTTATTGAATTGAATGAGATTTTGCGTGATATTTGAGGTTCAAAGGAGGTGTAATTTGATATGATGTGAGACATGAGTGTTTATAAGAAATTTAAATGGGGTCGCTGGATTGTTCAATAGAGCCGCGTGATATTGAACGCGCGGCTGGAGGTAAAGCGCTAGCGGTGAAGTCTCCAACTTGTAATGAAACACACGGCTCTTTGTCAACCGCAATGGACTAACCATTTTCCCATTAGGTTTTTACTTTTATTCATCCCAAAGTAGGGGTGAAACTGGCAAATCTTTGATGTCGATTCCAAAGGAATTGCCTTATACAAACAATCATAACTTTTTTATTATGTATCAGAGTGGAATTCTAAAGATATACACTGATATAAAACTAAACTAATATGCGGAAATATATACAATCTAAAAATAAGTAATCACTAACATGTTTCACAATTCCAAAAGATAATAAATAAAAGTACAAAAATAATAGAAAACTGATCATCCAAATGTGCGTATTCAATTACGTAGCGAGCTCTGCAAATCGGCGATTACCGAGTCGACTCAGTATTCAAATTTCTTCATTTCTAAATCATTTTGGTTAATGTTTTTGCGATTTCTTTGTTATTCATCTTCATGTTCATCTATTTCATCCCTGTCAAATCTGTTACTTACTGATTTATGTTATAATCTTTTCTTTAATTTACTTTGAAAAGTATTTGCTCACTTTCAAAGGTTTTTTTTTTTTTTTTTTTAACTTATGTCTAACTAATCACTTTGTTTCCCCTACTTTGCGTTTGCAGATTGGTTATCTCTAATGGCTTTTGCCTCTGTTTATACTGTGATCATAACGTTTGCTGAGTTCGTCTTCAAGCTTTTGCTTAATGGTTTGGTTCATGTTGGTATTAATGGTTTCATAGGCATGGTGTTGCAAGTTTCTCAACACAGTTTCAACTCACCGATTCCTAGTAACAGCTTATCCCGCTCTCAAATCAATTCAAAAAATTTGAATTTCCAGAAAGTCAAACTGAAACGATATTTTTGGTACCTGATTGCTATAATTCTGGGTATTTCCATCTGCATTACTTACCACTTCAACAATAATTCCATAGATATTGGTTTCCGTATTAAAAGCCATGTAGTATTATCGCATTCAACTCCTTTATCCTCTCTCTACCAATTCTACCCTAAAAACCCTAAGCAACATAATGTGTTAAAATCTTTTTATTCAACCAACCACTCTTACCCTAATTCCTTTATCTTCGGTGTTGTGATTATGCAATCTAAAAACACTATTGGTACAATGGAAGAAGGAAATTCCAGTTAAGTTGGTGATCTGATTAACAAGTTCAAGAAAGCTACCCCGGAGTTTGGTGATACTAATGAAGTTGTAATGGTTCAACAAAGCAATAAAACCAATGAAGATGAAGATTCGATCTGGGAAGATAGCTATAGGGAAAGTCATCTTAGAAGGGAGAATGAACTATGATACAATTATGAAGTACATAGGCTTTACTTGGCCTTTTCTGCAGCCAGAAGATCTACGAGTAGTTGAGGTGGAACCTAATTTAATGATTTTCAAGTTTAGCAATTGGGATTTCTTAGACAAGGTAATTGAGGAAAGGCCTTGGAATATTAACAATTTCCTTCTGGTGGTTCATGATTATATTCCTGGCATGATCTACACGGAAAACCACTGGGGTTTCCAGAACTTTTGGATCCAACTCAAATTTCTTCTTCCTGAACACGTGAATGTCTCATCAGTCATAAAAATTGGGGAAATAATGGGTGAAGTAGTAGCAATTGAGCCAAAGGATTCTATACCAGTTGGAAGCGACCTTGTCAAAGTATGTGTGAATGTGGATCTTTCTATGCCTATGAGAAGAGGTGTCAAGTGCACTACTATGCTGGAACAACTAAGTGGAAGAAATTCTTTTATGAGCGTCAACCAAAAAGTATTTGCACAGAGTGTTATATCATCAATCACTCATCAGGTGCATGTAAGGATGCAGCTATCTTCCTTAAAAAAAACCCATGAAAAACCTTATTTTGTGGGCAAAATTAGCAATATTCGTA
Organism: Papaver somniferum; assembly: GCF_003573695.1. Lineage (NCBI taxonomy): Eukaryota > Viridiplantae > Streptophyta > Magnoliopsida > Ranunculales > Papaveraceae > Papaver > Papaver somniferum. The sequence continues at coordinate 133,193,491 of NC_039358.1, read as the reverse complement.
AGAATATTTCAGTCATTAACAGGGCTGCTGCACCTGATGTCAAGAAGAATCAAAAGAAATTTGCCAAAATAATTGTCTTTGTCCCACCTAAAGATGGAGAAAAAATTAATTTGGATTCTTCACTCATTAAGGAAAGCCAAGACACCGAAGAAGATAGTAAACTAGGAAAAGGACATAGAATAGAGAAAGTCACTGCTGCTGCTCCAGAAAATGTGGAGTCCTCATCACCTAATGCCAATTCTGATGCCAACATAACCATCCAGACAACTCGCGGGGTCACAATGACATATAACCATTCAGCTCACACAATTAAATGGGATCAGGTATCTCTTTACTCTTTAAATTTCAAAATTTCACATTACCAGTTTCACAAATTAACTGTCGCATTTATTAAGTTTAGGGTATTATTTATTATAATGACTGATTTTCAACTCAAAGAGATTAATCGCCTTAAAGTTTTGCATGTTGATCACAAACATTTATATCATCTTTTTTGCACCACACTCAACCAGTTTCATGCAAAAAAAATTCAAAACTTTAGTCTTTTCACAAACTGTTTTCAACATCTACAACATGAGAATCATTGCATGGAATGTTCAAGGTCTTAAAACCCAGACAACTAGAGACCATCTTAGAGATCTTATTAGAACACAAAACCCAGGATAGCTGGAGCCCGCGGGCGAGTTCTATCGGGTAAAGCCAATGATTAGCGGCATCGGGGGCGCAACGCCCTCGACCTATTCTCAAACTTTAAATAGGTAGGACGGCGCGGCTGCTCCAATGAGCCGCGCCACGGAATCGAGAGCTCCAAGTGGGCCATTTTTGGTAAGCAGAACTGGCGATGCGGGATGAATCGTCGTCGCCTCGATCGTGGTGGGCAGCACGCGCCTCACGGCGTGCCTCCGGCAACAGTGTGCTCCCGGCGTCGGCCTGTGGGTTCCCCATTCGGCCCGTCTTGAAACACGGACCAAGGAGTCTGACATGTGTGCGAGTCCACGGGCGAGTAAAACCCGTAAGGCGCAAGGAAGCTGACTGGCGGGATCCCCTTGTGGGTTGCACCGCCGACCGACCTAGATCTTCTATGAAGGGTTCGAGTGAGAGCATACCTGTCGGGACCCGAAAGATGGTGAACTATGCCTGAGCGGGGCGAAGCCAGAGGAAACTCTGGTGGAGGCTCGCAGCGATACTGACGTGCAAATCGTTCGTCTGACTTGGGTATAGGGGCGAGAGACTAATCGAACCGTCTAGTAGCTGGTTCCCTCCGAAGTTTCCCTCAGGATAGCTGGAGCCCGCGGGCGAGTTCTATCGGGTAAAGCCAATGATTAGAGGCATCGGGGGCGCAACGCCCTCGACCTATTCTCAAACTTTAAATAGGTAGGACGGCGCGGCTGCTCCAATGAGCCGCGCCATGGAATCGAGAGCTCCAAGTGGGCCATTTTTGGTAAGCAGAACTGGCGATGCGGGATGAACCGGAAGCCGGGTTACGGTGCCCAACTGCGCGCTAACCTAGAACCCACGGCGTTATTTTTTTGTGAAACCAAAGTATCTAAAGACAAGATGAAGTCCTTATTAGCACCTCTTAGATACCCCAATGCCAGATACTTGCAACCAATTGGTCTTTCTGGTGGTCCAGTTCTTTTATGGAAAAATGGCTTTGTTTGTGACATTGTTAGCTGTGAAAATAATATGATTCGTGCAGTTATTCAGAGTGAACCAAGTCAACAAGAATGGCTAGTTTCTTTCATGTATGGATTCTGTAATTATACTAAGAAGAAAGAGTAATGGGAATTCATTAAGGATATTGGGGTCAATATTTCACAGCCTTGGATTCTTCTAGGAGACTTGAATTTTCATCTGATAGATAATGGTACTTCTTATTCTACTTCTACTTATGGTGATGGCTTAATTCATTCTATTATTCAAGAAGTTGGTCTAGAGGACATGGTGTTCATTGGCAGAGAACATACTTGGTCAAGTAATAATAAAGGCACAGGTAAAACAAAGATCGAGAATTGATATGGCTCTAGTTAATGCAGATTGGAATTATCAGTTTCAAAATTCAAAATTACTTCACTCAAGTCAGAATGGAAGTGATCATTATCCCACCATGCTTGTCACTGATTATTCTCAGCCTAAATTATGGAAGCCTTTCAAGTTTTTCTTCACTTGGTTACAAGATAGAACATGTAAAGATGAAATAGAAAAAGCTTGGGATAAGTCAGTTCAAGGTTCACCAGCACACAAATTCATTAAAAGACTTCAGTATACCAGAATTGCTCTTTCAAAATGGAACAAATAACATTTTGGTGATATCAACAAGAATGTGGATAATTTTCAAAAACAGTTGGATGAGATTCAGGCACTACCTTTCTCAAGAGAAAACACTTTAAAAGCTGAGATGATCTCCAAAGAGTTGGATAAATGGCACCAGATTCAAAATGATTTTAATAAAAAAAAATCAAGAGATAACTTTGTCAAAGATATGAACTACAACACCAAGTATTTCCATACTCTAACAAAGAGGAAAAGAGCCAGAAACAATATTGACTCTTTAAAAGACTACAAGGGTAATTGGGTTCATTCTAGAGGAGACATATCCTTACTTCTCACCAACCACTTCAAGAATATCAACACTTCTTGCTCTCCAGACATTGAAGAACATCATTATTCTCATATTCCAACTTTAATCACTGAAGAGGAGAATGCTCTACTTCTCACTATTCCAACTGATGAAGAGATTCTCAAAACTCTTAAAAGCATGGAAAATTGGTTTGCACCTGGACCTGAAGGCTTTCAAGCAGGTTTCTATAAATCACAATGGAATAATGTGGGAGATGATGTTTATGAAGTGGTTAAAAAATTCTTCTCTTCAAAACAAATGCCTAAACAACTCAATAAGACATACATCTCTCTAATTCCTAAAAAGAGTAAACCATCCACTCCTTCTGAATTCAGACCAATAGGTTTATGTAACACTTCTTATAATATTATCTCTAAAATCTTAGTAAGTAGAATGAAGCCTTTCATGAATAAAATCATATCTCCTTATCAGGCTGCATATGTGTCTGGAAGGTTAATAAATGACAATACTATTATTGCTCATGAACTTATACATTCAATGAAAAGAAAACAAGGTGAAGGAGGATGGTTAGATCTGAAGTTGGATATGTCAAAGGCATTTGACAGATTAGAATGTCACTTTTTAATGAAAATTCTCTCAAGTTTTGGTTTCTCTAAGGAATGGTGTCAGCTAATACATCAGTGCATAAGCACTACTTCTCTATATGTGCTGCTAAATGGATCTCCATGTGCTGATTTCCAGCCAACAAGAGGCATAAGACAAGGTGATCCATTATCTCCTTACTTATTCATACTAGCTATGTAGTGGTTTTCTAGAACTATGGTTGTTGCTCATCATTCTAAAAAAATTAAAGGAATTTCAGCTGCTAGAGGGGCACCACCAATTAATCATCTACTCTTTGCAGATGATTGTCTCATTTTTACTCATGCTAATTTAGCCAGTGTGAATAACCTCCTTCAAGTTCTGCAGGATTTTAGTTCTCAATCTAGTCAAGTCATCAATTTTGACAAACCAGCTATCCATTTTAGCAATAATTTGGATCCCAACATTTGTAATACTTTAAGTCAAATCTTAGGTGTTAAACCTATGGATAAAAATGAGAAATATCTGGGTTCTCCTCTCATCATTGGTAATTCTAAGGTCAAAGCTTTTGAAGAGATTTAGTTAGCTTTCGAAAGAAGGCTGGGAAATTGGCAAGGTACAACAATGCATCAAGCTGGCAGAACCACTATGGTAAAAGTTGTTCTTAATTTCATTCCTACTTACCAAATGAGCTCTTTTAAAATACGTAAGAAGCTTTTGAAGAAGTTAGATTCTATTCAAAGAAGGTTTTAGTGGGGATATAAATCCAACAAAGGTACTAATCTAATTGCTTGGTAAAATATGTGCATATCCAAAGATCTTGGAAGCTTAGCATTCAGAGATTTGGAAATGTTAAATCATGCTTTACTTACCAAGTTAGCATGGAGAATTTATCATCAACAAGATCAGCTACTAGGTAAATTACTCAAGGCTAAATATTTTAAAAATGAAGACTTCCTGCATATTAGTTCTGAAAAGAACAATACTTTTTGGGTGTGGAAAGGGATTGAGCAGGGTTTGTTTATCCTTCAACAACATTACAACTTTGAAGTCAATAATGGAAAAACAACAAGAATTTGGATGGATAAATGGATTATAGGAATGTATGATAAAGTGGAGCCAATTGATCCTTCTCATCTCCAATATGTCTTTGTGAGTGAACTCATCATAACTGAAACTAATAGTTGGAATTTGTCTCTACTTAACACACTTTTTACTCCTGAAGTGGTGAATAAGATCAAAGCAATGCAGCTATCTACTTCTGAAGAAGATGTTCTTAGATGTCTACCTTCAAGAGATGGGAATTTCACAGTTAAAAGTACCTACAACAAGCTCACTGAAAATAGAGTTCAAAATCAGCTGACTGTTAGTAATGTTCCTAAGGAAGTATGCAAAGCTTTATGGAAGATGTTGTTGCCTCACAGAGTCAAATTATTCATATGAAAATGTCTTAAAGATGTTGTCCCAACAAGAGAAAGACTATCTCAGTTCAATCACAACATTGAAAACTATTGCAATATCTGCAATCATCGGAATGAGTCATTATTTCATCTTCTTATATCCTGACCTCATGCCAAAGCTGTATGGAATTATCTCAATATCAATATTTCTCAAGTCATACAAAACTATAACAATGTCAGAGAATGGATCATTTCTTGGTTCTCTCAAGTCAATAATTCAAGTATTGAAGAACTGGAGGAAAACACTCATGGTAGCATGCTGGATTATCTGGAAAGAAAGATGTGACAGTATCTTTTAAAATAAAATTCTAAATCCTGCTAATATTGCATCTAGAATTAATTACCAGTTAGCCAGTTTCAGTAGCATGAGTTGCACTCAAGTTATAAATAAGAATAATGCATTAAATGTTACTTCATCTTTAGATATCTGCATTCCAACAATTCAACATGCACAATATATGTTGATGCTTCTTTTGATCATTGTACTAACAATTGTGTCACTGGAATGGTGCTCTTCTCTGGTGCAGGTGAAACCAAAGGATTCAAAGGCTCCTATGCAGATAAAGTGACGGATGCAGAAGCTGGAGAGTGTATGGCTATATTGGAAGCACTTAGCTGGATGAAAACTTTAGGGATAAACAATATTAATGTGATAACAGATGCAAAAAATGTAGTTAACTCTGTTCAGTTGAATAATTCTTTTGTTAGGTGGGAAATAGGAAGCTTGTCAGAGATATCCAGCTTCTTATGAACTTCTTTATTAGTTGTCAGTTTACTCATGTTAAAAGAGACAACAATAATCTGGCAGATGTTATTGCCAAAAAAGTGAGAAGAGAGAAAGATTCTATTAATGTCTCTTATAATACTTTAAGTTGTTTACAAACTTTCTTAGGCAGGCATATTGAGCCTGCCAATATCTAAATAAAATTTTCTTGTTATCTATAAAAAAATAGAAAACAGATAACACCTTTTACACCAATACTCAACATTACATCGAAAATATGACATTTATGAAAGAAAGTCATTCTAACCCCACCCTCTCAGATATTACTTACCATAATAGTAATATCCGTGAAAGACCACCACCAGAGATCCACAAAAGTGACACCAGAATAACCAAAAAATATGTCACTCACACCTCGTCAAACTCATTGGAGAAGACGACAACAAAATAACTCAGACTCTAATAATAACGCCATCCACACGGAATGCCCATATGAAACATGATTCCGGAAACTACCATCATAAGTCTCGAAGGTTTTACAATCAGCATAATATATATACGAGTTGTTTCCACCCTACTAAGTATTATTGAGACGGAAGAACATCCGCCATACTATCTTAAGACAATAAATTAAATAAAATAATATTCAACCGACTGACCCGGCTTACATAAAATAATATTTAAGCGGCTGACCCGCCCTACATCAATTTAGCAAGGAGCCGTGGGAATTCACCGACACTCCTCGCAGGGAAACCACACAATATATATCACAGAACATACTCATTCAATTACATACCAACATGCTCACAGATAATAAAGACTCATCATACTCACAGATAAAGAAACCTTAATGATTGTAAGAAGGTTATAATGTTCCTTTTAGATCAATGTCAATGGATGCACATATGGGTCGGATCCAATGTGGTTAATTATGTATCAATGTCAATGGATGCACATATGGGTCGGCTCCAATGTGATTAATTCCGTATCTCGGACTGCCTCACCTGGGCCCAAGATACCGAGACAAAACCATCTCGCCGAGATGACCGGGCGAAATTCCGGAGTTAACATTTTACTCGTAATATTTGTATAGAAGAATATTTGCATATATAGAACAACATAGATTTTTGTACTAACATGTGCAAAGCTTGGGCGCTCAACTCTCATGCAACGCACCACCTGTACACCCTTCAGGGGAATATACTATTACTCTCTTCTTCGTTTTTTTACCACGGAGAATCAAGTCTCTTTCTCTCATACTCAAACTCTCTTGCACCGAGTGTTTCTTCTTTGAATTGTTTCTTCTTTGAATTATGTGGATGTACTTGTTGATTTCGGTCTCATAAATGTGGATGTACTAGTTGAGTTGAGTATTTTAAGAAATTTCTGCTATGTATATATACAAATTAGAGTTTTTTTATTTTTTATTTTTTTTGAATGCTAAATGATACTGTAATTCATATGAGTCTATACAAATTTAGTGTTTTGATTATGTTATGATGGGTCGATCATGTTTTGTAATTAAATTGATTTATCGATTGTTATCTTTTTGTTGTTTGTTTTTTTGATTTCTTAGAATTTTGATTCCTTCGAATTTTTCGGTACGGTAAAACTCTTCACTATTTGAGTTTTAATAATAAAAGAAAAGGGATTCATGCAGCCGATGAAAATTAAAAAGCTTCTGAATCGATAAAACAGTTAAAGAAAAAAAAACACGAAATTTCAGCCAAGGTGGAACGATTCCGGAGGTTTTCTCGGTGATAACTGGTTTCAGAGAGATTGTCGACATCGGCTTTTCTTTGGACAAAACCGGAATAATCGTTGAGATCTCGGCTGAGATCGACTACATAGGTCGGCTCATAATACAACCCATGGCATTAATGCGGACAAACTAATTCCAATACGGCCAAGCACCCCCTATCTCCAGAATCCCATCTGTCCCATCTATTAAATTGAATGCGCAATCGTTGCGAACAAAGAGTAAATTTTTGATGGGGGCGTTTTATGATAGGGGCATGGGGGACAAATCATGTCTTGACATGTGTTTTTCCAATTGATTATTTTAACAAATTCTGCTACAAAAAATATAAAGGATAAAATATCACCAATTAAGATAACCAATATTTTCACCAAATATATACTTCTTTTATATATTTGGAAACAAAATTTGATGGAATCAATTTATAACAAAGACACGCGTCAAGACATGATTTGTCCCCCATACCCCATCTGAAAACCCCCATCAAGTATTTTTCCGCGAACAAACTAGTTCCAATTATAAGTTGAGTTGACCTTAAATCAACGGGATTGCCATTTTTGTATGCGAGCGAACTGAGTGACCAGTCACTGATTCATCAATGCTACTGCTACCTCTCCCAACGAATGATAAAAGAATGAAATAACCGTACAGGGAAGTAAAAAAACAGAATTAAATACTTGTAGTTGCAGCAGAGGGAAAGAATAAACAAATTATATTTTTGCTTTAATCGTAGAGTAGAGTGTGGACTGTGCGGTGTGTAACGCCCGAGTAAAGCATGAATCTTGTCAGTAAGACCAGAGAATCACGGGGAAAACTTGTCTCTCTGAATCATGATTTCTCTCATCGAGAAAAATAAATAACTTAATTTCAGAAAAGTGGGTGTTTGCCTTTCACGAGTGCTGGGAGGTAATTAACGATCTCTTGTTTTGTCGTGTACGAGTAGTAATTAATAAACCAACCTCGACCGAATGTTTCTAAACAGTCGTCGTCGTCAGTAACTAATTAATACAGTAGGTCGACGAGACATCAAATTCCCAATCCCAAAACTATAAATGTTTACAGACTACTCAACCTGGTGTTTCAGATAGGGAAAGATCATGATCAGATCAGATCTGATCTGCTCATGATAACGATGTTGCGTGACATGCAGGATTGCAGGAGCATGCAACTAGGCATACATACATATAGATAGATGTAGGAGGAAGAAGGAATTGTATCTATAAGCGCGCTTGTCTGCCGCTTAACAATTTAGCATGTAGCTCTTCGACACCGACTTCTCACTAAAGATAGCTGCTGCCGATGATGATGATTGATCAATGAACATATTCGTACCTAACTCATTACTGCATGCTGGTTAATTAAGTTTTGAACTTGTAATTCATTAATTTAGCGGGTAAAAAATCTATCAATTCTTTCTTTCAAAAATATATGTCGATGAGCAGAAAATGACTGGCGAAATTATTTTTCTTAGCGCGTAACTGATTTCACACTTCTTCTTCTGTTTTGGTTGGGAAGTTAAAATTTGGGTAGACCCATTTCTATTTAGATGCTAGCAAAAGATACGGTTAGCCCTACATCTCACACTAGTGGGGGCTGTAACGGTGCTAGCTAATTAAGTGTGCATGACCTACACGTAAAGGCCCATGTTCTTGCCATGGTTCTTGTATCTTTCTATGTTTTTTACGCAACATTCAAATCAAATGGAAATGAAACGTAATTATTGTAAGTAAGTTTTACTCGCCGAGTTTTTGACCGTCGGCCCGAATTTTGTAAAAAGAAGTGAAATGACACGTAGGTATATTAAGTAGAGAGTAAAGGTGGCTGGCAGCACAGGCAAACCACAACAAGAAAAAAAAGAGAGGAAAACAAACAAAAGAAAAGCAAAATAATCACCAAACTAGCGCCCGAACCTTCGAATTTTTCTCTTCCTCATTTTCAGAGATTTATTATTATTATCTTAGATTTTAGAGATCTCCCTCCACAGCTCTTCAAAAAAATCTAAAACCTTTCGAGATTTTGATTTCGGATAATTTGATTATTTTTATTTTTGCAGCTCACGATCAAACAAACAACACATTTTTTTTTTCTTCTTTTCAATATTCCTCAACGAGGTTCCGAATTTCAGCTCTCTCAAATTAGGGTTTCTTTTTAAGGTAATGTACATGTCATACTCTTTAGAATAAGATCTCGTGTTTTGCGTTTTCGCTGAACTTACGGAATCAATATTTATCTCTAAATTTGTCGATTAATTTTCTTCCTAGAAACGAATTCAATGTATTTTCAGTTTCAGAAATCAGACAGAGTATTAGTAGAGATTAAGAAAAATTGAATTTAGACGGTTTCTAATTTAATGTTGTTGAAAACGGGGCTTATTAGGGAGAGCGATCTCTGTTTCGTAGATTTTTTTCTCCTTTTTTGATTTTTGAAAGAAAAAGGTCCGTTTTTTACTCTGTATTTCAGCTCAAATTCTACCATTTTTAGTATCTGATTTGATCAAATATCACTTTTTTTTGTTGCTTAAATTAAATACTTTCCGAGGAAGAAGGGAAAGTAGAGAAGAAAGTGAGAACTGGGATTTTCAAAAATTATAATAACCTCTGTTTTGTAGGCTTAGCTGCTGCTGTTGATCATCGTCATGCATCTTAATGACAATGCGTTTTGGTGAACAGAGTTAGTTCTTTAAAGCCCAAGGCCTGAATTTCTTGTTTCAACCTCGGACGAAATAATGTCAGGTAAGCTGAGATTCATATCTGTTAGTTTCAAGTCAAGAGCAGATGGAATCAAACTCAGTATGAGATGTAGTAGTCAGCAGAGTAGTGATGTCTCATGTTTGATCTGCTTCGAAACTTACTCTATTGTGTTATGTTGAAGGCCTGGAAGGACTGAGCATACACGATGAAATAAAAGAACGGAGGTCAGATGTAGAGAACTCGGAAGATGAAAGACGACGGACTAAAATGGGAGCTTTAAGAAAGAAGGCGATAAATGCTTCAAGCAAGTTCACACACTCTCTTAAAAAGAGAGGGAAAAGGAAAATTGATTATAGAGTTCCCTCAGTTTCCATAGAGGATATAAGAGATGCAAAGGAGGAGAGTGTGGTGCGTGAATTGCGCCAGAAACTTTTTGCCCGTGGTTCATTACCACCTCGGCACGATGATTATCATACATTGTTGAGGTAAATTTCTCTATCATTACACTCTTGTATGTTTATTTGATTTACAAACTTCTTTTAGTACATGATTTTTATAGAATTAGGGGGAAATGGGAAATATGGAAGCAATTGATTTTCCTTGCTTTTCTCTCAGTGGAATTAGATTTGACTTCTATTTCATTTCATTGCTTTGTGTGCTCCTCCAACATTTGATTCTGCTCATACAGGTTTTTGAGAGCCAGAGACTTGAATATTGAAAAAACAATTGAAATGTGGGAGGAAATGCTTCAATGGAGAAAAGAATACGGGACAGACACCATACTAGAGGTGAAGATTTTTACCTGGGTCTTATATATGCTATACTTGAACCATACCTAGATGTTTAGAGCTAGTTTATCTATCGTTATGACTGGTCTAGAACTTCAACGAGGTTCCATTAGTTCTGGTCATGCTTTATTTTTTCTGATACCCTTTGCTCTTTTAACTAATGAAAAATCGAATCTCTGTGAAGGACTTCCAATTCGAAGAACTGGAAGAAGTTTTGCAATACTACCCTCAAGGTTATCATGGTGTTGATAAAGAAGGAAGACCAGTCTATATCGAGAGGCTTGGGAGAGCTCACCCAGGTAAGCTAATGCGTATTACCACAGTTGAGCGATATTTAAAGTACCATGTACAAGAGTTTGAGAAGGCTCTGCGAGAGAAATTTCCTGCATGTTCGATTGCAGCAAAGAGACACATCGGTTCAACAACAACTATCTTGGATGTGCAAGGGCTGGTATGTGTTTTTGTTGCCAGCCACCCTCCTTCCCCAACCAGGCAACTGGTTTCTTTTTTTTCCCATCTTACTTCTGAAGATGATGAGTACATTTTGCGAATGTAAAAACCTTAACTGGTATTCACCTTTTGGGAAGCAGGGCATAAAGAATTTCAGCAGAACTGCAGCAGATCTCTTGGCCGGTATGGCGAAGATAGATGGCAACTATTTTCCTGAGGTACTTGGCTTATTACGGAGTTAATTATCTCACAAAATTTGTTTTTGCTTGATAAAAAATCACTTACTGAACACCAAACAACATTACAAAAAAAGAGAGAAACTCAACAGGGAACTCACTAGTCACTACAAAACCAAAATACGACAAATCAACATGACATGACTAATTGAACCTGTAATACAGCTTCTCCTGATGTTCTACCATCCCTAAATTTTTCGCTCACAAGATTAGGCCTATTAAAATAAGTCTATACTTGTCTTGTATGCAGACCTTACATAGAATGTTCATCGTCAATGCTGGTTCTGGCTTCAAGATGCTCTATGGCACCGCAAAGAAGTTTCTTGACCCAAAAACTATTTCAAAGATACAAGTAAGTCTCTCATAATTCATGGAAGTTGTGTAATTTTATTGGTCCTTGTATTTCTCTAGTTATGAGCGACCTTCAATTTTTGAAATTGCAGGTGTTGGAACCAAAGTCGCTTGGTAAACTGCTGGAAGTCATTGATTTGAGGTCTGTATATTTCTCTGTTCGAATATTACTATTTCGCAATTACTTTATCTAGGCTGCATGTGATCTGATGTTATATTCTTTCAGCCAATTACCTGAGTTCTTGGGTGGTTCTTGTACATGTTCGGCTGAAGGAGGGTGCCTCAGGTCTAATAAAGGACCATGGAATGATCATGAGATAATGAAGGTAACTTTACTGTGTGTTTGAAGGTTTTTCTAACTGATTAGGGAATATAATACTGTGGAGTAGATTGAATCATGTAGGTCAACAGGAAAAAACTTTCTGACTGAACTTTACCTACCTTCTGTAGATTGTACATAACACAGATGGAACTTTTGTAAGACAAGTTACACGAATATTTGATGAGGAACATAAAGTGAATTCTCACATTAAAATGGTATCATTGAAGGCAAGCTTTCTGACTTCCTTTTTTATGCCAAGCTGTAGTCAGTTATTCTTATTTCTCTTGGTCTTATGTTCGTTGTTCGTTACAGGGAAGAACTAGTGATACATCAACTGCTGAATCAGGATCAGATGTTGATGATCCCTGCTCTCCTCTTGGACCCAGGAATTTTGGTTTTACGAGATTGGCTCCAGTTCATGAAGAAGTGAGTTTCTCAACTGTTTAAATATTTGATTGTGTGTCACATTTAAAGATGCCAATAATAATAGTAATGGCTTCCTCCATCACAGTGTTTAGTATTAGATTTGACTCATCATGTATTAGGTGAACTAGAGGGCATTAATTTTCCTTGCGTGATTATGTTTAACACGTTAGAAATGTAACAGTAACTGGTTAATCTATCTGTAAATTCACCATGATCTGTTTAAGGCAAATGAATAAACAATTTTTTTCCCTTCCTGATTCTATTTGTTACTGTCTTGATACTTCAAAGTAAAGCAAAGAGGGTTATGCAATGCTTGTTTCTTGGTAAAGATGTCCAGCTTAGTAGTGTGTAGTATGGTTGATTTTGAGTTGGAAGGGAGGACTTAGAAATGATAATAAACTGTATGGTTTGTGAATAAAAAACACCTGAATTTGCATCTACAGATGTCAGCTCTGTATTACCAATTGCTTAATAATAGTAACTGTGCCCAGGTGAAGGCATCGGATACACCTGCATACTACAGCTGCGATGACCATTTTGTTATGGTTGATAAAGCTGTAGATTGTAACCAAGGAGACCGGAGTTCAGGCAGTCGATCAGATGGAGTTACTGGTCAAGGGAACCGTTTGGACGAAGCATCAGATGCTAGAGGTATGTAGTTCATTTCAAGGGTGGTACTTGAATATCTATGCTTGGAGGCAAAAATGAAGCCAAAATCTGTTGTAGGCTTGATGATACTATTAAGAAGAGAGAATTGAAGAACTATAGCTAATCAATGTACTTTTCCTACAGCCTTAGCCACAAAGGACGGAAAAGATGAATCGAAAAGCTTCCGTAGTTTTGTGCGTCTGTTGATGGGTTTTGTGTCCAAGCTACTCACCATCTTCCATGTTATACGCTGTGGATCTGGACTGCGGCATCTGGAAAATGTCAATCCCTCTAGCAAACCAAAACCCAGTCCAGATAACCGACCACCTGCTACAGCAGAAGTTATAAAGGAAGAACATCCCCTACTTCCATGTTTGCAGCGTCTGAAGAGGCTTGAAACGATATACGAAGAGCTTAACACGAAGCCTGCGGAGATCCCTCCAGAGAAGGATCAAATTCTTATGGACTCTTTGGATCGGATCAAATCTGTGGAGTTTGACCTTGAGAAGACAAAGAGAGTAAGCCTTTAGACATATATGTGGAGCTCTTACCCTTTCCATGCATCTACTTTATTCATGACATCTTCCTTGCTTTTTAGGAATTGCATGCTACAGTGGTGAAGCAGCTGGAGATTACAGAGTTCTTGGAGAATTTAAGAGAATCTAATTTTCGTGTAAGTTGATTTAGATAGACTAGCGTTGTCTCTTGGTTTCTCGTGTTACGTGTTCCTGTTTCCCATTCATGGAGTTTTTAGGGGATTTTCTATGGGTACATTGCATTTTTACTGTACTATTAGATGCTTACCAAACATGCTTACCAAACTTTTGTTCACTCTTAGTACTCTGAACGACCTGTATCTGATTCGTCACAGTATTAATAGTCTTTCAAACTGTTTTTCTTGCTGCAGCAAAGAAGAAAGTTATTCTGTTGAGATTTTGAAGGTGACAATGGCAAGTGATGTGCTACTACAGATAGTGTTTCAACACACCAGAAAATCTAGGAGCTATAATCTTAGCAGTGGATCAAGTAAGAAAGGGGGAGCAGCAGAAAACATGTTGGTCTATTTTAACAGACAAAGAGTGAGCTAGGGCTCGTCGGTCTAATTGTTTAACTCTAGTGTCCCAACATTCAATGTGAATACTATTTTGTTTCTGTCTAATACATCTGTTTAACCAACCAAGAGATGGAACTGTTCGACCACAACAGATGTTCTTGCAGAAGAAAACAAAATTTGTCTTAAAAAAACAACTCAACATAAACCAAATGATTATGTAAAATATATACAGATCTTTGTTGTAGGTGAGAGTGGGAGCAGTGATTAGTGTTTTAGATGATTAATGTTCCCGGGGTTGGGTTGGGTAATTTGATTTGTTTTGTAGCTTCTAGTCCCGGCAGGTTTATCAATTGGAAAATTGCAGTTCTGAATGTTTTTATTGTTTGAACAAAATGTCCAGTGCAATTTAATTCTCTCTCCCCATGAATATGGTTCCTTAGTGAAATAGGAATAACCCTGAATCCGTTACAAGGCAACCATGTCATTCTTTTGAGTTGTTCTCAAGGTTGTTCCCGGGCTTCACTACGTATCATCATCAAAAGGTGTTTCCATGAAATTAGAATTTAAGCTGTAGAGATTAATTGTTTAAATCCCCTTAGCTTAGGAAATACTACGGGTATAGTCTCAGTGAAGGACTTCAAAAATGTTCGAAACCAAGAAGTGCCTCAATGTTCATTGTTACTGTGAAATTTGAACCATGTACAAAACGGACAGCTGCCCTATTGTGAAATTTGAACCATGTACAAATCGGACAGCTGCCCTTTTGGTATTAAAATTAAACATATACGGAAAATGCACTGCCCACTCTAATGAGGCAGAACTCCATATTATATTTAACTTAATTATGCGGAATCTAGCGACGTGGGATTATGGTCCTTTCACGCGTCCTCACATGTAAGCCCAGTTATTTGGCCTAACATGTGCACCTATGTACGTGTCGCCGCAGGTGTGCAGGTGATATTCGGTCACGATACACCCCACGTACAGGTCATTCATTCATACTACGTATGGATGGTCACGGATGTGCAGGTGACATACGGTCACTGTACACCCCACGTTTAGATACAGACCTGGATCTGATACCATGTTAAAGTTTGTGGGCGTCCAACTAAAAACCCAATTGGCAATGAGTGGAGCGGCCTTCCATATTATATTTAAGTTATAATTAATTATGCGGAATCTAGCGATGTGAGACTATTGTCCTTCCACACTCACACAATTTGACAGTCAGGTCTGTAATTTGTGGAGTATGTGCCTGATTCATGTGGTAGTAGTAGATAATATCGGATTTGCCCAGTTTTCCAGCTTCGGTAGCGCCACCCACCCAGTTTGTCATCCATCCTACAACTGCTGCTCATACAACTTTCTTAATTTGCACATGAGGTCATTCAGAGTTTAAGAAACTGCATCTCACATTTAAAGTATCGACACAATGTGTTAGGATTAAGTCCTCACAAGACATTAATAGTTTTTTTGGATCAATGTAGAACTGAAGAAAACAGAAATAAGATGCACTAAGCGAAACAAGAAAGACAAAAAATTTAACGTGGTTCGGCAATGTGCCTACGCCCACAAACGGCTACGCTCAACTCTTATTATAAAACAAATTACAGAGGAATAAACCCTAACGGTTACTGAAACAATCAACAAACTATGAAAACCAGGATGTTGTTCACAAACACCTAAATAATTCTCTATGAATAAAAATTTCTATTCCCTGAAATTCTCTGATTGTGAGATCTCTCAAATTGTGTTGCGTGTTTTCCTTAAGAATTATACGCCTATTTATATTGGTTACAAACTTGGCTTTCAAGTATATGAGTTACTAGGAAACCCCAAACAAAGCTAAGTAAGGAAAACTCTAGTTTAACCAAAACAGGAAACCTCTAGCTTTATCAGAATAAGGAAACCCCTAAATGATTCTAGATTATTCTCGGACCTTCCTAAAACATCGACAACATCCAACAATTATCCACCTTGCCTATGTTTCCACTAAACTGAGCTGATCCAAAAAAGGTAAATCGTAGCCTCAAATGCCCCTAAGGCCTTAACAATGAGTATTATTGATCAATCTGAGACACCTCTCAAACTTGAACTTTGGAACGACTTTCGTCAACATGTCGGATGGATTATCTTCGGTATCAACCTTCAATAGTTGTACTAATCCGTTATCAACCACTTCTTGAACCTCATGATAATGAACATCAATATGCTTGGTGCGTGCATGAAAAACTTGGTGCTTAGCTAAATGAATAACAATTTGACAATCACAGTTCACAACAACACTCCCTTGTGTAATCCCCAACTCTTCGACTAAACCACGAAGCCACAATGCTTCCTCAACGGCCTCCGTCACAACAATGTACTCTGCCTCTGTAGTAGACAAAGTTATAGTTGATAAACCCTACACTTTATGTAAAACAATACCCCGAATTGGAACGACACTTATCTCGATCACCCCCATAATCTGAATCAACAAATCCACGAACCTTCAAACTCTGCTCCTTCTCAAACACTAAACCAATATCCAAGGTCCCTTGAAGATATCTCAAAATTCCCTTCACTGCTTACCAATGTGCTCTGCTAGGATTAGTCATATATCGAGTAACTAAACCAACTGCTTGTGCAATATCCATACGAGTACAAACCATATCATACATCAAAGAACCTACCGCATTAGCATAGGAACCTTCGACATAAACTCCTTCTCCTCAGTTGTAGTAGGACACAACTGATTTGATAACTTAATTGTATGCGGTGTTGGAATACTAATATCTTTGTAGTTATGCCTTCCAAAGCGATGAAGAACCTTCTCAAGATAGGATTTCTGAGTAAGACATAACTTCTCCTCATATCTACCCAAAATCTTCTTAGCCGGACCCAAATCCTTCATCTCCAACTCTAAACTCAATTGTTTCTTCAAAACATCAAATCTTGACTTACTCTTGGCAGATACGAGCATGTCATCCACATAGAGTAAGAGATAAACAAAATTTCCATAAGGAAAATTCTTAAAGTACACAAACTTATCGTACTCACTATGGGTGTACTTCTGCTGCAACATAAACGTATCAAACCTCTTGTACCATTGTCTTAGAGATTGCTTCAGAAAATACAATGATTTCTGTAGTCGATACACATAATATTCCTTACCAGCAACTTCATAACCAATAGGTTGTGACATATAAATGTCTTCCTCCAAATCTCCATGCAAGAAAGCAGACGTGACATCTAATTTCTAGAGCTCTAAGTCAAACTGCGCTACAAATGCTAGAAGGACTCCAATAGAAGTGTGTTTACCAACCGGGGAGAAAACTTCATTATAATCCACACCTTACCTTTGTACATATTCCTTAGCCACTAACCTTGATTTGTATCGTACACCACTAACGATACCCTTGAAATATGGAATTCCATCATTTGCCGTATAAACCCACTTGCACCCAATCTTCTTTCCACCCTTAGAAAACTTAACAAGTTTCCAAGTGCCATTCTTTTGAAGAGACTTCATCTCCTCATCCATGGTTGTTTTCCACTCAACGGCATGATTATTACTCATTGCCTCCTCAAATGTCAACGACTCATCCTCAACAACAGATAATGCGTAAGACACATACTCATCAAAACCATAATGAATCGATGCACGTCTCTCACATTGAGATGCAAAGGAATAAATAATCTCGACTTGTTGTTGTGTAGATTCCTCACTAGGAACCTCAAATTCAACTTCATGTTCTGCAAGAGTTTCTTTTTTTTTTTCTTTTATAGTATATGGACTAGGAACTCTTTGCTCCACCTGCATCAAATCATCTTGAACACCGCTACTACCTTCACTTTTAATTTGAGTACCCAACCTGTGAACTTCTTTGAATCAAGCACCACTTTCTCATTAAAGGCCACATCGCGACTAATTATGAAATTATTCAATTCTGGACACCATAGACGATATCCCTTCACACCTAATGGATAACCTAAAATATCTTTCTTAGCCTAACACCAACTTATATTCTTTAATATGAAAAATAGGCTGGACAACCAAACACCTTCAAATTAGAATAAGTCACGGGATTACCAGTCCATACCTCCATAGGTTACTTAAATTTAATAGTTGTTGATGGTGATCGATTCACTAAATAGCACGCCGTATTAACTACTTCAGTCCACCAAATATTATCCAAACTTACTTTTGACAACATGCATCGTGCTCTCTCAAGTAAGTTTGATCAATTATCTCCTCACTCCATTTTGATCAAGTGTACCTTTGACTGTGAAATACCTAACGATACCTTGTTCCTCACAAAACCCCTTCAATGTATTCACCACCATTATCTGAACGTATCTTCTTAACCACACGACCAAGTTATTTTATACCATGATCTTTCAATTCTTAAACACCTCGGTGACTTCATTCTTATATTTCATGGTGTAAAACCAAACTCTCCTCGAAAAACATTGATAAAGGTCAAGCCACTTAGCACCTCCCTTAGAAACTGTACGAGAAGGAACCAAAACATCAAAATGGATGTAATCTAACATACCCAGCGTATGGTGTGTAGCAGTACCAAAACTGCTCCTACATTGCTTCATGAAGATACAATGCTCACAGAAATCAAGCTTGCAAGTTTTCTTACCACCAAGCAAGCCTTTATTACTCAACACAAACATACCTTTCTCACTCATATGCCCAAGATGCATATGCCACAAACGTGTTGAATCCACATGTTTATCATTAATTGATTGAGAAACCATAGCTCTACCACAAACTATATCTTCTTATAGGAAAATAATACCATGTCTTTCACCGGTAATCTTCAAACTACCATCGTATACCTTCAAGAATCCATATTCTGCAACATACTTGTATCCAAGAGACTCAAGTACTCCTAACGAAATCAAACTCTTTCTCAAATCATGAACATGTCTAACCTCTGAAAGTGTTTTAGTAACACCATACGAACGAACCTGTATCGTACCTGTTTTGCAGGAATTAGAATTACCCATCATAACAGTACCACCATTCACATCTCTGTAAGTGGTGAAAAAATCCTTAGTAGGACACATAGGATATGAAGCACCGGGATCAAGCAACCAACCATCATTGAGATAACTCTTTGATGTAACGGTTAACACCTCCTGATCAGAACCACAAATTGGATCTTCTAAAACTTCACTGCCTTCAGCAACCGAAGCAACACCATTCTTCGAATCTGATTTCTCACGTTTTTTATCTCTTGCCTTAAGCTTGAGATAATCATCTCTAATATGACCAGGTTTTCGACAAAAATAACACTAAATATCGTTCTTTTTGAAAGGATTCTTCGACTTTGACTTCTTATTACCATTCTTTCCTCTACAATAAACAATCCCTCGGCTTGTGTTTCATCGCTGAACTCTTGTTTCCTTAACACCTTAGCTTGTAAAGAAGAGATCACATCATCACAAACCTTATTGTTTTCTTTAGTTTTCACATTTAGCAAATAGTCAACGAAAGCATCGTATGACGGAGGCAAAGAACACAATAATATCATAGATTTATCTGTATCACAAATAGTGATATCGATAGTCGACAAATCATAATAGATATTATTAAACTCATTAATATGATCAACCATTGACTTACCTGAAGACATCCTAAAGGCATGGAGTTTACACTTCAAGTAAAGTTCCGAAGTCAAATCCTTTTGCAAGTAGAACTTCTCTAACTTATCCGAAAACGCCTTGAAAAAGCGGGGGTCTAACAACCTCACCCAATATTTCGATTAGCAATATGTATGGACTAACTCGAATATACTTTCTAGAGAATCAACTAGACAGTCAGACTCAATCTAGATAAAAGCATATCAAAGAGTTAATATCCCAATCTCTCGATTTGATCTATACTCAAGCAAATGGAAATCTGCGAGTCTTTATCAAATACATGAGAGATAACTTGGATGGTATCAAAGACCAATATCCAAGTGTCAATCAATTTAAATCAACAACCAAAGGTTGGATATTCTAATTGATTGATCTTAACGCACAACCTGTGATATTTCAATTATATAACAAAATATAATGCGGAATAGAAATAACACAGACACCAGAAATTTTGTTAACGAGAAAACCGCAAATGTAGAAAAACCCCGGGACCTAGTCCTGATTGAACACCACACTGTATTAAGACGCTACAGACACTAGCCTACTACAAACTAACTTCGGTCTGTAATTGAACCCTAATCAATATCACACTGATTCAAGGTACAGTTTCGCTCCTTACGTCTCTGATCCCAGCAGGATACTACGCACTTGATTCCCTTAGCTGATCTCACCCACAACCAAGAGTTTCTACGACCCAAAGTCGAAGACTTTAATAAACAAATCTGTATCACACAGAAAAGTCTATGATAAAAGATAAATCTGTCTCCCACAGATATTATGAGTTTTATCCGTCTTTTGATAAAATCAAGGTGAACAGGAACTAATTGACAACCCGGACTTATATTCCCGAAGAACAACCTAGAATTATCAATCACTTCATAATAATCTAAATCGTATGGTAGCGAAACTAGATATTGCGGATTCATAAACGATGAGACGAAGATGTTTGTGATTTCTTTTTATCTTGCCCTATCGGAGATATAATCTCAAGTCAATTATTCAATTGAACTCGTACGATAGAAAATGGCAAGATCAGAACGCTCAAGTACAAGAGAAGTAGTTTCGTCTGTCTTCACAATCCCAATGAAGTCTTTCAGTCATTAACCTACAGGGTCTCGAGAAGAAACCTAAGGTTAAAGGAGAATCGACTCTAGCAAAACCAACTAGTATCACACAGGAGGTGTGGGGATTAGTTTTTCCAGTTGTTAGATGTCTCCTTTATATAGTTTTCAAATCAGGGTTTGCAATCTAAGTTACCTTGGTAACAAAGCATTCAATATTCACCGTTAGATGAAAAACCTGATTTAACCAAGCTAATATCTTTCAACCGTTATATCGAAACTTAGCTTGTCACACACAAATGAAATGTATTTCATTTAGGTTTGAGTAACCGTACCTAAACGTGTACACTTGGTTCACAAATAGTTAACCAATGGTTACCATATGAGCACTTTCATATTAACCGTATTCATCTTCTTCACAACTAGTTCAAATGACTTCAAAAGAACTAGTGGAAGAGTTGTTCAGTTGCTTAGGTCTTTATGAATAGACACAATTGAAACAAAATCGGTTTGATTCACTTGAATCAATTCATGAACAATATAGCCACGGTTTGCAAAGATTGCATTCCTTATTGTTTTATTGTTTAAGTTCATGAACTTCCGATTTGAGAAATATAACCGGCTTGGGTATGCGTACGGGTACGTGTACCATAGCTACCGGATTTGAGTTTACAAACTCAGCAGAAATTTTCGGTTCGAAAACTTCCATGGGTACGCGTACGGGTATGCGTACCTAAGGTGACCGGTTTAACAGTTTGAAAACTTACAAACTCCGCAGAAATTTTTGGTTCGAAAACTTCCGTTGGTACGCGTACTCAACCCGTCTCATTCACCAATACCGTATGCACACATATGCAACACTTGGTTTCCGGCACCCGGATTTATACACTAATGTGCGAACACACTATATATGCTTATATCCATAGTTGGTTACGTAATCTCAACTCTACATTTCAATCATTGAAACATTCTTCTATAATGTTATAACAGTCATTATTCACAATTATCGTCATCAAAGCTATTTTCAAGATTGAAACGTCATCATGACTTTCGTCACGGGTAAGATGAAAAGTGGTTAAAGCGAAAGCTTACCAACACATATTTCGAGAAAAAGATAGGCGAGTAAACTCGGCTCGAAATAGCGAATGTGTATGTATGAAAACTATCATACTTATACGACTTTGTCTCGAGAGTAGGAGATAGAGTAGATAGACTTTTGAGTGATAGATAAGTTCAAGTCTCCACATACCTTTTAGTTGGATGAAGTTCCACTGGTTCCTTGAGTAGTTCTTCGTCTTCGTAAGATGATCGCCATGGAGTCTGGAGCTCAACTATACTAAACTGTCCTAAACCGAGACTTAGCTATAAGTAGTCTAGAAATCAAGACATATAGTTTTGACAACTAAACTTGACAAACATGCTTGAGATAGCAACGCATGCGAGTTCGACCGAGCAATGCTCTAACAATATCCCCTTTTGTCAATTTTAGTGGCAA
Source organism: Papaver somniferum (assembly GCF_003573695.1). Classification (NCBI taxonomy): domain Eukaryota; kingdom Viridiplantae; phylum Streptophyta; class Magnoliopsida; order Ranunculales; family Papaveraceae; genus Papaver; species Papaver somniferum. The sequence continues at coordinate 133,171,227 of NC_039358.1, read as the reverse complement.
AACTATCAATACATATGGATTACAAAATAAATAAAACTTTGTAGCTTCTCGTCCACATTCTTGATCTCCTTGATGCTTCAACATTACTCGAAAACTTTGTCTTTTCCAAGTACTCCCATGATTCCATAGATGTTCAATTCAGCATCATAGTTGTTGAAGATTCGTAGCCATAACAATGAGAAAACAAAAGCTCTCGATCATTGTTATACAGTGTCATAATATTATTACACAGTATCAGAGTTCTTATATGACAACTTCGACAACAATATTATGGTGATATGTATCACTCCCCCTTAGTCAATACTTTCATCTCAACATGAAAACCACTCCCCCTTACATAATTATCCGTAAAACACATAAACCATATGTATTTGTAGTGTGAACTACATATTAATTCTCCCCCTTTTTGTCAATAAAATTTGCAAAGGTACGAAAACGAGATCCTAATGAAATTTCCACGGAGATGCTTCAAGACCAAAGAAAAGTACATATCAACTTGTCTAGATGCAATCATATAGCCGAAGATAAATGCATTCATCAAGGAGTTTATAAAGATACAAGATAACCCCAAAAATATTCCACAGCCGCACTCCCCACAAAGATATGGAAATTAAGCGCAAGTTCAAAAGAACTCTCCCCCATTTTATGTCATTCCCGAAAGAACAACAAGAACGACCTTACTTTTATGAGAAAATAAGGATTTCTTTGGACACCAAAAACCATAAGGAAATGATTTTGTATCCAAAAATTCTCAATCAAACTAATCACAAGAGAACCCATGATTAATTTAATCGGAATACACAACCAAATTAATCACAAACGCATCTATGATTAGTCTAGTCGGAAATGCTCACATAATAATACTTATGGAGCCGTACAGTATATACATAAAATATGGATCAGGGAAGATCAATACTGCGGAATATACAAAGATTCATTCTATCTTCATCACTATTTGCATAACGACATATAATATACATAATCTTTGTAAACAAAAGATTTTAACCTATCTTCCATCAAAGAATTGACATAATAGGATTAACTTTTGTTTGTCAAAAGTTCATCGATCTTGTATCAATACTTGCATATCGCCATATGAAAGAGATAACTTTCGATATCGTATGGGACAATAATAGTTCACGGACGCAAACACACATATCCCATAACATATTGCGATATATAAAACATAAAGATTAATACTGCAAAAATAATCTTTGCTCATGGAAGGTATAATCAATCTTTTTCGCACATATTTACACCAAGAGTGGTTACCAAAGGCGTATAAAAATATTTTCTTAACAAAGAAGAACATACAAAGTCATTAAAGACCATGCATCATAGGTCACATAAGATAATTGTGAACATTCAAGAATCCCATAACAATGTGTACTACTGCCCATTCTTGAACTTCCTTCTTTGTTATTCACCAACATCATTCTTTTAAAGCTACAAAATAGCTTAGAATATATGTACTCCAAGAACCCAAGTTCCCAAGTCCAAGAGAAATGGAACAAGTGCAACGAAACATAGCAAAACACTCAAAAACAAGAGACAGGACAAGGACCATTCTTAACTCATCAAAATTCAGTAATTCTCATCTTTATTTTGAAGAGAATTCAAAGAGGAAGAGAACTCAAAAATAATGAGGTAATTCCGAGTTCGGACGAAGAAGTTACGGCCAAAACAAGTTTACCGAAAATCGACGTTAAGTATGCATTCGGGTTTGCAAACGAATTTTCATGACCTGAGAGAGTATGCAAACAGGTATGCATACTTAAACCCCTGGATTTTGATTTTAAATGAGGTTATGCATACTAGGTAGGTGTACCATGAAGTCCAAACATCCCGAACTACTATTTTCAAACCTAAACTTTTAAGAACCTTAAACACAGATCAAGTTAGGTAGAAATGAAAAATAAGAAAGGTACATGGATCATTATAAGTACTCTAATCAAATAAAAACATAAATCTTGCTCAGGTTTATAGACGTACCTTTTTAGAAGAATCCAGTTGAATTCTACAGCCTTACCGAACATAATATGTGTGCCCCAATTCTCGTGCTTCCCTTACCGTATACATAGCAGGGCATTCCTTGGTGAGGATGCACTTACAACACAATCAAGTTGCATTGGAGTGAACAATGTCTTGCTCACCACAAGTGACCGTTGTATTATCATGAAAGAGATCGCTTTTAGAACCTTTCACATTCAATTCCATTTTCCCAAAAAACTTGTTAAGTTCCAACATCATGGATACTGCCTTCTCCATAGTCATGGAATTTTCTGGAAGATCATTCTTTTTTCACACTCAAAGCATCATTGGCTTTCTTTGGGACCCATTTCTGAGTGCGTTTAGGAACAACCGGAACCTTCTTCCCATTACTCTCTTCAAGATTTCTCGGAAGAGAATTGGATTGACTGTTCTTTTGCAAGTTAGTCTTTCTCCAATTGGGAGTATCTGATCTTGTCTTAGTCTTTACGAAGTTATCCTTTTGATAACCATTACGATTGTGAAAAGATTTTGTATGACGTTTATAGGAAAATCAAGGATTATCACAGCACTGATTACTTTTCCTAAATGTTGGACATTTACAACCCGTAATGTCGAGAGTGTTAGCCTTAACATATGATCCCGGTTTAATCACTTCTTTGGACCGCCAAACAAGAATATCATGAAGTTTTTCATTCCTTATACGAAAACGACATCTCCTTTCCAGGTGACCTTTGTTTCCACAATAATGACAAATATAAGGAACGTTCTTACCCGGATTCATGTTTGCTGGTTTTGGAGGTTGATATACTTTGCTCTTTTGAACCTTAACTGCCGGTGAAGGTATTTCACTTTTTCCATCAGTGGAAACCTTTTGTTGAGAAGAATCACTAGCCTTGACAAATTTTACTTCTTTGCTAATATTTGGAGCATCTATTCCCTTATAGCCCAATCCTCATGTATCACGATGATTTTTACTTGCTCCTAGCATAGTGGTTAATTTGCTTGAACTAGTATTGAACTTTTTCAAGTCATCTTCCAACATTTTGATTTTATCAAGAGCAGCAGTTAAATCAGCTTCAAGGCGTTTTTCTCGAACAAGACAAGCACTTTCTCTGTCATCAAAACTAATTTGTTGAGAGTTAAACCTTGCTTCAGATTCTTCAAGTTTCTATTCCAACAAAAAAATACTTTTGATAAAGATTATCACATTCAAGTGACTTCATACGTAGGTTTTCCTCAGAATACTTGAGGATCGATTCGTTAGAACGATTCGAAAAATAAACACTTGCGTAACATCTTCTCAATTTCTTGTTTTCTCGACAGAGAGGAGTCAGAAGAGGTGATACATGAGAAGTTGTAATCTTCTTTATATTCCACGAATCCAAAAACTTAACACACTCTGAGACTTCCTTATCAACATCTCTATCAATATCTGAATCACCTTCATCAGAAAGTTTATCCAACTGTTCTTCTAGGAGAGTTTCCCAGTCAACAGTTTTTACATCAAGAGAATGTTTAGATGTTGACTTAGATGTGACAGTTCTCTCAGGTGAATCCAAGCTTTTAAAATCATCTGGTAATTTCTGAACTGGTACGTTATTAAAGATAGACTCGTCCATAATCAGATCGCTACAAACACAGACTTATAAGGTCTTTAACGTGTTTGCATGCTCTGATACGAATTGAAAAAGCGGGGATCTAACAACCTCACCCATTATTTCGATTAACAATTTATATGGACTATCTCCAATATACTTTCTAGAGAATCAACTAGACAGTCAGACTCAATCTAGATAAAAGTATATCAAAGAGTTAATATCTCAATCACTCGATTTGATTTATACTCAAGCAAATGGAAATCTGCGAGTCTTTATCAAATACAAGAGAGATAACTTGGATGGTACCAAAGACCAATATCCAAGTGTCAATCAATTTAAATCAACAACCAAAGGTTGGATATTCTAATTGATTGATCTTAACGCATAACCTGTGATATTTCAATTATATAAAAAAATATAATGCGGAATAGAAATAACACAGACACCAGAAATTTTGTTAACGAGGAAACCGCAAATGCAGAAAAACCCCGGGACCTAGTCCAGATTGAACACCACACTGTATTAAGCCGCTACAGACACTGGCCTACTACAAACTAACTTCGGCCTGGATTGTAGTTGAACCCTAATCAATATCACACTGATTCAAGGTACAGTTGCGCTCCTTACGTCTCTGATCCCAGCAGGATACTATGCACTTGATTCCCTTAGCTGATATCACCCACAACCAAGAGTTGCTACGACCCAAAGTAGAAGACTTTAATAAACAAATCTGTATCACACAGAAAAGTCTATGATAATAGATAAATTTGTCTCCCACAGATAAACCTATGAGTTTTGTACCGTCTTTTGATAAAATCAAGGATAACATGAACTAATTGATAACCCGGACTTATATTCCGAAGAACAACCTAGAATTATCAATCACCTAACAATAATCTAAATCGTATGGTAGCGAAACTAGATATTGCGGAATCACAAACGATGAGACGAAGATGTTTGTGATTTCTTTTTATCTTGCCCTATCGGAGATATAATCTCAAGTCAATTATTCAATTGAACTCGTACGATAGAAAATGGCAAGATCAGAACGCTCAAGTACAAGAGAAGTAGTTTCGTCTGGCTTCACAATCCCAATGAAGTCTTTCAGTCGTTAACCTACAAGGTCTCGAGAAGAAACCTAAGGTTAAAGGAGAACCGACTCTAGCAAAACCAACTAGTATCACACAGGAGGTGTGGGGATTAGTTTTTCCAGTTCTAGATGTCTCCTTTATATAGTTTTCAAATCAGGGTTTGCAATCTAAGTTACCTTGGTAACAAAGCATTCAATATTCAACGTTAGATGAAAAACCTGATTTAACCAAGCTAATATCCTTCAACCGTTAGATCGAAACTTAGCTTGTCACACACAAATGAAATGTATTTCATTTAGGTTTGAGTAACCGTACCTAAACGTGTACACTTAGTTGGTTCACAAATAGTTAACCAATGGTTAGCCATATGAGCACTTTCATATTAACCGTATTCATCTTCTTCACAACTAGTTCCAATGACTTCAAAAGAAATAGTTGAAGAGTTGTTCAATTGCTTAGGTCTTTATGAATAGACACAATTGAAACAAAATCGGTTTGATTCACTTGAAAAAATTCATGAACAATATAGCCACGGTTTTCCAAGATTGCATTCCTTATTGTTTTATTGTTTAAGTTCATGAACTTCCGATTTGAGAAACATAACCAGCTTGGTACGCGTATGGGTACGTGTATCATAGCTACCGGATTTGAGTTTACAAACTCATCAAAAATTTTCGGTTCGAAAACTTTCGTGGGTTAACTGGTTTAACAGTTTGCAAACTTACAAATTCAACAGAAATTTTCGGTTCGAAAACTTCTGCTGGTACGTGTACGGGTACGCGTACTAAACCCGTCTCCTTCACCAATACCGTATGCACACATATGCACACACTTGGTTTCCGGCACATGGATTTATACACTAATGTGCGAACACACTATATATGCTTATATCCATAGTTGGTTACGTAATCTCAACTCTACATTTCAATCATTGAAACATTCTTCTACAATGTTATAACAGTCGTTATTCACAACTATCGTCATCAAAGCTATTTTCAAATTGAAACGTCGTCATGACTTTCGTCACGGGTTAAGATGAGATAGTGGTTAAAGCGAAAGCTTTCAAACACATATTTCGAGAAAAAGACAGGCGAGTAAACTCGGCTCGAAATAGATAATGTGTATGTATGAAAACTATCACACTTATACGACTTTGTCTCAAGAGTAGGAGATAAAGTAGATAGACTTTTGAGTGATAGATAAGTTCAAATATCCACATACCTTTTAGTTGGATGAAGTTCCACTGGTTCCTTGAGTAGTTCTTCGTCTTCGTAAGATGATCGCCATGGAGTCTGGAGCTCAACTACACTAAACTGTCCTAAACCGAGACTTAGCTATAAGTAGTCTAGAAATCAAGACATATAGTTTTGACAACTAAACTTGACAAACATGCTTGAGATAGAAACGCATGCGAGTTCGACCGAGCAATGCTCTAACACGCCTTTGCGGAGATTTCTCTCGAAAAGTTATGACTGATATCCCTTGACAAACATAAACGAATAGTTGAACACGCCTCCAAATCAAGGTCAACCCACCTCTCATTGGTCCAATCCTTTGGAAACACCGTTGGCTTCACCTTGATTGCTTTGATTTTTTCACACTAACAAGAATATCTTTTATATCAGTTTGCCATGATGTGAAATTATTCTTCCCATTGAACTTGATAATATCAAATCCATGCACCTTCAAAAATCTACTTGATTTAGAACCATACATATTCACTTTTAACTATGATCTTCTCCATGGTCACCGCACCACTTGTAAGGATTAAGTCCTCCACAAGACATTAGTAATTCTTTGGATCAATGTAGAACTAAAGAAAACAGAAATAAGATGCACTAAACGAAACAAGAAAGACACAAGATTTAACGTGGTCAGCAATGTGCCTACGTCTACAAACGACTACGATCAACTCTTATTATAGAACAAATTATGGATAATTAAACCCCAACGATTGCTGAAACAATCAACTAACTATGACCAGCCCGATGCTGTTCACAAACACCAAAATAATTATAAACCCTAAAATTCTTTGATTGTAAGTACTCTCTCTAATTGTGTTGTGTGTTTTCCTTAAAACTTATACGCCTATTTATATAGGTTACTACAAACTTGGCTTCCAAATATATGAGTTATACTAGGAAACCCAAGACAAAGCTAAGTAAGGAAACCTTTGGTTAACCAAAATAGGAAACCTCTAGTTTTACACCTAGATGATTCTAGATTATTCTAGAAACCTTCCTAAAAACATCGACAACATCTAACACAATATACAATAAACTGCTGTTTTTTTTTTTCTTTTGTAATATCATTTTTGTATCTTCAAAATTGATGGTCGTTTCACATGTTGGGGTGATAGATTATTTGTAAATAATACATTATAATTCTAAAATGTAAAAACTTAAATCTCAGGACGGTTGCTCCTCAGAAAATTGAGACCAGATATCCATTTGTCTCCGTGGTCTAATGTAACTGTTGCATAGTTAACAACACATACAATGGTGTTCTAGGTTTTCAGACCAGGGTTGAACATAAAACAATAGAGCACACAAAGATCGAACTTACTTTAGACCTACATCCAGGGAAAAGAACTAAGTATGTTTCACGGGAATCAACATCTACTCTGCATTTTTTTTCTTCGCCACAACTCAATTTTTCTTTCTCTCTCCTCTCTCTCTCACCCCTTCTTCTTCTTCTTCAATAACACCATCAAGAAAAACCCTTCTCTGCTCAGATCTGGTCCATTTTGGATCGGATCTGAGCATATTTCTTCATTATTGCTTGTTTTCTAGGTTAGTTAGTAGTTTTAGCTTAATTTTTATTATGTTTTCTACTTATCTACACCATTATGGTGGTTTTATCTACTCTTTTGAGGTTTATCTTCGCTTTAATGGCGGTCCTTGGTTATTGGGTTGGGTTCCAAGATCGATAGTGATGCTCTCCAACGACGAAATCTTCATCTTCATCGGTTGACGACGGTAGCTTCATCACTAGTTACAACAGATTTGAGAAAATCACTCCTATTTTGGGAGCATATCTTTCTAAAAAAGAAAAACAAACCACAGTAAAACTTCGATAAATTAATAGCGTCGGGACCAAACAAAATTACTATTTTAGTGAAGTTATTAATTTATCGAGTTAAAATTTATCTTATCCGAGCCTAGTTGGAACCAGAGAATTTTATTAGGACCAGAAAATTTTATTATTTTAGCGAAGTAATTAATTTATCGAAGTTCTACTGTAAATGGTTGGAATTTACTTCCGAGAAAAACCTTTCTTCCTCCGATTTAATCGGATCTTACTCATGCTTGTATTTGTCTTACTCCGATAATCCTTCTCTTTCTCTTGTCGGATTTCTCGGTATTGTACTTTTACGGTATGTTCTTGTTACTTTATATTCTATTATTTGCGAATTTCCATTAATGAAAGGGTTCTTTGTCTATCTAAAAAAAAGAAAAACATCTACTCTCTCAGTTTTGTGACAACCACTTTAAGGGAATCAACTACCCTGTAGGAGGTGTAGGCGGCAAACTATATTTAGACATCATCCCACACTATGGATGGAATTGCTGCACTTTGAGGTTCATTTAGGCTTCACCCCTTGGTAAATAACTGGGGGTAGTCAAACAAGATTTCAAATGATTTTGGGAGAGTTCTCAAATCTATTGTTAATCAATAAAGATTTTTGGAGAGTCTCCCAATGTCTCTTGTTATTGGTTGGAGACTTTTTTCAAGTCATTTAAATTCTCTAGAACTCCATGTTATTGGATTAAGATTTTGTAAGAGTCACTTCAACACCCTTGTTATTCAAAAAAGAATTGAAAGTCATTGATTTGTAATTTTTAGAGATTTGTGGAGACTTTTTTAATGAAAATAGGCATAGTTGAAATCTCTCCTTGAGATGTGATATTTTGAGAGACTTGAAAATATGGGAAATATTTTAAGAGACTTGGAAATATGCAAGATTAGTTACTACACATAGAAATTTTTGTGTTCCATATATCTAACCCATACACATCAAAAAATTGGTCACATATTTCATTAGGGTTTTTTTAGGCACAAGACAACAACGAGATTTATTTTGAAAATGGTCACATATTTCATTAGTTTTTTTTTTCTTTTTTTTTGAAGCATTTTCGTTAGGTATTCATGGTACGTTAATAAACATTGTAACGTGGATAGTAAAAAATTGTAGACGTATTGAATATTTTTAAGGGATATTATACGTTTTTTGTCTCCAAGAGCCACAAAGATTCTTTACAAATATATTTTTTTTATCTCAACAAGTCACAAAGACTCCCTAAAATACTCTCATAGAGTCACAAAGACTCCATAAAATACTCTCAGAGAGTCCCTAAAAGTCTCTAGATTTTCAGAGAATCTCCGAAAGTCACTCAAATTAGAAATCTATGGAAGTCCATAGAAATCTCGTTTGACTAGCCCCTGTAAAGTTCTTTCATCACGGAGTACGTTAGGAGGTTTCAACTTCCTAACCATGTGCAAATGCTATATCCACTTTATTTTCTCCACTTAAGCTTTGATTAGCTGCGGTCACCTAATGCAGGAGTAAGTACCACAATAAGATATTGGAAATGGATTATGATTAATTACCCACTGTGGATTATGATGTAAGACCCGACACAACATGATCATTAGTGAAATAAACCTACTCAATTACATGTTGAAACTTAATTAACCAGCAGTAAGGAGTTGGGCATCAGTATGTTCATTGATCGAACATCATCAGCAGGCAGCAGCTATCATTAGTGAGAAGTCAGTGTCAAAGAGCTACATGCTAAATTGCTAGCGGACGACAAGTGTGCTTATAGATACAGTTTATCATAACCAAAGCTACTGATTAACTACTGTGCTTTACTAACAGGCTCCAAAGCTTCAATCATAACCACGCTGTTTCCTCTGATTACCTGTTCCATAAGACAATATCAAGAAGATCTTCAGTTACAAACTCAAAACCAATCAGTGGTTAATAAAAATATATCAAAGTAAGAGTTGAGACACCCACCACCATGCCAATGTCGTTTTTGTCATTTCCGTTCATCTCAACAGTATTATCGACCACGAGATTCATGAACTGGTCAAACCCACGAAGAGTCCCGACCACAACACGGTTAGCATTCAGCTTAACTGCAGAACAAAATCATGGGTTAAGTATAGTGATTTTCATATTTTTGTTCTGTAATATAAATAAAAGTAACAACCACAACCAACATTACACCAAACGATAAGCCAAAATAATAGTTGGTATTCAGAACTGACTCCTAAACTAAACCAAGGTCATATTACCAACTACAACACTTGATAACAATGGGAGACTTGCAAACGGCGGACAGCCATGGGCTGCCAGAAACTACGGGCTTACTTTGTTATCTGCGTTCTAACATACCCATCCACGGTCTCAAACATGATTAGATGAAAATCTCCATGACCACACCTACTCATTAGACAATTTGCCAAATGATGCTGCTTGGACCCTAATTGTTACCATAAAAAGTTGGTATGGATAGTCACGCTTAAGGGTCAAAACATCGGGTAGAGCACATTTTTATGTTATGTTACAGTGGAAAGCATCAAGAGACCATTATGCAAATGCAGAACTAAGTGGTTAGCATCCACCTTAATAGCCTGATGATGAGTGTCAAGTCAGGATATAAGTAAGCATTGCTGTAGATATCTGAAAGAACCTAGGCAACTAAGAAATAGGCAGATGACGAAGGAAAAAAAAGTGTAGATACATTGTGATTATGGAAGTGTTGTTTCTACTTTATTATGTTATATAGTTCAAACACTACATATATTTCTCTGGATATGGATAATCGATGTTCCACTAACAATACAGCAGAAACTCATCAAACTAATTAACAACTATCAAATGTGCATCGCAAACAAATGAGTATGAGTAATTCTAATGGAGAAATATTAAAAGAAACCCCGCATGGTTTGTTCAAATGTAAAATTACAGGTCTTAAACCCAAACAGAAAATATAGACCTGATGTATGCTTATCTGAAAGACCGCAAAATTTAAGATAAACCCTTATTAATGATTAACCTAAATCCTTAAATAAAATATAAACACATAACTAATTAAATCTACCCCAAAAACAAAATAATCCCTAGTAATGAGAACTAATCATAATTCATAAACTCCAACTCTTGAGGTAAAAAATAAAATAAATAGTGAATCCAAAACGAGAAACTTACTTTGAAGCTGCTTGTCCATGTACCTGTTACCAGCAAACAGAAAAAACCCAAATTAAAACCCTAGAAACCATATAAAGATAGAACATAAAAAGAAGATCATAGAGTCAGTGAGAGACTTACTTTTTCAAATCTGGAGGCTGACCGGATCTACTCATGGTGACGGAGGAGAAGATGAGTTGAGAGGAACGATTTCGTTTTCGAAACCCTAAAAACCCTGAGTTTGTGCGTGTCTCGAGTACTACTGTTATAAGAAAAGAGATGTCTATCAGCGACTGCTCGTTTTATATATACTCAAGACCATTTTCCTTAATGGGCCTATCATATTACCAACGTTTAGCGTAAGCCTTAACTAAACTAGCCCAATGCTGAAACCAAAAAAAAAAAAAAAAAAAAAAAAAAAAAACAAGACAAAATGGTTTGCGCTGCTTACAAAGAAAAGTGGTTTGCATTTAACTGGTCTGATGGTTCGAACCCCTAATTGCCAGAAACAACTCCTTAAGGAGTTAAAATGAAAATACGGATACCAAAATACACCACCAATTTTTTCGTAGGCAACCCATATGGACTAAACTCAAATACAATTCCGACAGTTACAACTTAATGAATCTCAATCAGGAATTATATGAAGAGTTTATATCTCTTTCTCTCACAATCAATATGTAAACGGAAACAAGTCCGTGAACCTAATTATATCGTGAGAGTACTTGGACGTTACCAAAGATCAATATCCAAGATCAATTAAGTTGTATCCAACAATTAAGATGGACGTATCTACTTTGATTGATTTTACGTACAACCTGTGATAATTCAATTATATAAATTAACAATATAATGTGGAAAATAAATAACACATCCACCAGAAATTTTGTGAGCGAGGAAACCGCAAATGCAGCAAAACCTCGGGACCTAGTCCAGACTTGAACACCAAAGTGTATTAAGCCGCTACAGACTCTAGCCTACTATCAATACTTCGTACTGGAATATAGTTGACACCGAATCCACCGTCACAGTAATTCAGTTACAGTCGCGCTCCTTGCGCCTCTTGAATCTCGCAAGACTCTGTGCAATTGATTATCTTAGCTGAGTTCCTTTACAACGTAAAAGTTGCTTCAACCTAAGTGAATAATTTAAACCAATCTTCCTCCCACAAAAGCCTATATGTGATTTTCGTTCTGATTGTTAGATCAAGGTGAGAGAGAAGATCGTTTCCAGTAGACTAGGTCTAGAAAACCTCAAAATCCGGACTTATGACTCCCGAAGAGCAGCCTAGATTATTATTTACCTCACAACTAAACAAAGAATCGTTATAGAGGAATTAAGTTGTGGAATCACAAAGACCAAGACAAAGAATTTCTATCGATCTTACCTGATCGGAGTGAGACTCAACAATCAGTATCAAGATCAGGATACACAAACTACCAAGATAAAGATAGTCGGACCCGGCTTCACGAATCCCTAAGCGAAGTCTTTTTAGTCGCTAAACCTAAAAAGGTTTAAAGGAGAGGACGACTCTAGTTTACGACTAGGAAACATAACAAGAGTGTTAAGGAGTCAAAGATCTCAATTGCTTGAGGTTCTCCTTTTATAGACTTTCAAGATCGAAGGTTGCTTTAGATTTAAGCTAAGGTAGCTTTGGAATCAGGCAATATATTTCCACCGTTAGATGGAAAGTCGACTTGAGATAAAAATAACAAAATATACACTCTGGTTAGGATGAACCATAACCGATCCGTATATAAGGACTTGTTCATGAAAGGACATGTTAGTCGAAACTAGTCAGACGAAGTATAAGCTTAACCATTTTCATATAACACTTTTAAACTTTAATATTGAGTCACAACCATAGGTTATAATGTCATCAAATATGTCTAGGATGTTTTAGAGAGTAATTCCAAATGATGATGTTCTCATAAAAATAATTCTGATGCATCTGAAAATATTCGACTGGGTAAGTATGTGTACTAGTACGTGTACTTACTTCCAGTTCGTGAGTTATTTTTTTCATGATATGTACACCGGGTATGTATACCCTTCAGACAGAAACACTCAGGAACTTTTGGTATGTATACTAGGAATGTGTAGCTTCCTGAGTTCACTAGCCAACAGAACTTTTCAGTATATAATGAGTATATGTACCAAACGTCATTGTCGAACTATATCTACGTCGGTACGTATACTACGGCTCCGTACCTATAACATTTACGCCAGAACTGGTATCCGTACTGCCATGTAACTAGATTTATAGTAGTTCTATATCTCTCTAATAATCGATTTGAAACATTCCCGAATAACATCAATGACACATATCATTGTTTCAGACTATTTTTAAATGATTAACTTGAATCATGATCTAGGTCATAAAGAATAAATTTTTCTTAATTAAATTCATCAAGTTTTGAACAAATGTTCTTAAAGTTAGTCATTCATATTTCGAGAATAATTAACAAGATAAACTCGACTCAAAATTTATATTGTGCACTACAAAGTTCACTTAGTCATGCGACTTACTCATAGATAGAAAGGAGAATACTTGAGTAATAGGTTGGTTCAGTCTTCACGTACCTTTTGTCGATGAAGTTCTCCAAACTTCAGTTGATCTTCGCATTCAAATGATAGAACGCAGTGATATCTAATACTCAACTACACACTTCTAATCTTAATCTGAGACTTGACTAAATGTAGATTAGAAATTAAGATATAATTTTTTTATCAACTAAATTTGACAACAAGCTTGAGATAGCAACATTTGTGAGTTCGACCGAGCAATGCTCTAACATTAAGGATGTATTCCAAGACCATTGTTCCAAACCATTAAAAAAAAAAACTTTATATTTCCACTTTTATTATTTAATATGGGGTGTTGTCTCTTTTATCGAGAATTCAATGTTATATCAACAATGGGGGTCTATAGTCACGTCATCATATTTTCACCCAAGCCAATATCAGAACAGGTTCTTCGCTCCTCTTCGTCCAAAAATGATAAAACCAATAAAAAACCCATCTCTGCTCACATCCAACAAATCAATTCTAGTGCAAGTTAAAACCAATCTTCAAGTCAATAAACAAGAAGTTTTAGTTTTCATACAAGAACATCAACAAGATGAAAAAGAATGGATTCATGGGAAATCAATCATCAACGAAAAAAAACTCATTGAAAAAGACCTTTTCAATCAACCAAATTCGAAGCCTAACCCAAATTACCTAATCAATACTTATCATCAGCTAATTAATAATATAATGCATGATCCAAAAACAACTACAAACCAAGCCCATATCAGAAGTATTGGCTATGCCCCAACTCTCCCTCCTCCTACTTCGATTAGACCATCTCTTACAAGGTGCATGGAATATACAACATTTTCTTACCCTAGAGAAATAAAAAATGAAATCATGGTGATTGACAAATATTTTTCAAGAGAAAGAGAATTTGATTGTCTGTTAATCATGTAATCATAAAATAAAATTGGGATGTATTTGAGGATTAGGGATAGGGGATGCATTGGGGTAAAAACCAAAATAGTTAATATCGTGTATCGGTGTCGTATCAGACGGATCCTATACACCTATACAAAAGATTATATCGGTTTTTATCAGTGATACAACATTAAGAATATTAAGAATAAAATTTTAAATATTTATAATTGTTCCAATCTAAAAAAAACGGTGTCATGTAATGCATTAATTCTCAAGATTAAAAGCTTTATAATACAAATTAAAGGGTATAAAAGAAGGAGATGATCCGTAAGAAGGGTTCAGTTGACAAATTTTCAGATCTAAATTATTTATTCTACCAAATTAACCTTACCGATATTACCAGCGTAACAGTGAACCCGATATATCGATTTGTACCGGCCGATATGAGCATTTTTATCGTTCAGTCCTTGTATCGCCGATATTTTAGATATCATAAAGGTTGTTAGAGAATAGCTCAGTTGAACTCACCGAGCGTTGGTATGTCAAGTTTGGTTGTCATATTTTAGTATAAAAACTCATCGAGAGTCGCTTGATTAAATACTAGAGTCTAGTTCGTTTAGGTTAGACTAAAAAGTCTAGGAATGTTGAGACATACAAATATTACTCTGAAGACCTGAAGAAGGTGAAGAAGTAACGAACTACAACGACGACATCATCCTTCCACTTGAGGTTAGTAATATTGACTTGACATGTTTCAATCCTAACGTATCTTTCAAGTCGTGCTATATTGAAAACATAAATGTGAAGCTGTATATTTTGTACATATTGTATAATACTCTAATGATGTAACATGATCATAATAGTGTTAGAGCACTACTCGGTCGAACTCACAAGCGTTGTTACCTCAAGCTTGTTTGTCAAGTTTGTTGTCAGAACTATAAGACTTGATTTGTAGTCTACTTATAACTATGTCTTGGATTAGGATAAAATGTGTAGTTGAGCTTTAGACTTCACAACGTTCATCGATTGAAAACGAAGAACTACTAAGGGGAGCTTGTGGAACTTCATCAACAAAAGGTATGTGTAGGCTTGAACTCATCTATCACTCATAAGTATATTATATTTTATCTCCTATCGAGACAAAGTGGTATAGCTATATAAACTTTACATTATACACATTTGATATTTCAAGCTGAGTTTAACTCGCTTATATCTTTCTCGAAATATGTGTTGAAAAGCTTTTTGCTTTAACTACGTTCATCATTATTCTTGACGAAAGTCAAAAGATGATCATGTGAAAATCACCTGGTAACATCTTAAATGATTTGTGTGAGATAGTCATTTGAGGTAGACTCGGAATGTTTCGTATTGATCATTCAATCACTTGAAAATTGCTTATAATCTAATAGTTTGTGTGAGACATCTATTGTCGTATTCTAAGAATGTTTCAATGATTGAAATGGGAGTTAAGAGCTAAAACCCATGTTTGGATACATTACGGTTTGTGTACTAAGTGTGCGAACTATTTTGTTGGAATTCAAGACCGGAAGTTAAGTTTGGATACCCGTTCGCAAACATATTTAACTGTTTAAGTCAGGGTACTTAAGTTTGCATACCCGTTCGCAAAATGATTTAACTGTTGAAGTCCGGGAACCAAGTTTGCGTACCCGTTCGCAAACGGTTTCAACTGAGTTCGTTCCGGAGCTAACGTTTGCGTACCCGTTTGCAAATTATCGGCTCGTGACCAATGTCCGGAACTTGAGTTTGCGTACCCGTTTGCAAACTTAAGTAGTTCAAGTTCTAAAATCAGTTAAATATGATTTCATACTCATGAACAAATATATTTATATATTAAGGAATGCAATCTTTAAAACCGTGGTTAAAATGTTCATGAACTGATTCTTTTGAATCAATCTGATTTTGGTTCAATTGTGTCTTGTATACTTCTATGAGAATATAAACAATTGAACAACTCTATGAGTAACACAACTAGATTCATTTGATTATCAATTGATCTATAAGTATTAAGAACATGGTTAATACAAATGTGTTCATATGGCTAACTTCGGTTAACTGTTATTGAGCCAACTCAATATACGTTTAGCTACGGTTGCCTATATCTAAATGAAGGTATATTTTATTTGTGTGTAACAATCTAAGACCATCTAACAATGGAAAGATATTAATTTTAATCTTGAAACAGGTTTCATCTAACGGTGAATGTTGATTGCTTTGTTCCAAAGTTATCAAACCCTGATTTGAAGACTATGTAAGGGAGAACTCTAGAAACTGGGAAATCTAATTCCCACACCTCCTATGTGATGCTAGTTGCGACTAGAGTCGATTCTCCTTTAACCTAGGTTTTTCCTAAAACCATTATAGGTTCACGACTTAAAGACTTCATTGGGATTCTGAAGCCAGACCCAACTATTTTCTCTGTAGTTGCGTGTTCTGATCTTACTTGTTCTATCTTATTGAGTACTATCTTCTCTAAGATTTTCTCGAGATTCATCTCCGATAGGTAAACTATAAAAAGTAATCACAAAGCTCTTTGTCTCATTCTTTGTGATTTCACAATAACTTGTTCTACTACCATATAGTTAAGTTATTGTGAGGTGATTGATATTTCTAGGATGTTCTTTGGGAATATAAGACCGGATTATCAATTGGTTCATGTTCACCTTGATTTATCAAAAGACGGAACAAACTTCGTAGGTATTTCTGTGGGAGACAGATTCATCTATCAAAATAGACTTTTCTGTGTGAGACATATTTGTTTATCAAGTCTTCGACTTTGGGTCGTAGAAACTCTTAGTTGTGGGTGAGATCAGCTAAGGGAATCAAGTGCGTAGAGTCCTGCTGGGATTTAGAGACGTAAGGAACGCGATTATACCTTAATCAGTGTGAGATTGGTTAGGGATCAACTACATTCCAGTCCGAAGTTAACTTGTAGTAGGCTAGAGTCTGCAACGTCTTAATACAGTATGGTGTTCAAATCTGAACTAAGTCCCGGGGTTTTTCTGCATTTTCGGTTTCCTCGTTAACAAAACTTCTGGTGTATGTGTTATTTCTTTTCCGTATTATATTTGTTTATATAATTGAAATATCACAGGTTGTGCGTAGTTCAATAAATTGGTAAATCCAACCTTTGGTTGTTGATTGAAATTGATTGACACTTGAACGTTGGTCTTTGGTACCGTTTAAGTTGTTTCTCATAATAATCGGGCTCGCGGATTTCTATCTGTTTGATTTTCTGATTACATTGAGATCCAGAGATACAACTCTTGGATATATTTTTCTTGATTGAGTCTGACTATCTGGTTGATTCTCTTGGAATTATATTGGAGTTAGTCTATACAGATTGCCTAAATTAAATATTGGGTGTGGTTGATCATAGTATTAAGGAATTATACCACGGACTATAGCACTTATCTTTTGAACTTCGTAAATATGACATCCACATAATCTTGTATATATTGTTATGATTATGTGTATGGGTTATGGTGAAGATTTCATCCTAGGAAACAATGTTTTACATTTATCTAAAGGAAGTACATTCATGAACTTGTTTTGTCAATCGAATGGGAAATCAATAGGATTATTGGTCTGGATATTCATTGCAAATCTTTGGATGACCAATATGTATGAGTTAGTAGAACCGATCTTAACTCAGATTATGTATCTTGGTATAACTAATCACAATGCATAGACTTATGATTTGGTATGATTGGTTTTGATAATTGGTGTAACCGATCCTAAGTAATTACCATGTGATGGTATGATCGATCCTTGTAATTGGTGTGACCGATCCTAGTAACTGGTGTGACTGATCATAAGTGTTTTCTGAGTCCTCGTAATTGGTGTAACCAGTCCTGGTAACTGGTGTGACCGATCACAAGTAATACCATGTGTAGATGGAACAGATCCTTGTAAATGGTGTAACCGATCCTAGTAACTGGTGTGATCGATCACAAGTGTTTCCATATGTTGAGAATATCTTCGGTTTTGGAAATTCCTTGTTGTCCAAACATCCTTGGTCTATAAATACCTAAGTTTGCATTTCTAGCAAACTATCCTAAGAGCCAGGCAAACTTCATTTCTTGTTATTTCTAGTGGAGCCGTCTATTCAGAGAGGAAAGTATCCTAATTAGGTGAAATCTCTTACGACCGCTCGTGTAAAGACTTTTTTGGGATCAAGAAACTCTACGAGTACCGTTGGTGGGAAACTAGATAATTGCAGTATTATTAGTTGTCGATTGATTTGATTGACTAACGGTTGTTGAAACTTTGATTGCACCTAGTTTGTTTATGCTTGAGAATCTTCTCTTCTGATATAAGATTCACTCAAACTAGATCAAGGTATCGACAAAATCTTTAGAAGTGTTGTTAGATCTAAAGACATCTTGTGATAATCCATTATTAACAGACTCCACTCTGTGCGTGATTAATCACAAGAGATTCAAATGGTGTTGTGCAGGTTATTGAAGATAAAAGAAGATTTGGAGACGAAGAAGATTACTTATTAGTTTTTGTATCTTGTGAATTGTGTGCACAAACTGTTAGAGCACTGCTCGGTCGAACTCTCAAGCGTTGCTATCTCAAGCTTGTTGTCAAGTTTAGTTTCCAAAACTATAAATCTTGAATTCTAGTATACTTATAGCTAAGTCTCGGATTAGGATAGGAAGTGTAGTTGAGCAATAGACTTCACGACGTTCTTCGACTAAAGACGAAGAACTACTAAGGGGAGATTGTGGAACTTCATCAACAAAAGGTATGTGGAGACTTGAACTCATTTATCACTCAAAAGTATATCTAGTCTATCTCCTATTTGAGACAAAAGTCATATAATTGTATAGACTTCAATTATACACATTTGATATTTCGAGCTGAGTTTAACTCGCTTACATATTTATCGAAATATGTGTTGGTAAGCTTTCTCTTTAACCAAGTTCATCTTATATTCTTGACGAAAGTCAAAAGGTGATCATGTGAAAATCACCTGGTAACATCTTACATGATTTGTGTGAGACAGTAATTTGATGTAGACTCATAATGTTTCGTATTGATAATTCAATCACTTAAAAATTTCTTTGAAGCTAATAGTTTGTGTGAGACAGCTATTGTCTTCTTCTAAGAATGTTTCAATGATTGAAAAGGGAGTTTAGAACACTTAACCATAATTGGATTTAAGCACAGTATGCGTACTTGCATATGTGTTGATCCAAGACCGGAATGCAGTATCATACCCGTATGCGTACTGGTGAGGTCAGATAAAGTTCGGGAGCTAGAGTATGCGTACTTGTACGTGTATTGGCGAAGGCAGTTGAAGTCCGGTGACTATAGTATGCGTACTTGTACACATACTGGATTCAACTGGAATTTGGAAGTGTACGATAGTATGCGTACTCGTTTGCATATTGGCGAACACAGTCTAAGTCCGGCTACTTAGGTATGCGTACCCGTTTGCATACTTGAGTGGGTTATGTTCTAAAATCGGTTTGTTCATGAACTAATACATTTATATAATAAGGAATGTAATCTTTTGCAAACCGTGGCTATAATGTTCATGAATTGATTCGAGTCAATCAAAATCAATTTTCCTTCAATTGTGTCTTGTATACTTCTATGAGAATATAAACAATTGAAGAACTATAGAACTAGTTTCATTTGAGTCATTTGAACTAGTTATGGTTAAGATGAATAAGGTTGATATGAAAGTGTTCATATGGATAACTTCGGTTAACTATTGTTAAGCCAACAAAAGTGTACACGTTTAGGTACGGTTACTCATATCTAAATGAAGTCACTTTTCATTTGTGTGTAACAAGCTAAGTTCGATCTAACGGTTGAAATATATTAGCTTGAGTCTAATCAGGTTTTCGTCTAACGGTGAATATTGAATGCTTTGTTACCAAGGTAACATTGATTGCAAACCCTGATTTGAAGACTATATAAGGGAGAACTCTAGCAACTTGGAAACCTAATCCCCACACCTCATGTGTGATACTAGTTGCGACTAGAGTCGATTCTCTTTTAACCTTAGGTTTTTCTAAAACCCTGTAGGTTAACGACTTGAAGATTTCATTGGGATTGTGAAGCCATACCCAACTATTTTCTCTGTAGTTGCATGTTCTGATCTTGTTGTTTTCTATCGTGATTGAGTACTATCTTCTCTAAGATTTGCTCGAAATTTAATCTCCGATAGGCAAGATAAAAAGTAGTCACAAACATCTTCGTCTCATCGTTTGTGATTCCACAATATCTTGTTTCGCTACCATACGATTAATATTATTGTGAGGTGATTGATATTTCTAGGTTGTTCTTCGGGAATATGAGTCCGGTATATCAATTGGTTCATGTTCACCTTGATTTATCAAAAGACTTAACAAAACTCATAGGTATATCTGTGGGAGATAGATTTATTTATTCAATAGAATTTTCTGTGTGAGATATATTGGTTTATCAAGTCTTCGACTTTGGGTCGTAGCAATTCTTAGTTGTGGGATAAGGGAATCAAGTGCACAGAATCCGGCGTGGTTCTAGAGGTGTAAGGAACGTGACTGCACCTTGATCAGTGTGAGATTGGTTAGGGATCAACTACATTCCAGTCCGAAGTTAACTTGAAGTAGGCTAGTATCTGTAGTAGCTTAATACAGTGCGATGTTAAAATCTGGACTAGGTCCCGGGGTTTTTCTGCATTTGCGGTTTCCTCGTTAACAAAACTTTTGGTGTTTGTGTTATTTCTTTTCCGCATTATGTTTTCTATATAATTGAAATATCACAGGTTGTGCATAAGTTCAATCAATTGTGAATCCAACCTTTGGTTGTTGATTGAATTGATTGACACTTGGATATTGGTTTTTGATACCGTCCAAGTTGTTTCTTATATTAATCAGGCTCACGAATTTCTATCTGTTTGATTTGCTGATTACATTAAGAAACATAGATATAACTCTTTGATATACTTTTCTTAAGATTGAGTCTGACTTTCTAGTTGATTCTCTTGAAAGTATATTGTAGTTAGTCCATACATATTGCTAAGCGACGTATTGGGTATGGTTGTTAGACCCCCGTTTTTTCAATTGGTATCCGAGCAGGAAAACACGTTTAAGACCTTATAAGTCTGTGTTTGTAGCGATATGACTCTCTGACAAACACATCAGCAGAGACAAAAGTTCTGTTTCGATGAAATCTATTAAAGAGAAAGACTTGTCAATCTCACATATAGATGAACATTCTGTTCCTATGAAACAAACAAGTATTGATGTGTGTTACCCTGTTTTTCTTACTGACGAATCTGATTCTGAAGTAAAAAAGAAAGCATCCCAAGAGAGTGCAGCGATTCTAAAACTTTTTAGAATCCGGCAGTTGAAATCAACAAGCTGAAACACAAGGTCAATACAATGATTGGTATGATGAAAAATCATGAATCCGAACTAAGGGTTCTTCGTGAGGAAAATGTTGTAGGTTGTTCATCACGAACGTTACTCGAGGCTAAACTCAAAGAAGATGCTTATAAATTGAACGACTTTTGAGTAATCTCTCTATTCAAGATAAAAGTCATTCTTGGGAGTCTGTCATACCAAATACTTCTGACTCTGCTGTGATATTCGAAAACATGACTAAGTCTAATCATGTTTCTCAAATAAAAACAACTTCATAAGTTAAACTACAAACCCTTCCTATTGATAAAGAAGTGTTTGGTTCTTCCACTAATCATGGATTTACCTCGTCTCATGGAAGGAAGAAATCTTCTAACGATGTTTCTAATGCTACACACTCTAATCACTCCAGTGATCAGAAAGTATGTCTTTTTTTGTAATTCAAAAGGACATGTTCAACGGAAGAGCAAATTGAAGCTGAATGACAATTACTTTGGTCAACTTCAGCGTACCCTGTATTTAATTCTCAAAGGTGTAACTGACATTCGGATGTCTAAACCTATTGGTTTTAGTAATCTCCTTGTGAATTCTCCCAGGAAAGTCAGTTCATAATGCTCATCGAACGTTCGAACCACTTGTAGCATTAGTACAAATCGTTCAAGGAGATTTCAGAAAGGTCCCACTTAACCTAATGTGATGAATGATGTTCAAGATATGAAAAAGGCTCCTGTAGATGGAAGCAACAATGGAGATATGAAGGACAACCTAAATATGAAAATTGAAGGATATAAGGATCTTATCAACAGACTGTCAAAATCCTCCAAACAATCTTCTTCTGGTAAGGACTCGAACTTAGTCTCCTATTTTGATGATAACAAGTTTTATGATAATTTTTCACATCAAAAAGGATTCTTTCCTAGAATTGGGAGGAAAAAGAGACTCAACCGTGAACATCATTCATTTAATGATCTTAGGGCTCATACTTATGATAATTAATCACAAGGGTTGAATGCTTACTCATAAAAATCCTGTTGAGTAAGATTTGTTAATACTTGGGTATACTTTCGGCAAAAATGCTTTCTAATTAGTTGAGTTATTTTCTTATCATCCATAGCTGAACTATTATCCACAGATGGCTTTGCCTAAGTATTGGTTGTGTCTCAAGAATCTCGTCGATTTTTTTTTGTTCTTGAAAAAAAATTGCTGCAACTATGTTGCCTGCTAATCGTGTGCTCTAAATTGTTTCTCTATGGAGGTATAAAATTTATTGAGCCAAAATTTTGCGAAAGAAAATCTTCACGTAGCAAAAATGTATTGTTTTGTCGTGCCTTGTAAAAAGGTACGTTCGTTTTGTTTTTTCTTTGGGTTCGGATTGTGTTCGTACGGTACCGATGACTTACTTGTCATGAACTGTCTTTAAAAACCCTTAAAGTTACCTTTCCTAAGAAACCATTTAAATACCAAACCTATTGAGTCACGTACGCATACTCAAGGTTTTTGTTGTTTTGTCAAGAATGTCTTAACCTTCTCGCACTGGTGGTTTTGCAAGAGGTTTTCTTGATAAAGGTATTGGTTTCGAGTCCAAGGGGAAGAAGAAAAGAATCCTAGTAGAAGATGATGATCAATATCCTAAAGCCTCGTGCTACTATGCATATACTCATCAGGATGCTGAGAATGAGGATATGGTTTCTGCTGAAGTGGTTCATGATTTTCTTAAATACTTTGAGGAAGAAAAACTGCAACGCATTGATACTATGAAGAGTCTTGATGTGTTAATAACTGAGTTGAAAAATGTTAATTCAGATCTTGTTTTCATGAAGACACATGTTAAAGATCTTCTCAATGAGGATATCTTCTCTGAAGGCGCAGTGGATGATGTCAATCACAAGCTCAAAGGACTCAAGACTCGTGGGGGTTCTAGAAGTGATCTTTGATTTCCGCTCATGATCGGTTTTGTTGGTTTAGGAGTCTTTTGATTTTTTCTTGTTGTCTTTATTTCTGTCTAGGAAACTTCTTATGAGAATTTTATTCTTTTGTTTTAAGAAGGATAACTAGGTAATAACAATTATTGTGAGTACACATAGCTATTTCCAACAACTTTCATCTTGCAATGTTTTTAGATTTATTTATTTAAATTCTAAAGTTTATTTCTAAGATGATTTTGCAGTATTAATCTTTTGGTTTTATATATTGCAGCTTGTTATGTGTGTTTGCGTCTGTGAACTATGATTGTCCCATATATGCCAAAAGTTAAGCTTATCATGGAATTATGCAAATATTGATGAAGATAGGATCAACTTTTGATTGCAAAGATTAAGTCTATTTGATGCAAATATTGATGAAAAATAGAATGAATCTTTGAATATTTCGCAGTATTGGTCTTTCCCTGATCCACTTCTATGTGAAAGTATTGTATGGCTCCATAAGTTCTCTTATGTTGACCATTTCCGATTAAATTAATCATGGGTTCTCTTGTGGTTAATTTAATTGAGTATTTTGGATACAAATTCATGTTTCATATGATTTTTTAATGTCCAAAGAAATCCTTCTTTTCTTGTGAAAGTAAAGTCGCTCTTGTTGTTCTTTCGGGAATGAAATTTTATGGGGGAGAGTTCTTAATTGAAGTTGTGCTTAGTTGCTAAATCTTTGTGGGGAGTGCGGCTATGGAATATTGTAGGAGTTTTCTTGTATCTTTATAAACTACTTGATGAATACACTAGTTTTGACTATGTGAAATCATCGAAATAAAGTTGATATGTTCTCTTTTAGTAACGAAGTATCTCTATGAGAATTTTATTATGATCCCACTAGCTTTCGTACCTTTGCCAATTTATATTGACAAAAAAGGGGAGAATTAATGTGTAGTTCACACTACAAATATATATGGTTTACGGATCATTATGTAAGGGGGAGTGGTTTTCATGTGAGATGAAGTATTGACTAAGGGAGAGTGATATATATCACCATAGTATTATTGTCAAAGTTGTGATACAATTGGGCTTTGATGCTGTGAAACAATACTATGACAATGTATAACAATGATTGAGAGCTATTGTTCTCTCATTGTTATAGCTACGGATTTTCAACAACTATGATGCTGAGTTGAACACATTCAGAATCACTAGAGTACTTGGAAGTAATGAAGATTTCGAGTAATGTTGAAGAACCAAGAAAATCAAGCATTTGGATTGAGAGCTACAAAGTTTATTTATTTTGTAATCCATATGTATTGATAGTTTTGTCACAAAAATTGACAAATGGGGAGATTGTTAGAGCACTGCTCGGTCGAACTCGCAAGCGTTGCTATCTCAAGCTTGTTGTCGAGTTTTGTTGCCAAAACTATAAATCTTGATTTCTAGACTTCTTATAGCTAAGTCTCGGATTAAGATTGAAAGTGTAGTTGAGCATTAAACTTCACGACGTACATCGACTAAAGACGAAGAACTACTTAGGGGATCTTGTGGAACTTCATCAACAAAAGTTATGTGGAGACTTGAACTCATCTATCACTCAAAAGTCTATCTACTCTATATCCTATTTGAGACAAAAGTCGTATAACTATATAAACTTCAATTATACACATTTGATATTTTGAGCTGAGTATAACTCGCTCACATGTTTATCGAAATATGTGTTGGTAAGCTTTCGCTTTAACCAAGTTCATCTTATATTATTGACGAAAGTCAAAACATGATTATGTGAAAATCACCTGGTAACATCTTACATGATTTGTGTGAGAGAGTCATTTGGTGTAGACTCGGAATGTTTCATACTGATCATTCAATCACTTGAAAATTGCTTTGAAGCTAATAATTTGTGTGAGACAACTATTGTCGTCTTCTTAGAATGTTTCAATAATTGAAAAGGGAGTTTAGAACACTTAACCATAATTGGATTTAAGCACAGTATGCATACTTTCATGTGTATTGATCCAAGACCGGAATGCAGGATGCATACCCGTATGTGTACTGGCGAGGTCAGGTAAGGTCCGGGAGCTAGAGTATGCGTATCTTTACGCGCACTGGCGAAGTCAGTTGAAGTTCGGGTACTATAGTATGCGAACCTGTACGCGTACTGGATTCAACTGAAATTTGGAAGTGTACGAGAGTATGCGTACCCGTTTGCATACCGGCGAACACAATCCAAGTCCTCCCACTTGGGTATGCGTACCCGTTTGCATACTTGAGTGGGTTATGTTATAAAATTGGTTTGTTCATGAACTAATACATTTATATAATAAGGAATGCAATCTTTTGCGAACCGTGGCTATAATGTTCATGAATTGATTCGAGTGAATCAAAAACAATTTTCCTTCAATTGTGTCTTGTATACTTCTATGAGAATATAAACAATTGAACAACTCTAGAACTAGTTTCATTTGAGTCATTTGAACTAGTTATGTTTAACATGAATAAGGTTGAAATTAAAATGTTCATATGGCTAACTTCAGTTAACTATTGTTGAGCCAACAAAAGTGTACACGTTTAGGTACGGTTACTCAAATCTAAATGAAGTCACTTTTCATTTGTGTGTAACAAGCTAAGTTCGATCTAATGGTTGAAAGATATTAGCTTGAGTCTAATCAGGTTTTCATCTAGTAGTGAATATTGAATGCTTTGTTACCAAGGTAACATTGATTGCAAACCCTAATTTGAAGACTATATAAGGGAGAACTCTAGCAACTTGGAAACCTAATCCCCACACCTCATGTGTGATATTAGTTGCGACCAGAGTCGATTCTCCTTTAACCTTAGGTTTTTCTAAAACCTTGTAGGTTAACGACTTGAACACTTCATTGGGATTGTGAAGCCAGACCCAATTATTTTCTTTGTAGTTGCGTCTTCTGATCTTGTTGTTTTCTATCGTGATTGAGTACTATCTTCTCTAATATTTGCTCGAGATTTAATCTCCGATAGTCAAGATAAAAGTAGTCACAAACATCTTCGTCTCATCGTTTGTGATTCCGCAATATCTTGTTTCGCTACCATACGATTAAGATTATTGTGAGGTGATTGATATTTGTAGACTGTTCTTCAGGAATATGATTCCGGTATATCAGTTGGTTCATGTTCACCTTGATTTATCAAAAGACTAAACAAAACTCATAGGTATATCTTTGGGAGACATATTTATCTATTCAATAGACTTTTCTATGTGAGACAGATTGGTTTATCAAGTCTTCGACTTTGGGTCGTAGAAACTCTTAGTTGTGGGTGAGATCATCTAAGGGAATCAGTGCGCAAAATCCGGCGTGTTCTAGAGGCATAAGGAACACGACTGTACCTTGATCAATGTGAGATTGGTTAGGGCTCAGCTACATTCCAGTACGAAGTTAACTTGGAGTAGGCTAGTGTCTGTTACGGGTTAATACAGTGTGGTGTTCAAATCTGGACTAGGTCCCGGGGTTTTCTGCATTTGTGGTTTCCTCGTTAACAAAACTTCCGGAGTCTGTGTTATTTCTTTTCCGCATTATATTTTCTATATAATTGAAATATCACTGGTTGTGTGTAAGTTCAATCAGTTGTGAATCCAACCTTTGGTTGTTAATTGAATTGATTGACAGTTGGATATTGGTTTTTGATACCGTCCAAGTTGTTTTTTATATTAATCGGACTCACGGATTTCCATCTGTTTGATTTGCTGATTACCTTAAGAAACAGAGATATAACTCTTTGATATACTTTTCTTAAGATTGAGTTTGACTGTCTAGTTGATTCTGTTGAAAATATATTGGAGTTAGTTCATACAGATTGCTAAGCGAAATATTGGGTGTTATTATTAGACCCCCGCCTTTTCAAAAACCTTGATCGGTTGGGATCCAACTAGAATCGGATTTATTCGATTAATTAATTGCGTGATATCGACATTTTCTATATTTCTCTTTGAGATCTATATTCATTGAGTGTGAATTTATACTTGACTATTTCGGTAGTTATAGTTAGATTGGTCTAACCAGACAAAAGAGTTTATTAGATTAAACATAAGAGTCTTTGTCAACAACTCATCTAAATCTTGTAGCAAGATTGATTAGAGTGGTTACCAAATAGATTCTTCCTTTGATGTTTGGAATACGATCCAAAGGACTTGCTATTCACGTGCACGAATCTAGATGTCGAAGGCGCATGGATACTGAGGGATCTAAGTATCTAAGGGTAGTCTGCTTGGTCTCAACTATTTGGTATTAGATTTTATATAACGGCTTAATTCTGAGAGTATTCAAAACTGGACTAGGTCCCGAGATTTTTCTGCATTTGCGGTTTCCTCATTAACAAAATCCTACTGTGTATTTTACTTTAGTTTACGCATTATAATATTTTATTAAAATAAAGTAAAATACACATATACATTAACTCCGCATTACTTGATAGTGATCCTATAGAGTTTGGTTATTGCCGAACGTATTATCAAGTAACACACTTTGTTGTAGTATTGTCTCGATCTTGTATCCATAGTCAATCACACAAGTTATCTTGTTGTTGTATTGTCTCGATCTCGTATCCACAGACAATCACACGAAGTGTGAACCGAATTATCGTATTGTCTCGACTCTGTCCATAGACGATCACATTCAGTAAAAGACTTAAAGGTTGAAACAAAAAAGATTATGGTGTATTTTGGTACCCTCGTCTTTTCTAAGGTTTTCCCCGATACACGATAAAAATATATAATATCGGCCGATACAACCGATATTGACTACCTTGATAAAAACAACATCCCGGAGAAGAAGCTGGATAAAGGATGTACCCAAGGATAAGGGAAACATCCCTGTTTCATCTGTTAGTGGATTTGCGCTACATGATATTTTATAGCGCAAACCATTTGTCAAAAACAAACAAAAGCGTAAGCCTTAACTAACCTAGCCTAATGCTCAAACCACAACAAGAAAA
This sequence comes from Papaver somniferum, assembly GCF_003573695.1. Lineage (NCBI taxonomy): Eukaryota > Viridiplantae > Streptophyta > Magnoliopsida > Ranunculales > Papaveraceae > Papaver > Papaver somniferum. The sequence goes on along the minus strand of NC_039358.1, from coordinate 133,142,643 downwards.
GAGAGAAACAAACAAAAGAAAAGGCTTTTTTTTTTCTTCTAAAGCATAAAATAAAAGCAAATAATCTTACCTTTGAATTTTCTCTTCCTCATTTTCAGAGATTATTATTATTATTATCTTAGATTTTAGATATTTCATTCCACAACAAATCTTTCCAATTTTGATTTTGGATAATTTAATTATTTTCTTTCTTTTTTCTTTTTTTTTAACATTCGTATTGTTCAAGGAGGTTTTAAATTTCAACTTAGGGTTTCTTTTGTAGGTAATGTACATGTCATTCAAAGATCTCGTGTTTTGTGTTTTTTCAAAACTTAAGGAATTAATACACCTTCCTTTCTTTTTAGGCATTGCATGCTATAGTGGTGAAGCAGCTGGAGATTATAGTGTTCTTGAAGAATCTAAGAGAATCAAATTTTTGTGTAAGTTCATTTTGACAGTGAGCGTTTCGAGACTAGCATTGTCATTTGGTTTCCCCATGTTATGTCTACCTGCATGGCCGGTCTTGGAGGTGGCAATCAGGGTAAGAACCACATGGGGGCATCAAGTTTGAGTGGGCAACAAAATCCCATGTTACATAATGGTGTTCAAAGAAAAAAAAACATCCACATTTTAGGTTTTACCGTACATACCGGTGGTTTGGAGAGTTGTAAAATGTAAATCTATCATTTTAGGGCTTTTTCATAAATCTTTTAATCACATAAGACGGTCATCAAAAAATTATGGTCAGATTTGGCCAAGACAATTCTAATTTGTAATTTGCCGTTTCGATGCATGATTCCTGTATTGTCTGTAAATAAATAAAATTCTGAATCGTTAAACAAAAATTAGCTAATGTACCTCATGTTTTGATTATCATAATATATTTTATATATTTTTTCCTTTTTGATAAACCGACTGAAATTATACTACGACGAACTTTTTACATTGTTTATATGGAAAAATTCGGCTTACAATAGCCTTTTTTTAGCTTGTTTCATATCTTTGAAACAAAGGCGTTTATATATAATTATTAAAAAAGGACACTTATATGTTCTTGATTTTTTACCTTTTTGTGATTGATTTTGGTAGCATTTTTTAAATCTCTTGTAGTGGATATAAACTTTTATAACTTTTTTGACATCGAAAAAAATCTACAGACTATAAAGGGTGAATAACATTGAAATACTAAGGCTATAAGACCAGAAAAAATAAATAGAACTATCTAGACAAGATCATCAAACCATGGTGGACATTGGTCGAAATACACATGTTAAGTTCTCCCGATAACAATGGGACAACATTTCATGGTGAGTTTTAAGGAATATTTCATGGTGAGTTTGATTTTGAGGAAATTGTAAGAAAGGATGAAAGAAATAAAGTGAAGCAGAAGCAAGTTGAGGATATGATGTATAGATGTTATCTTGCTGAGAAGAAGAACCCATAAATGTTTTCTCGAACCATGTCAGAGCCTTTAAATGTTGATTCTGATGGAGAGGATATTTCTGGTCAAGAAATTGATGGTAATCCTGTGATCGAGGTTGATGAGGTGCATGACAATGAAGAAGAGGAAGATACATATGTTGATGATGGTTGTAGACCTGTTTTTTCTTCAAGCAGTGATGATGGACGTGATTTCTACTATGATGATGATGAGATTGGTAGCGACAGTGATGACGACCCTTGGTGATCGTCATAGAGGTATGATCAAACCCTCTGAAAGAAGAGTCTTAAGGATTAACTTCTGAGAGATTTCTGATGCATCTTCATGAAAACTTACGAGGGTTTTGATAACAGATTGTGTTGTTAAAGTTTGGTAGGGATGTAAATTTCCTATTTCCATCATCATACAAAAGTTGCATTTGTTGTTCGTAAGTTTGTGAAAACTTATGAGGGTTTTAATATGGTGTGTGTCGTAAGTGCAACAAATTAATCAAGATATTTCCCACTAATTACCTAGTAATATAGCGGTAGTAAGGATCGTTCCCACAAAGAGATGTGCAATTGATAGGTTATTTGAATCAACAAAATAAAGTAAAAGACAAAGGAGGGTTGGTATATTAAGCTAAAAATAATAATAAAACGAGAATAAGATGAAAGGGATGATCAAGGAGTCCTTCGACGTTACCAAGGGATAATTGGATTATTATACTTATCTATATTTCATTAGAATCAATCATCACCAACCGTAGAATAACAGTTAGATCAATGTTATCCTCAAAACTCCATCTATCACTGGATACATAAGTTATCGACTACCATATTCTATTTAACTGAACCACCAAGTAGTAGATCACTCAAGGTGTAACCCAATCGAACGCTTTAAACTTTGTGAATTATATTAATCACAATAGTTAAACTCTTAGATCAAGGTCCACTTGTTGATGTTATCTTCACTCGCAATTTCTCCACAAAATCCCTCTGCAAGGTCTCGCGATTTCTACTTGTGTAGAGAGTTAATCGACGATTACTTATCTCATAACTTCTACTAGCGACAGAACAATCAATAGACTAATCTAGTATGCATCCAAAAACAATCTAAGAATCACTCATAAACAATAGATATGGCAAAGACAAACGATGATGATAAAAACTTCAAACAAATTTGTATAACCAATAAAGCTTCATGCTTAGAACATTTCATTCATCCTTAATCAACAATGGATTTAGCTACTCATATTACAAAGAAGATGAATAATGGTGGCTTACCCCTAAAGGGGTAAACCTATGGCTGTCAATGAGTACCCATTACCCGAAACCGGATCTGGACCCAGTAGATTTGGGTCCGGTTTCTGGTCCTAAATCTGGACCCATTAACAACTTAGGACCCGACGGGTAACTACCCGATTGGACTCGAATCTAAACGGGTCCAAACGGGTAATACCCAACGAGTTCCCGGTTATTCACTATTTTATTCATGTTTTTAGAAAATTACAGTAGGCTTTGATTATTTTATATCATTTTTCATTTTCTTCTTACATTTAATCTTTATTTAGTATACTAATAAAGAAATAATGATAAATTTTTATAAAAATAGTTTTGATTCGAGCCAAAAAGAGAAATATATTAAAGGTTTTTTTTATAGTTTTCTTAATACCCAATGGGTACCCAGAACCGACGGGTACCTGGGATTTTGAAAGGGTCCAGTTCTGGGTCCACAAGTTTAGGAACTGAACCTGACCTTTATACGTGGGTCCAGGTCTAGTGATACCCGGGAGGACCCAGATGATAACTAAGGAATTAAACCTAAAACTATGGTTATATTTACACCTGCAAGTGCACATGATCTAAAGTAGAAAGTGAATAAGCAGGGGTTTGTCCACAGGGACTTGGAGGGAGCTATTGTTGTTTTCCTAGAGATTTTTGTGTTGTGTTAAAACACAACTGAGCTGTTTTGGTGTAACTGAATTAGTGACAGAAAGTAAAGCAAGGTAACAGGGTACTAAGGCTTCAAATCCACCATTTTACCTATGCTAAGGCAATCTCAGTTCAATACTGCTCTTGTCCCTTGTTAGTTATCAGTCAGCTTCTAGGCTTTCTGACTAACTAGATGGCAGTGGAGGTTCTATGCCTGCTGCTCATCAAAGGGTTGGGTTAGAAAGGAGGCTAAAGGCACTAAGATAATTCTAAACCTTGTGATAGTTGGGGCTCTCACACTGCAACTACCCGCAGAGAAGCCACTTAGGTGTTTTAACAACCTAAAGGATGTTCTTTGATTAAGACTATCCTAAACATTTCAGCACAACAAGCACAATATCTAGCTTGGATTGAATTAGCAGAAGCATCATGATTTCATCTCCCCCTTAGCAATTAAACTAGAACATGATGAATTGACAACTGAAATTTAAAATGAACTGATATTGAAAACAAAATTAACAGCTGAGGTCCTGGCTATTCCAGGCCTCTTGGTGGTGCTCTGGCTAGTCCAGGCATGCCTTCTACAACAACCCAAGGTGTCAATTTATAGTTGCACACGTCTAACCCTAGAATCCCCAAAATATCAAAATTAGGGTTTCAAAGAAATCAAAATTAAATCATACCTACTTTCTGAAAACACTCAATAACGTCGACCCATTCTTCTATTGCGTCTTTTGTGTCTTCCCATGCCTTCAATTTGCCCATTGATGCCTACCAACTATTCTCTCCAATTTCACACACAAACGGCTAGGGTTTGGGGAGATGTGAAATTGAAAAGGCTAGTTGACAGACATAGAGGTAATGATGGACTTAGGGTTGGTGGTAAGTGGAGTTAGTGGTGGTTGTGGTAGTGGCAGAGAGTTGGTGGCGGAGCAGGTGGTGGAAATGGGTTCTGCATCGGGGGTGAGGGAGAAGAGATGGAGAAGAAGGAAACTCGATGGGAATTAGGTTGGGGTGCGTTTGGTTCTGTTTTGGGTAGGGTTAGGTATTGTGGTGTTGAGCGGGTGCAGAAAATTTTGATGTTTAGCGAAGCGAAGATGTTGGATGAAAAGATGAAGGAATGATCCAACGGCTCGATGGAAATGGATATGAAGCGACCTTTGGATCTGGGATACATCAAAACTGACGGTCTGAGATGGAGTTAGGTGCTATAGTGTTAGACAGGAACATCAAAACTCGATGGACTCTGATGGAGCGACCATTGGATGATGGAATGGATTCAATCTGACGGTGAAGGAGAGAAACGGGTTTGGGTATTGATTTAGGCTTAGAAAATGGGTTTGGGTTTAGGAAATGGGTTTGAGCTTAAACAATCTTGAGCCCACTTCTTCTTTAAGAACAATTTCTTCCTTTGTGAGCCCATTTTCATCCTTGAGTCTTCCATACCGCATTCTGCACTTCTTTTCCTCTAGAGTTTCCGCCGGCTTTCTCCGTGTCTTTGCACTTTTCGCTCCGCAACTCATCTAGTCTTTATTTATTACCTAAAAATGCAAAATTAATTAATAAAAATATTTATTCTTGAAAACAAAGAAAGTACAGAATATGGGATAAAATGTAGAATTAATGCACAAAATATGAGTTAAATGCCAAGAAAAATATATAGAATCATGCACTTTTTCGCACTCATCAAATACCCCCAAACCTGAATTTTACTTGTCCTCAAGTAAAACAAAACTAAGGAAATCCTACCTATACCACTGTCGCTGGTCTCTCGAATGCATTTAGCGTATGCACTAAGCCTTTTAATCCACTAAGTGTCCCTAGTGGACGAGTGAAGTCTCGTGAAGGTTTGCTTAGAACGTACCTACAAAGTTCTAGGACAAAATATAAGCTCAGATTCCATCAAATGTGACATGTGCAAGACAGTAGAAGCTCACAGCAAAATGGAGATGTCAATCTAGCTATCTAAGGCACAATCCTAGCACTGATAACAACTAAAGCCACGTGATAAGAGTGTAAAGTGTATCTACACATGTTTCTAGAATGACCTGAAGTTATGACTACTAATCACCAAGAGATAGTTTTTAGGCTAAGAACCGAATTCTAAGCCAAGCTAGCTGTCCGGCTTTACGAGAATTGTGAATGTTCACCCAATGAGTTGGTGATATTTCAGTTTACCCGCGTTATACATCGATGGTTGCACCCTCCTTGCTTATTACAAGACTATTTACAACAAAAAGATGACTCTTTACATGACTCTTATTTACATTGATTACTCTCTTTTATTTTTGGAACAAGAGAGAACTATTGTCTTTAACATGACAAAACATGGAATAAATACTTGATTTTTTTTTATTTTTTTATTTATTTTTTTATTTTTGATATTTTTTTGATTTTTCTGAATTTTTTTGATTTTTTTTTTTTTGAAGAAATAACTTTGATCTTTACAACATAGTGACACTTTTGATACATGAACAAAAAGAAAAACATAATTACATGACTCTTAGCAAGAGGTGGCCCTTATCGAATGCATCCGGTCAAATTCTATGGTTGCTTTTCTTAACGTATCCTCCAACTTCTATCCCAGCCAACCAAAGAACAAGCTAGTCAAGTCTCATTCAGTATTCTAAAGTGATTGGCAATCTAACTTCCTATCAAACACCTTGAAGATCGAGGCTATACATGTATTGGTAGATCGTGCGCGTGCAAGTTTCTTATCACATGTGAATTGTGCTAGAATCAGGGTGCCTAAATATCTAGACTAAGACTCCTAAAATTTACATATTTGCACAAGAGTCAACATTTCAAGGTAAATGAGCTCCATTTTTATGATTTTTTATTTTTTATTTATTTTTTCAATTTTTCAATTTTTTTCAAAAAAAGGAGTTCTTGTTTTCAATTATAACATGTGATCGTGGTATCTACTTTATACCCCCAAACCTAAACTAAACATTGTCCTAAATGTTTCAAAATATGAACAAAATTATAATACAACATGTGAAGAGGATCATGTTGAGTAGAGAAAAAGGAAAGAGAATACCCGATCTCGGCGAAAGCAAGATTAGAACTCCGTTATTCAAGGCAAGAATCCAACATATGTCAGCCGAGATCATATTGGATTAGCAAAATATATACAAAAGGAACAAAAGGATTTTTAAAATTTTTATCTACTGGATTATATACAAAAAATTCACCGTACACTAACAATCTAAAGAGTTGAGGATCAACCCAAAAGACAAAGTGTAGAGGTTTCAACAGCTTCACACAATAATAATATGATAGGCATGCAAGTGAAGCTGTGAAACAAAATGAGCTACCCCCAAACCTGGATTTTTCAACAGATAAAATTTTGGATACAAAATCTCGCAGTTTTTGGGGTTCATCATGCACAAGGTCTAATTCGAAATGAACTTTGCTAGGGACGGGTACACATGCTAATTCCAACCGTGGTTCCTCAAAGATATTATACTTAGATGCAAAATAGTCCAAGAGGACTTGAGAGGCACACAGTTCCAGGCCTAGATTAGGTATTCTCATGAAAATTGGTTTGACAATATTGTGACAAACTAAATCTAGGTAGGATGCAAGGCTATCAGATTGTGACTTAGGCAAGAAAGTGACATCTAAGCGTCTCACATGCATGAGATCAAGAGTATCAATATTATCAGTCACATTAGCATTATCTAAGTCACACTCAAGATGTGTAGCATGCTCATCATCACAAAAAATTTGCACAAGTCCTAATTCAGAATCATGGTTATCCGATATATTCAAATTATCATCAACAGAAGCAATATATTGTGGCTTAAGTATGGGATCAGACACATCAACTATGTTTTCATGCATAGGATCATTAGTGTCAACATAAGATTTACCTAAGTCATGCTCTTCACAGGATAATTGCACAATATCTAAATCAGTATCAACATCACATGCATATGAAATACTAGAACAAATATCATTCATGAAGGTCGGGGCAGAAAAGCCTAATGTATTTGAACCCAAAGGTTCCATAACATTTTCAGCATAGACATGTTCTTCTAATATAACATCATCATAATCATCATCATCACAAATACATGAAAATCCTACTTTGTCAAAACCATTAGTGTTTTTTCGTCCATACATCTGCCTCTAAAATAGGTGAATATGGATTGACATTTTCAGCAATAGGGTATGAAACACTATATCCAGAATTAAGCTCATTGGGAAAATCAACATCTGACTCATGGTGATTACCCATATCATGTGGCATGGTCCTAGTTTCCCTATAGGTTTCCCACTGATGGGTTTTCTCTGCAACTTCAGCTAGAAATTACCATGCATCGTCCACAATTTTATCAATGAATTCACCATTACACATAGATTCAACCAAGGCTCGAGACTTAAAGTCTAGTCCCTCATAAAGAATGGCGACCATTCTCCACTTCTCGAGGCCATGATGAGGACACTCAAACAACAAATCATTAAATCGTTCAAAATAATGAAAAAGTGTTTCTCCATCTAACTGGACAAAACAATTAATACTTCGACGAATAGAGATGGTCCTATGATGTGGAAAGAACTTTCCGACAAATTGATTTGTGAGTTGGTCCCAAGTGGTGATTGACTGCGGTCTCAGATTGTAAAACCATGTTTTAGCCCTTTACTTTAAAGAAAATGTAAACAAGCGCAATTTCAAAGAGTCTTCGGATATATGGTCAGGTTGTAAATCCCGGACAATTTGTTCAAACTCTCTTACATGGTTATAGGGATTCTCAGAATCGAACCCTCGAAATATAGGAAGTATTTGTATCATGCTTGCGTTTAGTTCAAATGGGCCATCAGTCTGGGGTAAGACGATACATGATAACTGACTTATTATGTTAGGGTACATGTATTCATGGAGATTACGGAGTTTATTCACACACTCGCCCATTTTTTCAAAAAATTTGGTTTTAATGGGTTTTGAAAATTTGGTTTGAAAAGAAAATTTGGTTTCGCTTGGGATAAAATTTTGGTTTTTGAAATAAGGAGCAAATTTTTTTTTTTTTTTTTTTTTTTTAGCCCAAAATTTAGTTAAGTTTGGTTCACAAAAGAGGCAAGCCCAAAATCCAAAAAGTTAAGTTTAGAGCAAGCCCACTATTAAGAAACTACAAGCCTAACAAACAACTAAATTACAAGCCCAAATAAAGAAAGAAATAAAAATAAAACTAATTATTACAAACCCACAAAAAAAAAGAGAATAAAAATAAAACTAAAATTATTACAATCCCAAACAAAGAAAGAAATAAAATTAAAATTAAAATAATTATTACATGCCCACATATTAAAAATGGAAGCCCACAGGTTGGGTTCTCTTAATGGGTTTAGGCTTACCTTTGAAGCACAGCCCAGCTGTTCAGCTTGGTTGCGAAATCCCAGTTGGGCTTTGGATCATCCTTCTTCAACTCCTTAACAGAGGCCCAGTTGGGTCACAACTTCTACTCCAACAACACCAGCCCAGCCCAGCCCAGCAGCAGCTTCAATAGTTACAGCTCCAACACCAACATCTCCAAAGTTCCAGCAGGTTGCACAGCTGCAAGTCCTCAGCACCAGTAGCTTCTCAGCACCACAGTACTAAAGTATCAACAGCAGCAGCAAAGCTGCAATGCAGGAAAATGCAAGATGATGTAATAAGCAAAGTGTGCAAGAAAATGCAAGAATGATGCAGTAATAACTTAAGGTGCACTAAAGATGCAGGTAACTTAACCTAAACAATATGCAAATGTAAAATACTAGGATGCAGTGCAAGAATGCAAGAATGTAGTGACAGGAAAATGAAAGTAAACAAAAAGAACTGAAAGAATGTAGATGTGCAAGTGATATGCAAGATGATGTACCTAAAACAGAATGTAATGATAGAAAGATATGCTAAATGCAAAATATGCTGCAGCTATGAAGTTATGAAATGAACTGCAATGCAAAATATGCTAAATGCACAATATGCTAAATGCAACAGCTGAATGCACTTACAGCTAAAAATGAACTGCAATGATGAAACAGGCAGTAAATGAGGAAATAACTTGTAAGAGTGACAGCAAGAGTGACAGATGAAGATGCAAGAATGAGGTTATGTGCAAGATATGCAATGAAAGTGCAAATATGCAGTGACAATGAAAAGTATGCAGTAAAATGCAGAAAATGAGAGCAAAGATAAAGAGCAAACAGCAACAGCACCGCTACCGAGTCCCCGGCAGCGGCGCCAAAAACTTGATAGCTAAGTAATTAAACCTAAAACTATGGTTATATTTACACCTGCAAGTGCACATGATCTAAAGTAGAAAGTGAATAAGCAGGGGTTTGTCCACAGGGACTTGGAGGGAGCTATTGTTGTTTTCCTATAGATTTTTGTGTTGTGTTAAAACACAACTGAGCTGTTTTGGTGTAACTGAATTAGTGACAGAAAGTAAAGCAAGGTAACAGGGTACTAAGGCTTCAAATCCACCATTTTACCTATGCTAAGGCAATCTCAGTTCAATACTGCTCTTGTCCCTTGTTAGTTATCAGTCAGCTTCTAGGATTTCTGACTAACTAGATGGCAGTGGAGGTTCTATGCCTGCTGCTCATCAAAGGGTTGGGTTAGAAAGGAGGCTAAAGGCACTAAGATAATTCTAAACCTTGTGATAGTTGGGGCTCTCACACTGCAACTACCCGCAGAGAATCCACTTAGGTGTTTTAACAACCTAAAGGATGTTCTTTGATTAAGACTATCCTAAACATTTCAACACAACAAGCACAATATCTAGCTTGGATTGAATTAGCAGAAGCATCATGATTTCATCTCCCCCTTAGCAATTAAACTAGAACATGATGAATTGACAACTGAAATTTAAAATGAACTGATATTGAAAACAAAATTAACAGCTGAGGTCCTGGCTATTCCAGGCCTCTTGGTGGTGCTCTGGCTAGTCCAGGCATGCCTTCTACAACAACCCAAGGTCTCAATTTATAGTTGCACACGTCTAACCCTAGAATACCCAAAATATCAAAATTAGGGTTTCAAAGAAATCAAAATTAAATCATACCTACTTTCTGAAAACACTCAATAACGTCGACCCATTCTTCTATTGCGTCTTTTGTGTCTTCACATGCCTTCAATTTGTCCATTGATGCCTACCAACTATTCTCTCCAATTTCACACACAAACGGCTAGGGTTTGGGGAGATGTGAAATTGAAAAGGCTAGTTGAGATACATAGAGGTGATGATGGACTTAGAGTTGGTGGTAAGTGGAGTTAGTGGTGGTTGTGGTAGTGGCAGAGAGTTGGTGGCGGAGCAGGTGGTGGAAATGGGTTCTGCATCGGGGGTGAGGGAGAAGAGATGGAGAAGAAGGAAACTCGATGGGAAATAGGTTGGGGTGCGTTTGGTTCTGTTTTGGGTAGGGTTAGGTATTGTGGTGTTGAGCGGGTGCAGAAAATTTTGATGTTTAGCGAAGCGAAGATGTTGGATGAAAAGATGAAGGAATGATCCAACGGCTCGATGGAAATGGATATGAAGCGACCTTTGGATCTGGGATACATCAAAACTGACGGTCTGAGATGGAGTTAGGTGCTATAGTGTTAGACAGGAACATCAAAACTCGATGGACTCTGATGGAGCGACCATTGGATGATGGAATGGATTCAATCTGACGGTGAAGGAGAGAAACGGGTTTGGGTATTGATTTTAGGCTTAGAAAATGGGTTTGGGTTTAGGAAATGGGTTTGAGCTTAAACAATCTTGAGCCCACTTCTTCTTTAAGAACAATTTCTTCCTTTGTGAGCCCATTTTCATCCTTGAGTCTTCCATACCGCATTCTGTACTTCTTTTCCTCTAGAGTTTCCGCCGGCTTTCTCCGTGTCTTTGCACTTTTCGCTCCGCAACTCATCTAGTCTTTATTTATTACCTAAAAATGAAAAATTAATTAATAAAAATATTTATTCTTGAAAACAAAGAAAGTACAGAATATGGGATAAAATGTAGAATTAATGCACAAAATATGAGTTAAATGCCAAGAAAAATATATAGAATCATGCACTTTTTCACACTCATCACCAGACCCATTGACAGCCTTAAATAAACTATAGGTTTAAGATGTAGAATAAACCCTAGATTGTGATCGATTGATTCATATTCTTTTCAAGGACTAATACTTGTTTATATAGGTTTACAATGCTTGGCCCTCAAGTATCCTAGTGGACTCCGGAAACCGACCTAAAAAGTAGCAAGGAAAGGCCTAAAACCGGTTTATGTACTTTGGTCTTCATGGTACATGTACCCTCCTTTAAAATAGAGTCTAAGAAATTTTAGTATCTGTACCAGGTATGCGTACTCATCCAGTTCACGAAATTCCATATTCCGATGGTACACGTACCCAGTACGTGTACCCTTTTCTTGTAGACGTCGATATTTGATAAACTTGTTTTGCCCGTAATTTCTTCTTCTGAACTCGGAATGACCTTATTCTTTTTTCATTCTCTTCCTCCTTCAATTATATTCAAGATGGTTATGAGAAATCCTTAATTTGAATAAGTTAAGCTTGGTCTTTGGCCCGTCTCTTTATTTTGAGCATTTTTCTCCTTTTCGTCGCACTTCTTCCACTTCTCTTTGACTTGGAAACTTGGATACTTGGAGTACTTATCTTCTTAGATACTTTTAGGACTTTGTAGCTCCTTTTTGGATGATTCACCCAATGGGGACAAATAAGAGAAAACAAGAATAATAACAAGAATACATGCAAGAATTATAGCTAAAACAAGTATGGAATGGACACTAAAATCATATGAATTATGCACTTATCATGATAATACTTTGTGTTGCTAAAGTTTTGTAAGGAGGTATAATTTTATTCTTCCATCATCATACAAAAGTTGTGTTTGTTGTTTTTATGTTTATTTTTAGGGGTGTTCTAGAAGAAGGAAAAGATTTTAAGTGATTTCGGGGATTAGTTAACTGCACGGACGGAGTTGGTGAAGCAGCACTATAATTCTTAGGGGATTCGATGAAGATGGGCTTAGTTTTAGTAGATCTTTTTGTTTGACAACTTGGACTTTGACTAATCTTGATAGAGATAGAGTTGTAATGGAACAAGCTAGTAATCTGAGTAACAGTGGTTGTAATCTGTTTTCTTTCAGTTGTTATGGATGTAATTAAAACTATTATGTCTAGTACCTTTTGTTCTTGATTTCTATGAATATAATGGTGTTTATCTGTGAATGATTGAGCAAGTAAGGTGATTGGGTTAGTAAATTTGGTAAATGTGTTAAAAATAGGATGAACATGTGCTTCATTAGGCTTAGAAAAAGATGAATTTGGGCGAATTTCATGACCGGGAAAAACATATTCAAAAACTTTAGAACATGCTTACGTTATTGTGATTTATCAGAGCTTCTATTTGAATACAAACTCAAAATTGTTATTTTCTGTTATTTGTAATTGGGATGTTGTTCTTCACAACTAATTGTCGGGATTTTCTTCTCTTGCTGTATTTTGCTATCACTTCGTTGTGATATATTGATTTTATAATAAATTTGCCTTTGTTTTTCAAAAAATAGAGATGGACCTGTTCGGCCACAATAGATGCTTTTGCACAAAAAACAAAATATGTCTTAGAAAACAACTAAACATAAACCAAATAATATGTATAATATATACAGTTTTTTTTTTTTTGGTAATAGGTGAGAGTGGGAGCACTGATTAATGTTCCAGGGTTTGGGCTGGGTAATTTGATTTATTTTGCAGCTTTGAGTGGGAGCACTGATTAGTCCCGCCAGGTTAGTAAATTGGAAAATTATATTTCTGAATGTTTTTATTGTTTGAACAAGTGTGCCATGGCATTTGACTCTCTCGTCCCATGGATTTGGTTATGTGGATGGGAATACTTTCTTCCCTTCTCCCGACTACCCATTTCTAGATCATAATATGCTTCCCGAAGATCATTGAAAAGACCCTAATGAAGTGTATTAACCATGTCACTCTTTCTTGTATGATAATCGGAAAAAGTTTTCATAGTGAGGTAAGATAGACTGAACTGAGACTCTGAGAGGATATCAAGTTAATGCACCTGACAAATCTTATACTTCAGTCTTCCCCAGATACTATTTTCCCCTTTCAGTAATATCTGTGGAATCAATCAATTCATCATTCACACCCTTGTTCAACATCAGGAAGATAGGGAACATTGCATTGGGTTTATGTAGAAAGAATATGTCTCATTATTGAAGTACATCAGGATCTTCTATCACTTCCTCTCTCTCCTCTCTAATCTCGGCTATGGAGTAAATCTCTCAATGAGTCCCCTGGTCAAAATCAAAGACACCTGATTTATGGATTGAGAATTTTCTCATCTACAGAATGGGTTTGAATACTTTCTCCTATAGATTCTCCATATTTTTTTGTTCTTTAGATAACTCTTTTCAAATTTTTGTTCCATTTTTCTTTTTTGTATTGATTAAAATGGTAAAATTAAAACATTTTTGAAACATAATATAGCAAATCGAGTTACAAAATTCTTTAAAAATTCTGAATCCGGTATGTAATTCATAATCTAAAATTATTAAAATTTTGAAGTCGAAATTAGAAATGGCTTTTTCCTTTTTTCTTTTGCTTCTCTTACATATCGCCGTTGCAAGCCGGATGCTCAATGAAAATGGTAAAACCTTGATATCAGGGGTTGTAAGACTCTACGATTGGATAAGTTAACAAACGGTACTTTTGTTGAGCACGGTACTCATAATTCATCACATACAGTAGAATTAAAGACCATCATTCCTTTTTCTCTAGAAGGGTTTTGAACTCTTTTAAAAAAATGGAGTTTCCTATGAGTGTTGGGTTTCGAGGAAGAGTTTTTTATGCTTGAATCAGTCCAATGCTTCTTTCACTTTCTGTTTACATGACTCTCTGAAAATATATGAATTCTTCACTTCTTATTTTCGCTTTTCTCTATGGGAGTTTAAACTTTTGATAGGATTTACCTTCTCTTATTATTGGCATATCTTTGAGTTTCTGAATTTACTTTAAAAACTGCACAACTTCACTTCTAAAGAAGTTGCAGCTGTTTTTTGGGGGGGATAATTTCCGGTAATGATATATCTTTTTTGATAATTTTTTTTTCTGATGAGGGAGGTACCTGTGAAGGTTTTTAAATATGGTAACTTTTAAAATATATTATTATAATAAACTTTGAATTTCAATTTAGGTTTTTAAGTTTTGGAGAGAGAAAATTTTGACACTGGTCTTTTTTTTTTCTTCAAATCTTTCCATCAAAATGTAATTGTCTAGTCTTCTAAACTGCAATCTTTTTAGTTTCAAATACTAAATGGACTCGAGTTTTTACTTTCAAATTTGCAAAACACATTAAACTCACTTTTCTTTGTGGCCTAACTTGGTTTACTTTCTTTGGTACTGTTTGGCTTGTTTTGGATTACGACACTGTCGTCTCCAGATACTTGATTCCTCCTTTATTAGTTTGGCTTTGCCATTTAAAAATCAAAGGTTAAATTCATCGAAATTTTAGGGTATTTGCTCCTAAGAGTGGAGTTTAAGTTGATTTCCACTGGTCATTTCTTAATCTTTCCCTCTCTTTTCGAACTTGTTTCTTCGGATTTTAAAGTTTTCGTTTTTTATTCAATTCTACAAGTTGGCACAGCTTGGCCTCTTAAAGTAATGATTATTGAGTTTTGCTACTTAGGATCTTATAATATTCAGACACTGGTCTTTTTTTTTTGTTAGGCTTAAGTAGTATGTTGAACACAGTGTACACTTTGACATTCTCAATTCAATTATATTGATATTGTTCTAGTTGAAACAGTGGCTCTTTAGAAATATATTTTTCCAGAAAGATTGTTTTTTGTATTTTACATGACAACTAAGTCTGTACTTTACATACCCATCCCTCCTCAGGAAAAACCATGCCATAACATCACAGGACGCATTACCTCCAGTTCTTAGGTTTTTGTCTCTCTCATTTACGTGTCTTTTACTTGGTTTCTTTTTGGATTTCTCTCTATGCTATTTAATGCTCAGACTTTTTTATGTTGTCGCTATCCCAGTTCCTCTTGTAAACCTTATTTACAGTGGAACTTTCATCCTTACCGTATCACTCTTCTCCGTAAGAGTCTGATAATATTTTTTTTGTACTGTATTTTTTGGCTACTTTTCTGATTATCCTTTTCTCTTTAATGGACTATCCAATGTTTTTATGTGTGGGTTTACAACCCTTAAATGCTCAACCAATTTTAATACGTGCCTCAACCAGAGACTCTCCTCCTATACCTTTATTTTCATTGATTATTGAAGATGTTAACTGTGAAAACTCTCTAGTTGGTAGAGTCTTCTCAACCTCTATTTTCGAGAAGGCATACATCAAATATGCCTTAAAGTATCGTTGGGTCCTAAAATTAAATTCATTATCTCTTTTATCTCTGAAAATTTGTTTCTAGTTGAATTTCATCAAAGAGACCATGTGGCTTTAATACTGTCTTATAGACCTTGGTAGGTGTATGGTGATGCATTCCCTATGTGCCATATTTTCTTTGATGGTATAATCGAAAGAGAAGCCCTGAAGTTTATTTCGGTTTGAATTCAACTCATAAATCTCCAAAATCTCCATTACCATGACAACAACATAGCTAGGGTGTGTAAGAAACTTGGCAGGGTCTCTGAAATTTATCCCCCAAGTGCCATTCCTGAGCCAGGATAACCTCTTTTTGTCAAAGTTGAGCTTAACAATGAAAAGCAACTTGCTAGCTCTGTTAGATCTAAGGTTGGGTCTAACCCTGAATATGTGATTCACTTTGTATACATGAACCTTCCCCCATCGTGTTTGCCTTACCTGTAATCATTTGGGACATGTTCAATCCAATTGTGCTATTGTTGAAATCGCATGCTAGAAGGAATCTACGATAATTCTCCTTATATAGATTTATATGATGACTCACAAAGTTGGTAAGATGAGTTTAAGGTCCTAATAGATGAACAAATTGATTTGTCTTTTACTTCCGATGCTTCTACGAGTTCTCCGGCCTTTCTTTCTCCATATTCTATTCTGGAGGATATTAATGATTATGATTTCATGGATGCTGATATTTTTCTGGACCGTTTGTATGGTCCTGACTCAGACTCATCTGATATGGGTATTAAGGATGGTATGACTGTTTCTATAGCCCGGTCGGACTCAAATTTGGATAGATACGCGACAAATTTGGGAAAGACCATTTTCAAAACTTTCACCAGTTACACCTTATTTTCTCCCTTACTCGACTACAAAGAAATCTCAGATTGGGATTTCAAAATTAGGTCAGACGGCCTTTTAGGGGACTTAATTAGTTGAAAAAGTGAATTATTGTCTGGGTGTGTTGATGGGAAAAAACAATTTGCTGGTTTTCTTAGAAAAGTGGAGAGACGACCGTATGGAGGAGACTCTCGACCGAGCAAACTGCTTTAACCTTTTGCAAACAGATGCACTGCACGGGAGTGCTTTGAGTTCGAGAGATCAATATGTAGGACTCCGGCGTAAACCAAGGCAATGGCCGTTCCAGAGTCAATTCAGTCACAAAAGAGGATGGGTCGATCTGTAGGAGGGAGGCTGATAAATGTGTGAGATCAATGATGATCAAGGATTGTGGATGTGTTGTGTATTCTGCGTGAATAAGTTCTGATTGATTGAATTTTGAGAGTGATTGCTCAGACGATGATAATTTTTGTGTGATGAGAATTCTTTATTCAGACGAGCGTTCTTGTCCCTTTCAATCATGGATTCAAAGACTTATTTATATTGCAAAAATAGTAGACACATTGATCCTAGTAAGTGTGACGGTTGCTGGAGTGAAAGAGTGAGAAAGTGGGAAATCGTGTTAAAACCAGTTACTCATCGTGCGGAGACTTGGTTGATTGTCCACCCACTAATTTGTTAAATCCTCGAACCGCTTGCACGACTTAGTCACATTCTCGTCCTGGGTGAACACACGTGTCGTAGGCCGCCAGACCAAAACCCTAGTTAATATCCCCCATGTGACACGATTGATGTCTCGTGATTGTGGAGTCTGCAAGGCAGACGTGTGTTTAATTAGTCAGTTGTTGACTTGATTGGACGATGAGTCTTTGTATTGCTGAGTCGAGCATGATTTACGAATGCTCTAAGATTCATGAGGTAAACATGTTTGTTGAGACAGACGTATAATTGTCGAATTAATGTTAATAATTAAAGTGAACAAATATTGCTCATTTGATAAATTATTGAATATTGATAGTTGAACCAATATTCCTGAGCAAATATTGCTCGTGTGAGCAAATGTTTCTCATTTGATGAACTGCTGAATTTTGATAGTTGAATCAATATTCATAGTTTGAGCAAATATTGCTCGTCTGATGAATTAAATATTGATAATTGAATCAATATTCCTATTTTGAGCAAATATTGCTCGTTTGATGAATTACTGGTAGCGGGACCAAATAAAATATTAACTTACGATACTGGCAACTGGACCGAGTATAACCAATTAAAATGTTGATTGCAGGATCAACATAAAATTATTAGTGTTTGAACCTGCTCAGAATTATGCTTTGCGGAGCATTGGATTCGAAACCCTAATTTTAATCAACTGTTGATCAATTTATGATTTTTAAAAATCAACCACTGAGTGAAAGAGGGACCGGCTACATGGGATGATGGGCCGACCATGTAGTGCCCAAATGCTCGAATGAACAAATACCAAAGTCCTTTGAAGACCAGTTGGTGAAAGGATGATTAAATACTGGTTTAATCATTTATTGAAATAGTGCTCGTTTGATTATTAGGTGATAAAATCTAATTATAAAGAAGTGAGGGACCGCCCAAGGGGTCATGGAACCGGTCCTGGTGGTCATGGGACCGACTGACGATCGTTTGATGAAAGTCCAAGCTGTTTGGAAGAGTTTGAACATAATATGAACAAATTAGGTCAAATTATGAAAATATGTGGGACTGGCCTCCTGCAATCCAAAGGGCCGACTTTGGTCGGTCAGGTAACATGCTCGCGTCACCATAATGTTTGTGTCTCAGTCCTGAGAATTTGAGTATTTTCTGGTGCGTGTTTGAGCAATATTTGAGAAACTATAGAGAAATCAGGATTTTGCTCAAACGGAGGAGTTTCATGAGATGAAGGAAATAATAATAAAATAAGGGATTATAAGATGTGGGACCATCCACGTCTAGGGTATGGCCGTCCGGCTAGTAGGTCCGGTCCCGCTACACTTATCCCTATTTTATATTATTTTCATCATGTGAAGGAAATATGATGAAACTGAGGGATTTTGCTCAAATGAAGGAGTTTTCATGAGATTAGGGAAAAATAATAAAATAAATAATAAGAAAGGTTGTGGGACCGTCCACGGCTAGGGCATGGCCGGCCAGTAAGCCCAGTCCCGTGACACTCTTCCTTATTTTATGTTGTTTTCACCGTGTGAGGAAATAAGAGTTTTTGCTCAAATCGAGGAAGTTTGCTCGAATGAAGGAGTTTTTCATGAGATCAAGGAAAAATAATAAAATTAGATAAAATAAAGGAAGAGGCGTTGGACCGGCCACGACGGCATGACCGGCCGTCCGGTGGGCCCGATCCTTTAGGCGCCTCTTTTAATATTTTATTATTATTATTTTTCTTTCCTATTTTGCATAGGTTTCCTCGTTTGTTCGTATTTTTGAATGCTTTTTCGTGTATTGTTTCTAAGTACACTTGCACCACTTCCTTGGGTCTTATTCGATGGTGACTCAGATGCCCATATGCTGAATATTTATTACTAACACATGGAATTCTGCTGGGAAGAGCCATGAATTGAAGTAATGAAATATTATGAAGAACGTAGAATATTTTCTAGGAATTCGACTGATGAATCTTGCGACTAGAAATAATTAATTGATTAATTGATGGCTCCATACTAGCAGGCAAGCTGTCAAGGAGCATTATAATTATTCGAAAATCGAGGTATGAGGTAGTTGAAGCGTAATACTCGATTTGAATATTTATTATGTAAAGTCAGGGAACATTGCGACATCCAGAAGACGTTATTGCTCTATACTAGTTATTAATACATCTAGGAGTCGTCCAATCATTTCGATTCTATACAGAAGTGACTACTGAAATTACTCAGTTAATAAAATATGTCTTGGTCTCAGTTGAGAGACTGCATATGTATCCTCTGAGAGGCAATACACTCAATCAGAGGTCATCGTGGCATGAGTTTTCATGCTTAAACGAGAGACATGAGTCTGAATATTCATCTGACTACTGGATCAGGAATATGTAAGGTTACGATTTTATCCTTTGTCAAAAATCCACCATCAACAGGGTGGATCTTCTTCTGCTGCTCAGGCGTGTACTAATCTAGTTCCTCCTTGTTCTGGTGATTCATCGTCTGCTGCTTAGGCCTTTATAGATCTCACATCTCCCCATCCTTCTGATGAGAAATTTTTCATACCAGAAGATGATATCCCCGTGAAACTTGCATTCATAATTACATTCTCGTCTTCTTCAAGTGAAATGTCTTCTTTGAATTCTTCTGTTTCGGATGCCACTTTTGCTCCTTGCAGTCCTTCTCCAAACCATTTCAATCCCTCTTCTCACCCCTGTTTTAAATCTAGAAGATAATTTGAGTCAAGATTAACTTAATCAATATGGGTCTTTCTTAGGAGAATCTAAAAATTTGGTGTCAGTTTCAAGACCAATTGAAGAGAAAATTGATGCCATAATGAAGGTTGTCGATGAGGGAAACCAAGGGTCTCAGGTACTCTTTTCTAAACTTAATCCTCTCTTATATTCATCGTTCCTTTTAATTTAGTTACTATTGTTTGATGTTTCAATTAAAATATTAAATTAATTTGTTCTCTTTACTGTCTTTTAACATTCTCAATTCTCATACTTTGCTGTGAAAACTGAAATTACATTCTTAGTTGCTTGCCTATCTAGACTTCCTTTGGCCTTTTAAATTAGTGTCTTATCTTTCATAATTACTTTATAGTGTAATTAAGATCTCTTGTCTTAGAAATGAAAATTATAGCTTGGAATACCCAACGGTGTGGAACAAAAAAAAACTAAAAAATATTTAGATCATATAATAAAAACCGAAAAAGCTAGAAATCTTATTTCTGTCTGAGACCAAGTCCCAGAGGCACTTTCTAAAAAAAACTCATGATTGAGTTCCCTAACTGTTACTTTGTTGACCAATTGGTAAAGCAAGTGGTCTTGCTTTGGCATGGGTGGATGGTATTCACTTTGAAATTGTGCACTCAAACACAAATATGCTAAACGTTTTGATCAAAACAAATTTCTATGATAATTTTTGGCTCCTGACTGCTTTTTATGGTAACCCTTATAAACCTAGGAAACTAGAATCTTGGGAATTTTTAGAAGATATATCCTCTAGAATAGTT
This sequence comes from Papaver somniferum, assembly GCF_003573695.1. Classification (NCBI taxonomy): domain Eukaryota; kingdom Viridiplantae; phylum Streptophyta; class Magnoliopsida; order Ranunculales; family Papaveraceae; genus Papaver; species Papaver somniferum. Next base: position 133,121,907 of record NC_039358.1, on the reverse strand, counting down.
CACTCAGGCATGCCATGGGTTATAATAGGTGATTTCAACCAAGTTCTTAGTCCCTCTGAAAAATTGGGAGGGTTAGCTTTCAATAGTATGGAAGCTGAGCCTTTCAAAAGGCTGCTTCAAAGAGCTGGCTTAACTGATATAGGATTTCAAGGAAACT